>NC_138383.1:9698678-9743782 GCF_054177405.1 Leptonychotes weddellii
GCGGATCATGGTTTAGGGCAACCCCGAGCTGAGAGCCCGCGCCTCAGCTCCGTCTCTGCAGCCGGCTTCCCCTCTCCGATACCTGGGAGCTCTGCCACACTCAGGCACCCCCGGTCTTTCTGTGACCCCGAGGGTCCTGAGACCACACTGTCCTGCGAGGGTTCCACCCCCCACGCTTAGCCACTCGAGCGACATCCCTCAGCGGAGCCGACTTCTAAAAGTTCCGATTTTGTGCTCCGCGGCTCTATCACTTGCCAGAAGTGGCCAACAGAGGCCCCTCCCCCACCATCTATCCTCCCAAATATTGCCTCAGATTTACTTCTCTGAATGTCCTACCTTCCAGAAAGTGGTCGGTTTTTTGTTCAGAGAGTTGTTGCTATTCTTTTCTTCGATCTCCTGTTGAGTTTGTAGGTGTAAGAATGGTTTGATCCCTATCCAGCTGAATTCCTGAGACCAGACGAAATCCAGGTCTCCTACTCCTCCCTTAGGAGCATTTTCTAAAGAAATACTGCCTGCAACAGAAGGGCCATCCGCCATGCCCGCTGGTTGCTGGCAAAGCAGTCGGCGAAGCAGTCCGCGGCTATCAGCGGCAGCCAAAAATAGGCAGCTTTGACGTGAGATGTGGATGTTGCCCTTTGCTTTTGGAGACTGAGAAAGTAGGATTCTCACTTCTGCATTCTCTGCTGATGAAATACAGAAGGAAGCTGGCCATGCATCTGGGGGTATGTCAGCTCTGTTTCTAGAGCTATCTTTTCCACTGCCAGAGTGAGGAGAGAGAGAGTAGGCTATGGTGAATGATCCTAATCATCCTATATACTTTGGTGCATCTTCAGGGATGGAATATGTTTCTTCAAGACCCTGTGAGTCACACTGATTTTAAGTGCCCAAATGTCGTCAGTCCGCATGGTGTTGATTATCAAATTATCACTTCTGCACTGAAACATCTAAATCCTCAGCTCCGCACCTCATTACATCCCTGAACACCAGGCCCGCATGCATAAATGCCTTCCTGCCACCTGAGCACTCTACTCACCACATCACAAATTGATTCTTTCCTGTTCTTCACAGACCTGATCTTTCTCTTGAGCTGAGTGCTCCATGTTGACTGACAGCCATCACTCATCCTTCAATGCTGTCTGAAATTGAAACTTAAGAGGCACGGGTAACCCTCCCCTTTCCTTCTGCATTACAGACTAGAGCAATGTCTATTCCCACCTTCCTAACCTAAGTGTCACTTTTAAAATCAAGTCATTTATCCCTTGTCTGAACCAAGGCTTGGCAAACTATGGCCCCCAGACCAAACCTGCGCACTATCTGTCTTGGTAAATAAAATGTTATTGGATTGCCTGTGGTGCCTTTACATTACAAAGTCAGGCTTCAGGAGTTGCAGTAGGCACTGTGTGATACATGAACCATAAAAGCTTTCCTGTCTGGCCCTTTACAGAGAAACTTTATATACCCTGGTCTAGACCACAGCAATATTGCTTATACACTGAATAGAGAAGAATTATTTGCTAGATTAGCAAAGGAAATTTAAAAAAAACATAAACACAACCTTTCCTTCTCCATAATAACCACTATAAATCCCTCTATGCTTTTTCTGGGCACAAACATCCATATTATCTTTTATTATAATTGACTCATATTAGACCAACTATTTTTCATAAATTGAGTTTTTCCTATTAGCAATACCAAATAAAGATTTCTCCTTTTCTAAGATTTCATGGTTATATAATATTCAATACTACAAAGATTATTCATGTTCTAAGGTTTTTGATATATATTTTTAAATTGTCTAAATTTCAATTTCCCAGTTGTCTCTGGATAGGCTGTATGTTTACATTCCCATCGGGATTGGGACTAAAAGCGAAACCAAGCTTTGACTTCTCACATTATAGCCAAATACTGGTTTCACTTTTTTTTCTTTTCTTTCTTTTTTTTTTTTAATGACATGGTAGCTCATGGCTATTTTTGTGATTAATAGTAAAAGTGAATATTTTATATATTCAATAACCATGTGCATTTCTCTTTATGCAAATTGATTAGGATTATTACTTCCCACTTCATGATTTCAGTGAACACTTTTCTCTTAATTATTAGTATTCCTAATAAAATGATAAGCATGGTCTGAGGCCACAGGTGATACATGGTCATCTCTATGCTGGATCCTAAATGTGACCCTTCTTGGCTTAGGAAGCAAAAACCAATTCCTCTTATCCATATTCACCTGATATAAGCAATAGTAACTGTTAATAAAGTAAAAATAATAGCAATGTAAGCACTTTACATATTTTAATTTGTTTTAAACCTCATGACAATTCTGTGAACAGTTAATATTCTGCTTCATGAATAAGAAAACAGAGGGACAAGGCTCTTACAAGATCCCAGGGCCAGCTTGGCTACAAAATCTTCTTAGACATGACACCACACCATCTCTTAAACTGATAGCAAAGGTACTAACCCTCTGTTCATCACATCCACTGCAGATATTTGGGGGAGTTGTCTTTGTAGAATTTGTAGGGTGTTTTTGTAGAATTTTTTTTTTTTTTTACCATACAGAAATTTCCTATAATGATATAGTTAAATACAATCACTTTACATTTTCTTTCTTTAGCATTAGGTTTAGGAAGACCATCCTCACCACAGAATTACTTATCGTTATTCTATTTTTAAGTAATTTATTATATAAATTTTTCTGAAACTTGTTTCGATATTTGGTGTGAAAGCCCAATGTACACATGAAAATTTCATTGGACAGAATCCTCTACTTATGAATTTTGGTCTTTAAAAATATGTTTAGACACAAACAAAGCTAAATGCCACAGCAAAAGACGACAACAAATGTCATTAATGGTCACTAATATTGTGCCATTCTGGACCCACTTTTAGAACTTGAATTACCAGTAAGTAGAGGAAAATCTCCTATCTGATAAATGTGGAATAGAAATAAGTAGGGGGAAAGTGGATTATTAAATAGATATTAGTGCCACACTTGGCTATCCATTTAGAATAGGTTCAAATGAGTAAGGCTTAAGTGTTAGAAATAAAATGCAAAATATGCCAGAAACAAAATAAAATAGTTGCCTCATCTTTCTTAGCTATTTTTACTTGTTTTATTTTATTGCGATAAGCACACTTAATGTGAGATCCACCCTCTTAACAACATTTGAAGTGTACCATGTAACATAGATATCTAGAACTTACTCATCTTGAATAATTGAGATCTCATGCCTGTTCCTTAGCTATTCTCGATGCATTTTATTTCATTTAGTGTTTATATCTTTATATACCAACATAAGTCCTTTAAGGAAAAAAATCGAGGGTGTAGATCAAGGGTTGGAAAATCATAGCATATGAGACAAATACAGCCCGTAGACTGTTTTTGTAAATAAAGGTTTATAGAAACATCCATGCTCATTCATTTACATATGGTCTATGGTTACTTTTATGCTACAACAACACCATTGGGTAGTCGTGGCCACATAGCCTACAAAGTCTAAAAATATTTACTCTGACTCTTTAACAAAAAGTTTTCCCACCCTTGGTATAGTTTAGTAAAGACAATAAAGCACAGCTGACTGTGTTTGTTGTGACATGGTAACACTTTGCAAGTTTAAAACAGTGTACTTTATAATTTGTGGATATCCTACAACCTATATAATTACGTTCATAAGTCAACAGATGTTGAAATAAAGCTGCTAAATAGAGCTTAGCCTTTTCCTCCACTATTTATTCAAAATAAATTTATCAACACTCATCAAAACTATGCACAAAGCAGTCTTCTTGGCATTCTAAAAAAAAAACACACAAGAATCAGATTAATTCTCTGTTTGTAGAAAACTTAACCCCATGTTATCAATTCTAAACTATCACTCACAGAGCTGTCAAATATTTATTTCTTAAAAATCACCACCTCATTATGCAACACAGCTTCCCTAAAAATCTTCAATAATATCCCTGATTCCACAGCAAAAAAAAAAAAAAAAAAAACGGTAACTTTTTTTGGAATTCCAGATCTTGTAGGATCTACGCACAATCCACCATTCTAAGTCATTCCTTCCTATTTCTCCATTTCAACAAAATAAGATATTCAGCCTTTCCAGAAGACCTCATGTATTTTTATATCCTCCTACCTTTTCTTCTCACCTCTCCCATTGGCATAGAAAGCCTGCCCAGCTTGAATACATTATTTGTCATCAATCATGGTGTATATGATTACTGCCCTAATTACACAGAATGGTAACAGCCAGCCCACATCCACACAACAGCTCATAACTGAAAGGCAAGGACCACATCCTATTCAATTTTATTTCCTCTAAAGAGTCCAACAAATAGGCAAATGTTCAACAAAAATATTGGTTAAGTCAAACTGAATGGAAGCTACTTCAGTGTTAATTTACCCATTTGTCTCGAATGTCCTTTCATCTTCCCTAATTTTTCTCTTCTTTATTCACATCCTTGTGGACCTTTTGTGACATTATCTGTTGCAGTGTTAATGCCTTATTTGTACCCTAGAGCTTTTACATGGAATGATTAATTTGGGGGAATAAAATATATGGTAGTTTTCAGCTTTTTCTCTTTTGCTCAACATTTTGACTAAAAATACTGGATAGCTATTAACAGAAGGATTCTTAAAGGTAATAATATGCTGTGAACTTGCAGTCTAAAATATCTTAGAAAATAATGGTTTTTTTAAAAAAAACCTAATTTTACTGAACCAGATCAAGTTATTGATGTAAAAACCAATAAATAGATAGTCATAAGTATTTGCAAACTCAAAGCTATCCATCCAAGGAAACTTAAAATAGAAGAGAAACTTTCATGTATTTTCAGTCACCTAAACTGACTCGTTGGCCTTATTTCTCTTATTACAATCTATTAACAGAATTTGTACTCTCCCAGAAGCTATACTAGAATCCAAGCATTGAAATTCTCAGGAGAAACAGTACTTCACAATCTGGGACATGAAACATACACATGTAATGGATATAAAGCAGTTAACCGGAAAATCCTTTGTGCCCACAGGACACTTAGAGAAGACACTAAGAAAGCACATATGTGACCAAGATGAACTTTAAAACTATCGTCGACTATAAACATACCTTCCCCGACCTCAGCAATACATATTTCAAAACACTAAGAATACTTTCAGGAAAGTTATAGCAAAAGAGAATAAGTAGCAGAAATTGACATTTCTGATTTGCACTGATTGGATAAGACTCCAGCTCAGTGGATGAACTTGTCATAGTCTGTTTTTCTTCTGTCATCTTCTACCAATTCACCACTCCACCCCCCATTCCATCCACACCAGGTTTTCTCTTCATATTGTAAAAAATTTTGAAAGAAGGTTTTTGAGCTCGGAACGTTATGTACAGGTAACAGGCTGAGAATACCACTCAGTGGCAAACACGGGACAATTCTCATTGGAAGGGAAGATTACTCAGAAGACAGAGCCAAGAGACAAAAAGAACCATTTCTCAGGTGGAAGGCTAAACCCTAATGAAGGAAATCATAAATGTGTCCAAGTGGATTTCAGAATTGATCTCCTCCATTTTCTTCCTTTTTAAATGGAACTGTCTATATAATTTATCCTATTCTTATCTCACCATTTTTGTTGAGGGTGTGGGGAGCAGAGAACTTATCTCCTTTGTTCACGGGTCTTCAGATTGAGAAATCCTGTACCAGAGGATTGTATTCAAGGAACTGCAACTGCGGAGCATTGTGCCCTTGGACCTGATTTAGACTATAGGATTCTGGACCACAAACCTGAGCCTGAGGCCATAATGGGATGAGATTTGAGGAGTCTCGAGGAGGGCATCAGTGTATTTTGCATGTAAGAGGGGTGTGAACTGTGTGGATCAAGGACAGACTGTATTTTCAAAAAATGTCCACAGCAATCCTTCCAGTCCAGAATCTTGCCATTCCACTGGAAAGAAGTGGAGTGTATTTTCCCTCCCCTTGAAATCAAAGGGCCTTTGTGACAGCCTCAAAAAAAAAAAAAAAAAAAAGAATAGAATTTGAAAGAAAGTAATGCTGTGTGACGCACAAGGCTAAGTCATGAAAGGGCACACAGTTTCCCTCTTTCTCTCCCTCAGGACACTCACCCTAACAATCCAGCCACCATCCTGTGAGGAAGCCCAGGCCACAAGGAGAGGCTACATTAAAGTGTTCTGTCAAAAGTCCCACCTAAAGGGCGCCTGGGGGGCTCAGTAGAGTAAGCGTCCAACTCTTGATTTCATCTCAGGGTTGTGAGATCGAGCCCCACGTCGGGCTCTGCACTGGGTGTGGAGCCTGCTTGGGATTTCCTCTCTCCTTCTCCTTCTGTCCCTTGCCCCTGGTTCTCTCTCTCTTTCCTCCTCTCTTTCTCTTTCACTCTCAAAAAAAAAAAAATCCCACCTAAGTTCTAGGTTGACAGTCAGCCTCAACTTCCAGATATATGAATGAGCAAGTCCCCATCCAACAACTTCTAATTGCCCTTAAAGACTCATGAATGGTATTTCTACCTTTGGAAAGCTTTCTCTGACCAGCACAACCTGGTATGGCTTCCACTCATCTGTGCCCCTAGAATCCTGTGCCATTTCTCATAGTGTGAATCAATCTGTACATTGACTGTTTATTTTCCTTCTTCCCCCATTGGAAATAAAGACCTTAATAACAGTATCTGCCTTACTTACGTCCTAAGCAGTTAGCCTAATGTAGTTGAAAGAGAGTAAGTAAATGCATTGAATAAATGAGATAATAAATGTAAAACAAAAAAGTATAAAATAGCATAATTGGTTAAATAAGACAGTTGAGGTAGAAAACTAGCAGACTGGGTTTTTGCTGTTGTTGTTGTTAATAGAGAGACTGAAAGCTCACTGCAAACATTAAGACTCATACCAAAGTCTGAGATGTCGGGGAGGAAGGAATGCCGAGATGTCCATTTCTGAGCCAGCACAGAATCGGGACAATGAAAGAACCAAAGTGCCCAGACCTGAACCACAGAAGAGACACCCTATATGAGGGATTCTTAAACATATTGGCAGCAAGACATTTAATGCCTTTAAATATCATTGAGGGTCCAAAAGAGCCTTTGTTATGTGGGTTAAATTTACCACTATTTACCATACTAACAATTAGCCCTGAGAATTTTAGGATATGTTTATTTATTCATTTTTTTTTAAGATTTTACCTATTTATTTGACAGAGAGAGAAACAGCGAGAGCAGGAACACAAGCAGGGGGAATGAGAGAGGGAGAAGCAGGCTTCCCACTGAGCAGGGAGCCCGATGCAGAGCTCGATCCCAAGACCCCGGGACCACGACCCAAGCCGAACGCAGACGCCCAACCATCTGAGCCACCCAGGTGCCCCTATTTATTCATTTTCAAATAACAGTAATGTACCAAATATGTTAGGGTAAATAACATATTTTTATGAAAAGTAACTATATCCCCCTGAAAATAATTTAGTGAGAAGAGTGGCATTGTTTTATAATTTTGTTAAGTTTCTTCAATGTTTGGCAGAAGACTGCTGAATTCTCATTTCTGCTTCTGCCTTCAATCTGTCATGATATATTGTTTTGGCTGAGGCATATGAAGAAAATCCATCCACACACATGCTCTCAAAAATAAAAAAAAAATTTAAAAAAAAGAAAATACTGGCTTATTGAGTTATAAATATGTTCCAAATATTAATATATTTTATTATTCAATATCAATAGCTACATTGTTTTTTTTAAGACTTATTTATTTGAAAGAGAGAGAGAGTAAGAGGAGAGGCAGAGGGAGAGGGAGAGAGGATCCTCAAGCAGACTCCCTCCTTAGTGTGGAGCCCGACGTGGGGCTCAATCCCAGGGCCCCGGGATCATGATGTGAGCCAAAGGCAGATGCTTAACCAACTGAGCTACCCAAGCACCCCAACAATTACATTGTTAATATCACCTCCAATCTCAGCAGTTAAGTCTTTAAACATGGAGTAGGTGTCAGGTCATAGTAACAAGCGTGGGTTTTTGCTTGAAAACTCAAATTTTATCATTAACATCAAATACTGTCACTTGTTTCCCTTGAAGTGACAGGCTCATTTTGTTCATTTTCACACACACACACACAAAAATCTCCCAAATATCCAAATCTGAATATCTATAGTTTATCAGTTTTTCTTTGGAGTGAATATTGTGTTCCATAAAAAAAAAAAAAAAAAAAAAAAAAAAGTGAGTATTCCAGCTGACAGCTCAAACACTCAAGTGCTTTTCCTTGAAGGAACTATACATATTTCAGAATGTAGCAGAGATGCTTTATGTGAATTTCCCATTTAGTCACACGAAGTATTTTTAACAAGTCAAAATTGAGATTTAACAAAATTAATAATGATCCCTGTTTTATGTGGACATTCTTAAGCAACATTGGCATTTGTTTTCTGTTCTTAACTGCAAATGCAGGGTGTAGAGGTTTCCATGATCATTGGTCTAATTTGGTACCATTGCCTTGATCTGCCATTGTTCTTGCACACACCAGTAAAAATGTCAACAGACTAAAAAAGGCAAGTAGTCTGAAAAAATTTTTGACCCCCAAACACCCTGCAAAGTTCTTGGGAATAACTGCACACACCCCCTCCAGTGTTCCATAGGCCTTTGCACTGTGTTTGCCCAGCCCTCATTAGGGCCTTCACTAGCTTCCCAGTATGGAAAAGAAGAGTAAATTTCAGAAATACTAAATAGTTACATCCCACATTCTATAATAATCCAATTATACTCATCACCATTTTTGAGCAGTATTTATACAAATCTGTTAACATAAATGAACACGTGTGCATCTCAAATAATTCATTTGATGTGAACAATAATAGTAAATGCAGATATAAATAGAGTGGCTGGAGAAAAGAAAAGAGGGAAGCAAGTCTGAGATTTTGTAAATATTCAAGAAATTTAATTGTAGCACCTTGTTTATCAAGAAAAATGTGCTGGTGATTCTCTCCCATTGTAGGTATTATTATACTTACCTATCTACGTATGCATGTGAGTGAGTCTACACAGTTACATAGAGGCAAGACTACAGAAAGATAGAAAGAAAAGGCGGTTGTCTGTAAGCCAAGGAGAAAGATCTCAGAAGACACCAACCCAACTAACCCCTTGACCTTGGACTTCTAGCCTCTGAAATTACAAGAAGATAAATTCCTTTTGAAGCCACCTAGTTGGTGTTATTTGTTACAGCAACCCTAGAAGAATAAGACAGTGTCTTTCAAATTAGTCAAAGAGAGGTAACCAAATGGAGTTGGCCAAATAGACATTACATAATGCTCTTAGTGTCCTCATTCAGTAAGACCAATTAGGGAACGATGCTCAGAATTGGTGGCTCTTCAAACTTCAAATTTTCCAAATTCCAAACATCAGTTGCAACATGGAATCATCTTTGGGAAACTAAGCAAGACTTCGTGCATATTAATGCTTCTCTTCCCCAATAGCTCTGTTTGTTCAATCATTAAAAGGAATTCAACCAGAAATACGATACGATGTGGCTTTCTGTCACCCGCTGTTCGCCTCCTATCCACTGTGATCTCTAAATCACTTATACTTGGCCAGCCAAGGAGAAAAGCTTGCACACACTCCCAATCTCTCATTCATTCATTCACCCATTCATCCATCATTTATCTTACCATCTTACTCACTGAATAGTTGGGACAAATGCATCCTGAAAGCCATTAGAATCAAGGAACCATATCCTGGCAATACACATTTTCAAAAAAACCAACAGCATCAATATCAACAATAATAATATGGCAGGTGCTTATATTCTATGAATAAAAATAAACGGCACTGGATAAATCCAGGTGAGGCATTGCTGTTTCATTTAGAGTGGCCTTTCTGGTAATGTGAATGTTGAGTCTAATCTGGAACATTTCAAGCAGGTATCTGGGAAGTTACATTCTAAGCAGAAGAAACAGGAGATGCAAAGGCCCTGAGATGGGGTTTGGGGAAGAAGTTCTGTGTGTTTAGAGTAGAATGAATATACAAGGAGGAGAAGGACAAGAGAATAGACCAGAGAATTTGGGAGCTGGCTTTGGAGGTTATCCTAAGGAACACTTGACTCACTCAGTAAGATAGGAAAGCGTGAGGAAGAGGACCAATCTAACCTAACTTCTTAATAGGACCCGTTGGCTGCTATTTGGAGAACTGACCTGAGCTATAGCTAGAAACCAGAGAGAAGACTTTTGCAACAATCCAGGCAAGAAAGTTGACAGTGGCTTTTTTGTAATTCACATAATTGAGTCACCTTGGGTCCTTTTGAAAACATCCATTCTTGATACGGTCCTTTAAAAAATTCTGATTCAATAGGCTTAAACTCAGTGATTGGTATATTTAGTAAGTGCCCCCAGGTGATTCTTCTCACAGGCAAATTTGGGAAGCAGAGTCTCAGAGCAACTGGGGATGGAGGAGGCAAGAAAAGAGAATCAGATACTGGGAAAATATTTTGAAGGTCAAATGGACAAAAGTAGGTGCTGGATGCTCAACAAGGAGCAAATCCAAGGTTAATTCAGTAGTTGAGGCCATCATATGTAAAGAGCAAGGTGCCACAAATGAGTTTGGGTGGAGAAAATAGTGGGGGGACCCTGCACCATCAGCCAATAAGGCCAGTCTAGCTAAAAATCTTACATAAAATTTGCCTAGACACTCTTCCAATTCACTAGACTCAGTAATTTGTATGGACTTCTTCTCCACCACACCCATCAAACCCACCCTGCTTATGGGCCCTACTGGAAGCATGGGGAAATGGGAGGGGCTGAGGAGCTTTTAGGAGGGGGTGGAAATCACAGGTTCAATAATTTACAATAACAGTATACATTCCTTGGGCAAAGCAAAAATTATCAGATTAAGAGATGTTGACTAGAAAAATTTTACCAGTTTCTTTTAAAATGTTGAATCTCCTTTTAGCTCCAGAATCAGTACATGTTTAAATAATAATTAGCACAAGTTGTTACACAGTTTACCTTTCGTTAACCTTCTTTATGTAACAAAAGCCTGACTGGACAAACTAACAGAGTGGTTAAACAAATAATTCCTTTTCTCATAGGAAATGTCTAAAATTCCTCCTTCTAGCCCAAAAGAAAGCAATCTTAAATTTGATACGATTTGAATAGCAGATTTTGTGAAGTGATTCATGTTTTACTAGTGAAGAAAAGTAAATGTCACTATAACTGTGGTGTGTCTTCTTTACAGAGAGACGTTTCTTATTTTGTTCCTTTGTGTCTTTTTGTACAAAACCCAATGCTTTTTTTTTTTAATCATCAAGAACTGACTTTCTGGGGCGCCTGGGTGGCTCAGTCGTTAAGCGTCTGCCTTCGGCTCAGGTCATGATCCCAGGTTCCTGGGATTGAGCCCTGCATCAGGCTC
Organism: Leptonychotes weddellii; assembly: GCF_054177405.1. Classification (NCBI taxonomy): domain Eukaryota; kingdom Metazoa; phylum Chordata; class Mammalia; order Carnivora; family Phocidae; genus Leptonychotes; species Leptonychotes weddellii. The sequence goes on from NC_138383.1 coordinate 9,710,044, forward strand.
CCTGCTCAGCGGGAAGCCTGCTTCTCCCTCTCCCACTCCCCCTACTTGTGTTCCCTCTCTCACTGTGTCTCTCTCTGTCAAATAAATAAAATCTTAAAAAAAAAAAAAAAAGAACTGACTTTCTGAATGTAAATCACATTTAATGATATAATTCATACGTAGAACATTTTTTGTTTTATTTAACGTACAACAAAGATGAAAAAAGCTAAAACACTTCATTTGCCAGAAATCATGATCAAGTTTTAGATGACGTTTTGCACTCCATAATAAGCAAATGCCAAATTTAAACCAGAGTCTTCTGAAAATGTTCAGTGATACCTGGTTATAAGGGGATTCTAATTTTGTATCACTGCCTAGAGACATCTCAGTTTTCACTGATCACAGGATTAGCCAAAGACAGGTATACAACATTTTACTTCCCAGAAGCAATTTGTCTTCCACTGTGTTGGCAATCTCTTCAGGATTTTTAGTAAATGCTGTAAACGGTGATTAGTGATCCTACCATTGATTTGTGGAATCTGGGAATCCAGAATCTGCTAGAACATTCTCATCCTCCATCATCAGCTGCCAAGTATTCAAAAGCAGTGGAAAAGTAAGCAGCTTCTCACAAAGGCAAAAGATTTATCCTTCCTTGCATCACTTCCTTTTCAACTCCATGAGTATTTGTTTCTTATCAAAATTCATCATGAAGTAATGACACTACATGCAGGCTATATCAGCTCAGCATTCCTGGAGCATTCATCCATTCCTTTGTTCAACAAATATGTAGCATTTTCTACACGTTAGGCAATTTCTTTTTTTTTTCTTAAGATTTTTTATTTATTTATTTGATGGAGAAAGAGAGAGAGAGTACAAGCAGGGGGAGTGGCAGGCAGAGGGAGAGGGAGAGGCAGCCTCCCGCTGAGCCAGGGAGCCAGAAGCGGGACTCGATCTCAGGACCCCAGGATCATGACCTGAGCCCAAGGCAGTTGCTCAACTGACTGAGCCACCCAGGCACCCCATGTTAGGCAATTTCTTAAACATTGAGGACCCGCTGATAACAAGAGACAAGTTCATTATCCTTAGAGCCTACATTCCAGTGGGAAGATGGACAATAAAAACAAACAAATACTGTCATTCCAGACAGCAATAAGGGCTATGACAAAAATAAAGTAGGATTCTGGAGAAACCAAAGGACACTAGTGAAAAATTAGTGAAATTTTAGTAAGATCTGCTGTTTAGTTAATAATATCATAACAATGTCAATTTGGTTGTGAACACTGATCGCACTAAAGCTATGTAAGATTTTAACATTAGGGGAGGTGGGAGGAAGGATGTAGGGAACTCTCTGCACCATTTTCACAAATTCTAAGTTTAAAATTAACTTGAAATAAAAAGTTTAAGTGAAAATAAAGAGAGCAGAGTGGTAGGGAAGAGAGCGGCCATGGGAGGCTGGAGCGGACAGTTTCATATGGGATAGCCAGAGATCCCTTCTTGGAGGAAATGATGTTGGAATAGGTTCCTGCACACAAAGCCTGAGGTGAAAAGTCTTCCAGGCAGAAGGAACAGCCAGTGCAAAGGCCACAAGGCAGGAGTGAGCATCATGGATTTAAAACAGAGGAAAAAGGCTGGTGTGGATGGAGTCAAGAGGGCCAAGTAGGAAATTGGTCACAAACTAGGCAGGGAACCAGATCTGACCAGACTACACTGAACTGCATACACCATCAGTGCTGAGAACTATGGAAGTTTTCAAGGAAGAGAAAATTGTGATCTTATGTAAATGCTTCAAGTATTTTAAGTCTCTTGGAGACAAGATGGAGGGAGATAAGAACAGAAGCCAGGAGATGAGATGGGAGACAACCGCACAATTCTGCAAGTTACTGAGTTACTAAGAGAACCAGGGCAGATATGGTGAATTCTCAGGATCAGTTTTGAAAGTAGAGCCATAGGATTTACAGACTGATTGGGTGTTGGGTCTGCGAAAAAGGGAGGAGGTAAGTAGGACTCCTAGATATCTGACCTGATTTCCATTGTATACCAACACAGTAACATTGATGGTGCGTTCAGAGCACAATCTGAAATGTAAATGTGGTTTATGTTGAATATTCTAGAATGTCTTAGAAGAAAGACCATGATACGTTGATTTGGCTGTAATTATGTGTTTCTCTTTTCATCTTGTGCTGTTGATATGATCGAATTATATGGATTATAAACTTCATGATATCAGAAAACTTATGGAGCTCACGAGTTGGCTTTTGCAGTGGGCCATCTGATTTCAAAATCACCTCACTCCTATGGGACTCAGGTAGCACTGGTAGTTAAAGTAGGAAAATATATAGTTATAATTCTTGCTATAGTTATATCTAGGTAGATATATAGTTATAAACACAGATGTAGCTATATCTATCTCATTAAAAGTAAAGCTATTGAGCTATCAAATTTGGGGCAGAGGACAAAGCAGGTACCCCTAGGCTTCTTCTAATGTAAGAAATCAAAAGAGAAAAGAGTGCAATCTGCAGAATCCATTCAGAGACAGGACGAGAGCTGTGTGTGCTGCTAAAAGAAACTACTTGGAAATGCTTTGAATCCTGGAAAGGGACAACACTAAGTCAGTCTGAGTCAGATAAAGCAAGATACTAGTGATGTTTAAAAAAGAAAAGAATGCCAAGGTTTAAGAGCACAGCATTGGCCATGCAACCAGAAAGATGAGTGTAAAGACAGGGTTTTTGGAATTAGAAGCCTCACTTCAAATCATACCTCTGCTACTAACTTGCCTTCGGCAAGGTTTTTAACTTATTTGAGCCATGGATTTCCAACCATAAAATGATTGTGATCGTTATTTCTCAGGTTGTTGTGATAAATTTAAGAGATTTAGGGAACACTATCTACACAGTATCCACAACATTCTAGATGTTCAATAAATGAAAATATCCTTCTGCTTCACACTCATCTCTTTGTCAACCACACCTGTATGCTTCCCCTACCCCAGAGTTTACACCAAATGTTCAGACAGCAATGCAAGCCATCAAGCAAAAAGGCCATCATTGTAGGGACTCTAGGACAGTCTTTTCTTCCAGCTGCCAACATTTTCATAGACTTTGGGTCATGTAATTTATGAAGTACTGCAAAGTGTTTATTTCCCATGACGTCTCTATTGAAATAGACAGTGTTTGTGGGCTTTTAGATTTCCAACTTTAGTCTCTTTTTTGCTATGCTGAATAAAGAATGCAAGAAAATTATGATTATTATTTTATTCAGGAATATTATTTCCTGGGAAATACGGGTTTTCCAGGTGTTGAGTCAAACAAGAAAAAAAATGTGGTAACTGCCTCAGAATAATCAGCAATTATGATGGCATTATACTTTTGTGTACATAAGGATTGTCTATATTAGGTACAAAGATAGATAAATTTCACATTAAGAAGATGGAATTTTATATGCAAATCCTCCCTTATTAGTCTTCTTTCTAATTAAAAGTACAAATTGCAAGTATGAGAGCTGATGCCACAACAAATTGCATTAAAGAAGCTAACTGAGGCAGCACATAAACTCATCCTCTTTTTCCAAACATATATTTACCTTAGTCCCCTCCAAAGAATCATTATTTGTCACTTATAAGAACAGTAAATGGAGCAAGGAGTTGATCCAATTATCTGATTAGTTTGGACTTTAAGCCTAGAGAACAGACATTAATCACGTATGATTCCCATGATAGGGGTATACAATCCGTAGCCCACAGAAGGGCTGGATTTCCATTCTCTACAATATGTATCACTTTTGCTATTCTCTTCCTCCCCATATTTCTTTCCCCTAATCCTACTTTTCAGGCCAAGGAGTATAAAGGGAAATTAGTTTATAATAATGTGAATAATCCCAGGAGTCTCTTTGTGTAAATGTGTGAGAGCTTTTATATTTTGGCTATACTAAAAAGAAGAAATGCAGATGGCACAGGAGCAAAGGGGGGCTATTTTGGGAAAGTATTTTTTGAGCTTGCGACACACAAAGCGTTCCATTAGACCCATGTGAGAATGTGAGAGATGAAGATTTGGAGAAAGACCAACCACCACTCTATGGTTTTCTTTTTTATTGACAACTCACCGAAACTGAGGTGCTAAGGGCAGGCAGAAGGAGCAGGGTGGGTATTACCAAGAAGAAATTTAAAATGGAGGAAGAAAAGACATGACAATGTTTATTTCGTGATAGTTGTTGGTGCTGCTGCCCACCATCTACTCCCCCTCTAGTGGGAGGCGCACCCTGTGTTTGCTTTGAGGGGAATACACTCCCCTCCTTTCAGCCCTCGTGATTCTGGTAGAGCTTATACCAGCCCTCAGCTCCAAAAGTAAAACACACAACCAGCCTAAGGCAATCAGCGCCTTCCATGTCCCAGGCTACAAGTTCATATATGAGAACCTGACCCAAATTAGACCACCGAGAACTATGGGGGCTCAATTTGAGGGACTCTATTAAGATATTGGGGAAGAAAACTTTCCTTTCAGTATTTCTCTGAAGAGTATGTTAGGAAACTAGCCACCACAATGGCTTGACAAGGGAGACATCTAGAGAAGCCAGAAGCAAGGCATGGGTCCCTCTTTTGAGCTTAGTCCAAATGATCAATAAGCTAGTCCTAGCCCTGTAGAAATAGTCCCTTTTGGCTTAGCTAATTTGCGTTGCACTTTCTATCACTTGTAAGGGAAAGAAACAATATTCCCAGAATTCCCAGGATGATACCAATTTAAAATTATCATTGACCTAATGGATAGATTTATATTTTTATGGTTATGCTGAGTACAGGCTCCTCCTACAGAGGTCTGTACTGGGATGATGAGAGAATGCTGTTAGGGATTCTGGAAAGCCAAAAAAGTAGGATGTCTTGGGAAACAAAAAATCCTTAAAGGGAAATCTAAAAGCATCAAAGACCATTTCTGACAGACTCAAAGTTTTCCCTGGAGCCAACTGTGTGATAATTTAATTCAAACCGCCAAGGGAAATCATCATAAATGACATATACATTATTAATATTAAACTGGAGCCAAGTAACATCATAATATCTGGTCATGTCTGTTCTATGCATTTAAAGTCCAAATGAATCAGATAATTGGGTCAACTCCTTACTTTAGCAGAACACCACTGAACTTGAAAAATTAAAGCTTCCAAATATGGTACAACTCAATTTACTAGCCTTCAAAATATCCTAGTACAAACAGTATTAATTCCTGAAAGAAATCACTGAGAACAATGGCATTATTGAAGAAGTTTAGAGATCAGAGTTCCTGAAAAACCAAGGGTATTGCTTTACACTCATGAATCTGGACCTGAAGTAAGTTTGAAGTAGCATCTTGGTATCAAATTGTAAAATTAAAATTACCCATAAAATATTGATCCCATAATGCTGGTGCTTTGAAAAGATAGCACACATAGAACCACTCAAAGTTGGAACACAAAACCTTAAATAAACAAATAAACAAACAAGTAAACAAATAAATTAAAAGCCTGTAAATGGGAGCAAGTGTCCTATTACAGAAATCTAGTTCACAAATTAAAGGCAGTGTGGTAGTTCATCTCCAAGATGGCGCCATCAATTCTTTCCCTTCTTACACATGGATGTCCAACCCCATTAGTCTATTCCCTCCATTCCTTTGAATCTGGTCTGATTGAGCAGTAGAATAAGGTTGAAGTGACATCCCGGGATTTCTGAGGCTAGGTCACAAGAAGTCTCTCAGTTTGCACTTGGGCCTTTTAGCACTTTCTCCACTGGAAAGTTCTTTTTGGGAGAAACCAGACACTAGATAAGAAGTCTGACCATCTTGAGATCACCATGTTGTGAGGAAAACCCAAGAGAGCCATGTGGAAAAGTCACATGACTTCGAGGGGGAGAGAAGAGACAGACAGAGAAGGGAACAGAAAGGAAGGGGAAATGAGGGGAGGAGAAGGAAGGAGAGGGGTGGGGTGGGGCATGGAAATTCACACCTATCTGGTCCTACCTATTCCAGCCATCCTAGTCCAAGTTCCAGACAGGTGAGTGAAAAAGGCATCTCAGACATTCCAGGCTAGCAGATGTGTTTAGAAATGAACTAAGGAAGTGAGCCCAACCAACAGCCCACATAAGTCTCCGGCCTAGCCATCTCAGCCAACTCCAGCCGTGAAAGCCACCCCAGGCCCCAGTCATCATGAAGTATACATAGATCAGCAACCCCATGCCTTGTTGAAATTCCTGAACTGCAAAATCATGAGCGTGATAAGACAGTTGTTGTCCTATTTCACAAAGTGTCAGTTTATTATGCAATAACAGGTAGCCAGACCAGCAGCTATCATTTGAAGATAATATTCTTTGTCTGGATTAGTGCTTTCAAAATGAATAGCTCACTACGATCTAAATAAAATCTACATCAGGAAATGGGATATTCTAATGTTCCACAGAAGCAAAGTCAAAGCTGACGTACCAAGCTTTTTAAATTGCCACACTGCGTTTTGTTAAAGCAGGAGAACAAGTAATCCATATTTCACCGACTATTTTTTTTTTTTTAAACTTCTTGCAATAAAATTTATTTGCTCATGTCAACCACAAGGTATGTATTAGACACTGTGTATCAAATACTAATCAACTGTATTAAACAACCCCACAATTTTTCATGTACCTTTGTAAAAATTTAGACATAACTGGGCACAATATAGCCCATCATAAATTCCCTTGTACAGTCACCGACTATTTTAAGAAACAAAAAAATGGGAGCAGCACTTATGAACCTGAGTTCTGAGACCTAGTCTTGAAAACGTTAAAGATCATCAAAATAATGCAATCAGCAATTGATCATTTAAGCAACAAAAGCCTCTCACCATCTGTTTCAGTTAATTTGACCAACTTAACACATAAGATGAAGCAGTTGTGTCAACCCAGTCTGTGTTTCTGATTTTCTAAACTTACACTACCTCTGACCTTTATGATTAAAATCTAATTAAAAATATGGTTATTTTTAAAAGGTAGAGATGGCGTAATTGTCTCATCTATTAAAGTTATGACTAATTGTTAACCTTCTTAACTTGCTGACTCATTGCCATGCCTTTCATTTCAACCTTTTTCAAAGCAAAGTCCAAAAAATTTGGATTGCAAAACAAACTCTGCTGAAAAAAAAAATATGCAATTCACTTTCATTGCATGATAAAAAACAATTTGAAAGGCTTTTACAAATTTACAAGTCTAACCTTCTAGAACTGTGAATTAATGGAGTCATCAATTCAATTACCCAACTTTTTCATTTAAATAAATTAACCAAAAAGATTATTTAACAACTACTACATGCCTGTCCCTACCCTGGACACTATGAAGGAATATAAAAGAATTATATGGCCTTCCTCATGCTCATGGAACTTGAAATCTAGTTGGGAAAATAAAAGTTGTGAACATAAACAAATTCAAGGATCGTAAAAGAGAAGTCTGCTTTCCTCCAGGAAGATAACCCACCTATAAATGGAAGAAGAAAATCATATATGCAAATAACAATCTTCCAAGCCACTGACTGCCACAGACTTTTCGCTGTGTTCTATCTGAATGCTACCTGGCCTTCCCTGCCAGGTTTAGAAGAATCCTTAACTATTGTTAAATACGTGTCTCCCAGCTGTTATCCGATCATAGAATTGCTCATGTGAGAAGCTGCTATGGCAGAAATTCCAACATTTCAGGCTTGGCCCTTGTGACTTTTGATTTGGGGCTCCTGTGCGGACCCGCCGTGTTCTCTGTCCATGGTCCTCAGTATAAATTTCAAGTCTATTCTGAACAGTCATTAGGACCTCTTGTCTATCTGGTTTCATCTCTTCAAGAGGATGACTCAATGTCTCTTTGACATGTTTCCCAGACAGTCTCCAAAGTTAATCATTTGTATGCCACATAACTCTATTTAAAGTTACAGCATCACAAATAGGAAGTCCAGCACTTCAGAGCCATCCTCATATAAGGCACTGGAAAACACAAATTTACTTATTAATTTTACTTATTAAGATAAAGAAAGAATTTCGGAAAGGCTAAGCATATTCAAATAGTGTTGGCTCTCAAAAGGAATTAGGAGAGCCTATGAATTATCTCCTCCAATAATATTTTCCTTTGTTAAGTGTCACTGCTTTCAGAAAGAAAATCTTAAGCAGAGGTCAAAATAAGACAGATAAAGTGGTATTGCTTTGATGGTCTTCAAAATACCATCTGCCTTGTCTCCACTCCCTTGGCTCAGCCCCCAATGGTCCTGTGTATTTCCCAGAACTGCTAGGAGTCTGCTGGATGCTGGTAAATCATTCTCTCTCTCTCTTTCTCTCTCTCTCTCTCTCACACACACACACACACCTTCTACCATTGAATTTTTTTTTCTTTTTAAAGAACCTCTATTACCTCAGATTTTTCTACCCAGAGACAGAAGATAGAAAAGTTAGAAATGTCAATATACTTTGCTGAACTTTTTTCCTTATTTTTAATATAACTCCTTATAAAGGATGTCAGGATTAAATGTTCCAAAGCCAAGACTAGTCAATGAGAGAAAGAGAGAAAGAGGAAGGGAGAGGAAGGGAGAGGAAAGGAGAGGAAAGGAGAGGAAGGAAGGAAGGAAAGAAGGAAGGAAGGAAGGAAGGAAGGAAGGAAGGAAGGAAGGAAGGAGAAAAGAAAAGAAAGAGAGGAAAAAAGAAAGAAAGAAAGAGAAAGGGAGGAAGGAAGGAAGGACAAGGGAAGAAGGAAAGAAGGAAGGAAGGAAGGAAGGTAGGAAGGAAGGAAGGAAGGAAGGAAAAGGAAAGAAGAGAGAGAAAGAAAAGAAAGAGAAAGCAAGAACAGAACAAGGGGTAAAACAGGTCACCAGTGCTTTAACAGCATCTGTAAACTTTCAGAGAATCAGAGAATTTACTATCTGTTTTTCTTATCTGTCTAATCCAAAACTGTCAAGGTGGATTTTAGGTTTGTGAAAGCTCAATTTTCAGGTAGTACCCCAAACTTACACATCTAAGCCTCTCGAGCAGACACTCTGTGCCATGAAAACATTTTATCAGAATCAGAGGATTTGGTTCTACAATGTGATCTGAGCTATGGTTACCACTCATCTTCATCATCTTCTTTTCCACCATGCAGCTAACACAAACCATGAGCTGTCTGTTCTTATTATTTCTGTGCTAGTACTCCCCAATTGAAACTATTCCTTCACCCTTATCCTTCTCTGAGTGTAGCTGTCTCTCTGTGCCCTTTTGGGTAAGGTTTGAGGGAAGGAAAGTATTTTGAGTCATTGAGTATTACCTGTTGCTTCTTTAAGGCCTATTTCAAGATGTTCTGTGGACCTCACCCCATTTGGGCTCTGATATCTGAGACCTTTTCCCCTTCAAACCAAAACCAATAGAGAGTCTTTCAAAAGAACGGGTAAACATTCCAGAGACGTTCTTGTTTTTCTCCCAACAGGTCTGCCCATCCCTACAAATTACATTCTTGTAAGAATAGTCCCAACATGAGTCACAACAACAAAGGAAACAGAGTTTCTCAATGTGGCACAGGCAAAACTTTTCTAGTTGAATTTGCATGTTGTTTATAGTTTCAAACAGGAACTGGAAAGAAGCGTTTCACTCTCATAGAGTATCCAGTCATGAGTTTGTTTCAAGCTCTGCTGTTTGCTCAGTTCCCCTTAGCAGTGAATGTTTGGAACGGGGCACTATAACTCAATTTCCCTTCCTTTCATCTCACTCATTCTTTCATCCATCTTTCCCAACACGCCATGAGTACATTCTTTGCCTGTGCTGGTTCCAAGCTTCAGTTCTAATCGCATCTCTCTACTGATCCCTCCCCATTCTGGAACGTCCAAGTTTCCACCCTTCCAAAGTTCTTTATACCCATATCCTCTGTGACTTCCTTTGCATGGTACTGCCTCAGCTGACCTTCCCCATGTGTCCTTTCTCTCTTCTTTCCTAGAAAAAATATTTTTTCTAAAATGCCTCATTCCCTTCCTCTTCAGTACTTGGTGTCTAGGTCTATAAATAACAACTCTGAATTTCACCTCAAATCATTCTTAGAGGAATGCCTCTTTCAGTGTTTATATTTTTTGTGCCTTATTCATCATTGTTTGCCTGGTACATAACATGCTGCCTTCTGGGTATGGTCTTCCCATACATGTTGATCTAATGTCTAAATAAATCACGTTTGTTCTTGCAGTTGCCAGTCTTACTAATGGTGGTCTTCTCTCAGGTTAAGGATAACAAGAAGGCTGAATGTGTGTTCTTGTTTTGTCCTGCTGCCAAGATCAGTGCGTGATGAACACATTTGATGTAGTAAAGCATGGCTGCGGAGTAGCCCAGGACAGAAGAAGAAGGATGTCCTGAAGCTGGACAGGTGACAGTGGATGGATGAGGGAAGGGAAGAGGGGAGTAGAGAAGCAGGAGAACAGGAGGAAAGCAGCTTGGTGGGAAAATGACTAAATCCAAAATTATCATAATTTTTAATCTCATCTTAGGCAAGGGATCTGTCCGACAGTTTCAAGATGAAGTAGGAGGATATTCTTTTTTTTTTTTTTTTTTAAAGATTTTATTTATTTATTTGAGAGAGAGAGAATGAAAGACAGAGAGCATGAGAGGGAGGAGGGTCAGAGGGAGAAGCAGACTCCCTGCCGAGCAGGGAGCCCGATGTGGGACTTGATCCCGGGACTCCAAGATCATGACCTGAGCCGAAGGCAGTCGCTTAACCAACTGAGCCACCCAGGCGCCCCGAAGTAGGAGGATATTCTAAGGTATAGGAAATCCTGGGGTGGCATTCGGCATAGAAACTCTATTCATGGAACAGAGAAACTGCAGTAGGAAGAAGTATAACTCAGGGGAAATTCCAGGTCACCCAAAATGGAAAATGGAATAACGAAGCCTCATAGGTTATGTTGGGTGGGTGGAATTGGAACTGACATTTATTTTAATACTTCTCAGGTCAGGATTAGTCAGGGAAATAGAGGGAGACTGGCTCTATGCAGAAGGAAAATAAGTAAGACCAGCTTTGGAACCAAGAAACCAGAGGTGATACTCATAGTCATTTGGATAGATGGGTCATTTTATTCCTTCTGCTTCTATTTCTCTTTTTATTTTTCTTTTTTTTTAATAGGCTCCATGCCCAATGGGGGCCTCAAACCATGACCCTGAGATCAAGACCTGAACTGAGATCAAGAGTCGGTTGCTCAATCAACTGAGCCACCCAGGTGCCCCTGTTTCTATTTCTTAATCTGTAAAACAGAGAAAGTAGTATTTGCCCTTTGGCCCTGTCAGATTGTTCTGAAACTCAAATGGGAAGGGATGTAGAGCCATTGAAAGCCAGAAGATAAATGACTCTCACTTCCCATATTCTCTCCCTCTCCCCCTCTGTCTCTCTCTTTCTCTTTCTTTCCCCCTCCCCCTCTCCCTTTCCTTCTCTTCTCCAGTTAGGCAGTCTACTGGGAGTCTTAACTAAAGTCTAGGTCTCTTATACCAAATAATAATATAAAATCTGGACTATTAGAAAAGTCACCTGTTGTAGTGGAAGGAAGTCAGTCCATCAACTCAGACTGAAGAAACGCAATTCCATCCACTTGGCTTTTAAGCTCCATGATGTTTAATGATTTGAGAGAACATGAACTGGAGCCCAGAACTACCACTAGAAAAGCACTGGCCACACCTGTGTTACTTGTATCACATTAAAATGAAATTGGAACAACAAAGAAAAAATGCAAACATTTGCGCATTCCTGACCATCTCCTAATGATCTATGCAGCTGCTCATCAAAAAAGACAAATATAATTAGAGAAAGTAAATGTTATGAACAAAATAAACAAGCAATTTGGAAGTGGTGAGAGGAGCATTATTTTTGAGCTCCTGCTCACTTTTTCAGCTTTGTGGTGGTGGTGTTGTTGTTAAACTCGGTTACCATACCAGTCTGCTCAAAGTTGAGTAAGGGTCGACCGCGTGAAGATACCGGGTAAAAATCAGGCTCGTGTGGATGAATGAAATATTCAGAATGGTAGCCTGATTTTCACTGAAGTAAAACCCACGGCAGAATAGAAATAATTCTAAGAAAGTAAGGGCCATTGCCTTGCCCTCAGTGACTCTGCATGATTGAGACTGACAGTGAAATTTCACTGGAAAAAATTACTATCACAGGCTGTATTTATCTCTACTACTGCTCATATAGGCAGTAGGTTCTGAAACAAAGAATTGCAGCGGAGTCTGATTAAGAGCTCCTCCGGGTCCATATTGGCAATGGAGTACTTTTCACCAAATGAGCAACCATTCACGAACAACTCAAATGCTGAAATGCATATTTGATAAAGAACCATGAAGCCAGGAATATATGTTAATTAAATAACATTCTATAGAGGCTCTAAATAGTAACACATTTCTCTGATTATATTCACATCCTTTATTAAATCAAAAGTTCTTGGAACTCTGCATAAAGCACACTTGTTTATTTTAATGAACTCCCTAATGTTCCTGTGACCATTGTTTCTCAGTGATATTTTGGTTGCCCACCCCTCCTAAGGAAAGGTGCTCCCACACATGCCCATCACACCTTTCTCGTGGGTGTGCTTCCCCAGGAGCAGAATGGAGCAGATGTGGTAGGTGTATGGCCCTCCACACTTGCCTTGTGTTTTATCAGCCTGGAAGTTCAACTGGGAGTCAGGTCCTGTTCTGACTGCCAGAGCAGATAGGGGTCCTTCTTTTAGGCACATACTTCAGGAAGATTGAGTAGTCCCTGCCTCATCATGGAGATCCCTCATTCCCCTCATTTCTGCCGATCAGCTCCCTGAGCCTTGTCCTTTGTGGGTAGCTCCTTTCAAATTTAAATTGGTTATGCTTTTTGCTGAAGTTGGTACCATAAAGAGAAGCTCCTTTCCAGGATCAGAAGGAAAAAAAAGAGATTAATGGGGAGGCAGGTGAACAACAGACAGAGATGAGTTTTGGAGTGAGTCAGATCTGCATTCAAGTTACTAACACCATCAATTACTAACTGCATGAACTTGGCTCTCTTGCCTTCTGCTTCTTCTACCACCACGTGGGAATTCAATGTCACCTGCATCACAGGACTATTCTGAGAAATCAAGGCAATAATAGTCGGGAGTTCCCTTGCACTGGACCCCTAGGAGGATAAAAAGAAATTGTATAACCACCCGTTCTTGTAGCATCCATGGGCATGATGCAGCCATGCTGGAATTAGACAGAAAAAGTACTTGAGCTAGATTGTATACAGTACTGTGTCACTCTGTAAAGAATGGGATAGTTGAAAGTGGTTAAAAGCAATAGTCTGGAACTAAAAATGGAAAGATTGGGCAAGATATTAAAAACAAACCAACTACAGCAACCTCCCAAGTCGTAACAAGAATTGGGCAATAGAGGGGTGGCCTGAGTCACCATCAAGGAGAGGATTCAACAATAGGTTAGAAAGTGGATGAAACCAAGCTGGAATGACTACAGATGGAGACTGCTTGAGGTTGATGATATAAAATGATTTTTCCAATCCCAATCTAGTTTATTTTTATCTTCCTTGTGAAATGTAAAATAATTCACATGACAATTTGATTGAGACCTTATGGGTACCATTTCCATTGTGCAAGACAGGAACATTTAGGGCAGAGAGCCTTTGCCAAATGGTAAGAAGATAGCCAGTGTGCGCGAGAGTCAAGTAGAGGGTTGAGCAACAATTTTGTGAATTTGGGGAGAGGAGGTCACCGGTGTGAATAATCCAAATCAATGTTTTCTTGTCATCATTAGAGTCTCTTCTCGTTTGTGTCATTCATGGACTTAATAAGGGAGGAAGTCATAAAAGCCTGGAAGTCAAGACCTTTGATCAACACCCTCTGGTCTGTGTTGTGGGCTTGCGATTCAGGGAGTGACTGTACATGTCTACACAAAACCCCAGGCAGGTCCCATGTCCTCCAAAAGCTTACCTGTTTCTAGAGCAGTGCCTGAAATCTATGGAAAGTTGCAAAGGTGATATGATGGACTCACAAGTAACAAGTTGTGTGTCCCTTAGTGTTACTGCGTGGTATCTGCAACGATCTAGATGAGACCTTAAGATCTCTAAAAACTCTAAAGGCCAGTGTAGACCCAGTTTTAGGCAATCTGGTCCTAATTTTGCTTTGCCCTTGGAGGACTATTTAGAGTTTTATAAAAGGACTGCAATTTCAATGCTGGCCCGCTCAGGCAGTTTAAGTCTCAAATGTATGGTAGAGAGTGAGAATAATTAGAGTTACGAAAAATCAGTCTCTCCCATCAACTCCCAGGTACAGGCTGTGCCATTGTTGGGTAATTTCATAATCTCATTGCGCATCTGTGTTTGTTTAATGTTTGAGTGTGCTTGGATGTGCTTTTACAAATGGCTATCTATAAATCCCCGTCCATTAGGTAGACTGGGACTTTCATAAGAGGATCCAAAGAACTAATGAAAAGAACATTTTGGTAACAATTCTCGGTTTATAGAGAGACTCTTTTTTTTCCCCAAAGAGCTCAAAGTACTTTTCATTAAAACGTTACAGCATGTCTATGAGGTAGGTAGTAGATTGGAGTCAGTAGCTCTATATTTTATAGATGAGCAGCTAAGCCTCCAGCCAGAATGACGGAGTCCTTCAGGGACAGAAGCAGAAACCTCCAAGCCAGAGAAGCTGACAGGCTCTCCACACAGTCCTTAGCAGCACACAAGCCAAGTAAACTTTGAGTTTAGATCACTGCAGGGAAATGAATACTTAACCTATAAAATGTATTTCCAATGTATTTCTATTAAGTGCCTTTCCCAGACATAGGGGTTTTCAATGATATTCTAATAACAACACAGAACCCACATTTGCCTCTTAAAAACAGAGAAATAGTTTTGTATGTGGTAGGGAGATAAGACCTGAGAAATTAATCACAAAAACGTGAGAACACCAGGAGCTTCTGGGTAGCTCAGTCGGTTAAGTGTCTGCCTTCGACTCAGGTCATGATCTCAGGGTCCTGGGATCGAGCCCTGCGTCGGGCTCCCTGCTCAACCGGGAGTCTGCTTCTCCCTCTCCCTCTGCCCCTTCTCCCCCTGCTCATGCACGCTCTCTCTCTCTCTCATGAATAAATAAAATCTTTTTTAAAAATGTGAGAACACCAACATAATTCTCAAATTTGCCCTTTCAAAGAAGATTGTTAGTAAGATACACTTTATAAAATATATCTGGTAATGCTCACTGTACATACATAAATCTGTATGTGTGTACAGTGTGTGTGTCTGTGTATTCTTAAATATAAGAAGAAATAGCTCAAGATAAAGTAAGAAAAAACTTTCCATTTAACATAAGGAAAATTTTTTGGATAAAGAATGAAAGATCTCTAAAATAATTTACCAAGAAAGGTTATGGACAGACCTGCCTTTATTTCAGCAAGTTCATTAATTATATTGTTATAATAATGATTTCCACATAATTTGCAATATATGGAGGTAGGGATTAAAAAATTAGAACACAGAATGTAATTATACTCAAAATATACAAATTTGGGTGTATTTTCATTTAAAAAATTAAATGTGAAACATAAAAAATGGATTGTTTTCCAAGAAGTTATTTTCCTTCTAAGGATTCAAAATTATCTATTAAAATGTAAAAAGAGGGGTGCATGGGTGGCAGAGTCGGTTAAGCGTCCAACTCTTGGTTTCAGCTTGGCTCATGATCTCAGGGTCATGAGATCAAGCCCTGGTGGCATCGGGCTCCAAGTTCAGCACGGAGTCTGCCTGGGACTTTCTCCCTCTCCCTCTGCCCCTCCCCCCTCAAATAAATAAATCTTTTTTAAAAAAGTAAAAAGAAAATACAATATTTTAAAATACTTCTGTAAAAACAAAACTGTTAGCAATTCTAAGATCTATCCAGTTGTCATTGTAAAGAATCAGTATCCCGTATCATGCATGTCATTTACATATGTACAAATGTAAGAGTAATATGGATTGTTTAATATTGTGAAATATTCCTCAGCATGTGAGTCACAAACTAGAATGTGATGAGAAGCAAGAAAATGAGGAAATTAGGAAATAATACTTTGTTATACAAGAGTCTATTGCATTCATGCTATATAATAATATATCATATTATTTGACAAGCTAATTTGTCTTTCCTCTAAATTAAGCTGTTCTATGACCTCGATTTTCCCTACAAAGCAATATCCATCTCTGCTGTCAGCAGGAGTATGATCTTCAAACCTTCATGGAATTTGGATATAGTCTTTTTTGTCTTAAGGACATACAGTAAGAAATTTGGGGGAGCTTTTCTCTGGGACTTGAACAATATTCGTCCCAAGAGCAGATGTTTAGGGTTATTGGTAACACTGTGCCAACACCAAGTGCTAGACCCAAATGAAAAAGAAGACTGTGTGTTCGTTAATACATTTACTGTGTGTGTGTGTGTGTGTGTGTGTCTGTGTGTGTGTGTTATACAGCCCTCTAGAGTACAGAGCCCAGAAGAGCCCATCTGCCTGGGTCTAAGGGTATTATTGGTTATAGGATCTTGGAAACTCTACTTTTAAGATGCTTTTTAAAGAGCCACAACTAATTCAACTGAAGTTGTTTTGGGGGCTGAGGGAAAAGAATGCCCACATCTTAAGGAATGATTTGTCTTTCTTCTTATAAGTGAATGTATGGGCAAGGCATCTCAGATTCATCAACCAGCTTTTCGGACTAAAACCTCTGAATACAGTTCAGAGAAGGATCCTTTGTAAGATTTGCAAGAAGGCCATGGTACAGTGTTCTAGTTTAAGAGTAGCAAAAGGGAGACTCTGTTTTCTTTTATTTAGTAAAACTAGACCTTAGGATAACACTGGACACTTCAATCCAAATCTGTCCATACATCCACCAAACACCATGCACATTGATAAACTAGAGCAAGTAAAATCATCCATAGGCCCATACCTCTTGCAAAACTGGAAAACCCCAAATACTACAGACTCTGATTTCTGTACAAGTAGGTAAATACACACTGAAACCAGCAATGAAATATCCAGAGCCTACGCCAGAGAAAAGAATCAGCTGAAGACTGTGTGACAAAGAGGCAAATATGATGGGACCCCAGTAGTAGGAGAAACCGGATCCCATCACCCACAGAAAGAGAGGGATCCATCCTGAGCAGGAAAACAGAGAGAACAGGTCTGACACCCAAGGAATCAGAATTCTGACACTGGAGCTTTCAAAGGAAAAGGACTTGCAAGTGTGCAGGATCAGAGATGGTCTGATTGAGAAGGCGGCACTTTTGGGAGAGAAGGAGGTGACGAGGGAGGGAAAAGCTTCTCTTGGGGGCTGGGTATTTCTACCAGGGGGCAGGAGAAGGAAGAAAGCTGCAGGCCATTGGGGTTCTGGGCAAATGGAAATCATTTCAGGGGAATGATATGCTATTTCTGTAGATGGGCTCCCAAGGACGTTCTAAGCAAATGATCAGAGAAGGCGGTCCAGATGAAACAAGAGTGTGTAAATGCCCAGAGCTGCTGTCAGGCATTATACATACAACATCCCCAACATTGTGATGCTGAAGAGTTCTCCCGCTTTCTTTTCTCTCTTGTACTCACAACTTTTAGGGCATTAGACATTCAACAGTTGTTCCTAAATGTGATATGACACTCATGCTGTAATTGTCACTTCAAATCAAAGGGACAAGAGGTATAGGGGAGCTCATTTATAATGCTCTGGGTTGTTGATTTATTTGTTTTTGAAAACACTGAGACAGAGGATTACTGACATCCTTAAGATCCTAAGGCAAATAAGACTGATAGTCAAAAAAAAAAAAAAAAGACTGATAGATCTTTGAACAAAATGGCCCACTACGTTATGAACCAAGTTGCCGTTTCTGTAATGATGACCTCAGAATTCTGCTGATAGAGAGAGTAAAACACTTTGGACTAAAGTTCTTTCCTTCTTAAAAAAGAAAAGAAAACCAGCTTCTAAATGCTGCCAAAGATGTTGATCCAAAATCAAAGAGAAGGAAAAAAAACCCAGTGTACTTGGAATATTCTTAAAAGGCATTTCTGCTTATTTTTACCCACCCCCACCACCTCCAAAAGCAAATTCGTTTGAAAAATCATGAGAACACAAAGCACTGGCAGGTTGTACAAATTGCTCCTGGATATAGATGGCCTAGAATTCTGCATTCTTTTAACAGATGTTTGAGTTCTAGAAAGTTTTACTTTGCAAAGAGCCTGGATTGCAGCTCATTTTTAAATACATATCACCTTTGAGCCAGCTGTTAGATAAGCCTGGAACTTATTGGTGGTTTCATCACCTGCCATTACTCAGATCAAAACAGAGATGATCTTCTGCAGACTCAGTTGAAAGAATGATGGGAAAAGTCTTTTTGCCTTCTTCTTCCCCATCCACCATTTCGAGAGTCAAAGAGCAAGGCATTCACCAGCAACCAGCCTTCCTAGTGGGCCACGGGCCAGAATAAAGTGGGAGTGACCTGCTATTCTTCTCCAATATCTGAGACATGAGAAAATGGCCATAATTGGTGCTAGAAATCAGTTAACATAGACGGGAAAATGGCAAGTTATTAATTACATGAAATTTGGAGACATTGAATAGACTAAAGGTAAAATGCAAAATCTCCTACCTCAAGAATTTAGCAAAAGAAGAAAACATGTAAGATAATATATAAAAATAATAATAAGATGAATATGAATATGTGTTGCTCACTTGCTAGCTATGAGACGTGATGGTAATTCTTTATGTGCTTTATCTCATTTAATCATTACAATGATCTTCCAAATTTACTGATAGGAAAGTTAAGGCTCACGGAGGTAAGACAACACACACAAAATCAGAGCTGAAATTCCAGTCCAGGCTTTCCTGACACTACAGTCCAGGATCTTCAGTACTATATCTTATGGAAAAAAAAAAGCCATAAGAAAAAAAATTAAAATGAAATTGTAGGGCACTTAAAGAAAATACTGACAACACATGACAAAAGGATAATTAATACCCTTAATATGAAAACAGACTTTACTTTTCTTAAAGATTTTATTTGTTTATTTTAGAGACAGAGAGAGCACAGGGGGGAGGGGCAGAGGGAGGGAGAGACAGAGAATCTCAAGCAGACTCCACACAGAGCCTGACACGGGGCCTGATCTCATGACCCCGAGACCATGACCTGAGCAGAAACCAAGAGTCAGATGCTCAACTGACTGCGCCATCCAGGTGTCCCTAAAAACAGCCTTTAAAAAACAATAAGAATAAAACCAAAATCATCAAAATAAAAAATAAGCTAGGGGCCAAGGAAAAATAAAACACAAAAATCAGAAAAAAAATATGAAAAAATATTGTTGTTTTATTAGTTTCCTATCGCTACTAAAACAAGTTACTTAGTGACTTAAAACAGCATCAATTTATTGTCTTCTGTGGAAGTTCTGGAGGTCAGAAATCTAAAAAGGGCCCACAGGAATGTGTTTCTTCTGGAGGCTCTATGGGATTCTATTCTTTGTCTTTACCTGCTTCTAGAGGCCACCCACCTTCCTTGGCTCGTGGCCCTCTTCCTCCATCTTGAAACCAGCATCTTAGCCTCTTCTCTCCTCTGATTTCTGCTTCCATCTGCACATTGTCTTTCTACAGTTCTGACCCTCTTGCCTCCCCCTACAAGGATTTTTGAAATACATTTGGCGCACTCTTTACCATATAAGGTGACATACTCACAGGTTTGGGAGGGTTAGGACATGGGAATTAGGATGTAAACAATTGGTGGGGAGGGCATGATTCAGTCTACTACAGTTGTAACCAAAAACTCCATTCAAAACACAAAGAAATGCATTTTTCATCCATTAAATTGGCAAGAGTAGAGAAAATTGATACACTCATACTCTGTTGGAACACCAATGGGCATCAGTTTTCTAAAAGGCAATAGAATGTATATACCACTACATGTTAATATATAGCGCTGAATATCAAAGAACTTAAAATGTATTACCCCTGACAAGAAATTTAGTCCATTGGGAGGTGGTCATAAGGTAATCACCAGAGACATTAACCAAGAATGTTAACCTCAGTGACAACAACCTAAATTGTTTCAATAAACTATGATATTGTCATCTTCTAGTACTCAATGCTTTTAGAGCACTATTCAAAATGTAAGGGAAAAATCATATTATAGAGAAATACTTAAAGATATGGGAAATGTTATTTTATATGAGAAACGCTATAAATAAATATGTATTTCCATTTTATAAAGACTATTAGCAAATAAAATTTGGGGTAGTTTTCATTTTTTGTATATTTCCTAGCTTTGTGTCAATGAACATATAATACTATTATAATGATAGCAATGTTATTTCTAAAAAACACCTTGACCTTCAGCTTGATAGCAAGCAGGGAGAGCACTAGTCTTGCAAGGCACCAGGGAAAAGGGTGACATCATCTTCTGGGGCCTGGCCAGCCTTGGAGTTCTCTAATTTTCCTTACTACCAGTGAAATATATGACAGTTCATGAAGATAGAGCACTAGAAACCAGGAAAACACAGTGCAAAGAGAAAGGGCCTTGCATCAACAACCTAAATTGGAAAGCCAACTCAACTATTTATGGGCTGTGTAATCTTGAACAATTTATTTAATGTACCAGAACCTTGACTCATCATCTGCAAAGTGATGCTGATGAGTTTTACCTTCCTGGATTGTCATGAAGAATAAATGAAATCATGTAGATTTGGGGTCACACCCACAGGTGCCTTAGGGTCAGGGAACTGGGACTCAGAGCCTGGGTTTTCCCTTAAAACTATAACATGAAATAAGATCAGGATGCTTTTACCCTTTCTGTCTCTGCTTCTTCCATATATAATGGAGTTAATAGCACCTAAAACTTAAATGCTATAAAGCATCTTACAGCTTAGGACAATGACCAGGTTCCCATATATGGTGAAGAAATGATAACTAATATAACAGGTACTCACTAAATTGTAATGTTTTTGTTTTTTCTAGTGATTACAATATTACACAAGCATGTTCTGACCATCCTTGGTTGTCATCTTGAGAACAAAAATCAGGTTACTCTTTTTATCTCTACAATTTGGAATAGCTAAATAGCCAAACCTTCATCTTGGCCAGATTCAAGTTCGAAAAAATGCATCTTTCACACTCTCTACGACTCCTCTCTCTGTGTCACGGAGGATGGGGATGCTTGGGATAACTGTTCCTAAATTGATTACCCATAGTAATGAGCCCCCAAAATTGTTTATAGAGATCTTTGCAGGAATTTCTTAGATTCTTTTTAAAACAACAAAGTCTCAAATCTTCTTATGTAGAGCTCCTACTATGTGAAATCTTTTTATTGAATATTGGGATGGGGACCTTTAAAAGGGAAAAAAAAAAAAGATAAAACACATATGGCTACAGCCCCAAGAAACATCAAGTCTATTGAAGGAGAAAGAATCCATACAAATGCAAAATACTTGGGAACATATATATTAAAAGACCCAAAACTGAGGGTTATGGACAGAATACATTAATGCTTCAGGAAAAATGGAATAAAAAAAGTTGATGCCCTATTTACATTGGACTGAGGGACACTTTCAATATCCCTGGTTAAAGGATCTAATTAAAGGCTTGGACCCAAAGTCTCTCTGCCTGGCATTTGAACTCAGTCTCTGAGACATGGGACACTGAAGTTAAGTCAATGAAATTCTCCTTACTAAATTTATCTGTGGCATCCTACCCTGCTGACCACTTCTTCCTCTACAAATTCTCTACTTCTGTGAAATCTGTAACACCATTAATACACGTTTAACTGCTACTTTGCCGGAAATCTCTTCTCACCATCTCGCTCATCCTTCTCTGCTTATTCCCTTAATGTTGGTGTTCCTCAAAGTCCCATACCTCTCCATCTATGTGCTCCCTCAGGGAAAGCATCTTTCAACCAACATCAATACTTACGATCCCACATTTACATCACTGACCTGTTCTTTCACTCACACTCCAGACCCTGTATTTTTGTCTCGTTCACATCTCCAACTGAAGTCACAACATATCTAAACCCAACTTGTCCAAGACGCAATGAATCATTCATCATTCTTTCCCAAACCTATCTTCCTATTTTAGGATCTTGGTTAGTGACTTCATCTTCCACACAGTCATAGAAACCAGAATCTTCAGAGTCACTGTTGATTTTTCCCTCTTCTGTACCCTCCATAACTAAGAGCTATCACTTTCTAACACCCTATCAATTGATGCTATCAATACGTTCCTCTCTAGAGTCATTGCCAATGCTTTATTTCAGGAACTCATTGTTTCTCTTAAAATGCAGTCACTTTTTCAGTGTACCTTCTTCTCTATTCTCTCTCAAAATACCCTTTCTCACCTTCATTCTCACACACTGGCAAGAGTAATTTTTGTAAAGTCCAAATTTATCCAAGTCATCCCTAATCTATCCCTACAGAGAATTCGGCAATTGTTCCCCTCCATGTCCAAGATGAAAATCCAAACCCCTTATAGTAATATGGAAGGTCCTTTATCATCTCACCTGTTCATCTCTGGCATCATATTCTCCACCATGCTCCCTCACACAACTTACCCTTTAGAACTACAAAACATTTATTAAAATTCCACAAAGCTGTCGGGCGCCTGGGTGGCTCAGCTGGTTAAGCGACTGCCTTCGGCTCAGGTCATGATCCCGGAGTCCTGGGATCGAGTCCCACATCGGGCTCCCGGCTCGGCGGGGAGCCTGCTTCTCCCTCTGACCCTATCCCCTCTCATGCTGTTTCTCTCGCTCTCTCTCTCTCTCTCTCAAATAAATAAATAAATAAATAAATAAATAAATAAAATAAAATAAAATAAAATTCCACAAAGCTGTTTGGTTTTCTCAGCCTGGAATGCCTTTCCCAGCTTCTTCCTCCTGCCCAATTCCCCTTGTTTATCTACTTGGTTAATTCTTTTTTTTTTTTTTTAGAAAGGGAGAGAAGGGGTGGTGGGCAGAGGGAGAGGGAGGAGAGAGAATCTTAAGCAGACTCCATGTTCAGCGTGGAGCCTGATGTGGAGCTCAATCTCACAACCCTGAGGTCATGACCTCAGCCTGAGTGGACGCTCAACTGACTGAGCCACCCAGATTCCCCTCTACTTTGCTCATTCTGAATGGTTTTTTTCAAAAGTCATCTCAGTTGCCATTTCCTCTGGTGAAGTTTTTCTAACCATTCCAGATTGAGTTAAAAGTCCCTTCTTTGAATAAAGAATAAAGCCCACCTCTAAACCATGTACATTTGCAAAGGCTAGAGCAGTGCTATCCAACAGTTTTCTGCTATGATGAAAATGTTCTATATCTGCCCTAAAACAATAGCCACTAAGTACGTGTGGCTATTGAGCACTTGAAATGCACTTGAAATGCAACATGTGACTAAGTCAGAATTTTAATTTTATTTTATTTTACATTTAAGTAGCCACTTGTCTTACACAGTACAAGTCTAGAGGTTAATTAAGTACTTGTAGTCTACATGCAACCCCAGATACTTTGATAAAAGCTTCAGCCACACTTTCTTGGA
Organism: Leptonychotes weddellii; assembly: GCF_054177405.1. NCBI lineage: Eukaryota > Metazoa > Chordata > Mammalia > Carnivora > Phocidae > Leptonychotes > Leptonychotes weddellii. The sequence continues at coordinate 9,733,483 of NC_138383.1, forward strand.
TCAACATTTTCTTATTGTTTAGGCCTCTCGGAAGGACTTTGCAGAGGAAGAGATAAACTATTTAAATCAGAAACCCTTACACTCTGGGGAGAACTTCCATCTTGTGGATTTCCATTGTTGTGATCTCAACTGTACACTCTTCCTGAGAGTGTGCACACTTGGCCAAAACTTCAGACTCAGGATGTGATGTTAGGTTGGGAAAGAACTTTAGTTACCATCTAGCTCAACATTCTTATTTAACTGCCAAGAAGTTGTGCCTAAATTATTGTCCTCATGTCACTTGAAATGGCTCAAAATTTTTGAAACTTCTATGCAAAAGTTGGGGAGTCCTCAGGGATAGGCTGCCTGGGGATCTGAGGATGCTGGAGAAGACAACTTAGGCCTGTTGCAAGCTGGAAGACAAGAGTCATCTCTTCCCAGCTGCTGGAGACAGTAGACCATCTGCAGACCACAGACAAGTCCCTGTGCCCAGGCCTCAGCATCCTCAAAATACAAAGGCATAACATCATATCACTAGCTCTAAAAATTTACCAATACCTGGGGTCCATCCCCATCTGCATTTAAGCTGCATTTTCTCTTTGACTCAAAGTGAACCTCCTTTCCAGATGGGTTATGCACTGGAAAGAACAGAAGATCTGGAAACAGAAAGGTCTAAGTTTGATGCCTGCTCTCCACTTCCTAGATGTACGATATTTGCTAAATCCCTAGCTTAATTTGTGTGGTCTCTAATATGGGATAATAACACTGCTGGAAGAAACAAAGGACACGTGGCATACGCCATCTGCAGGGCAGTATGAGACACACAGTAAGCACTAAATAAATATAGTTAATTGTAATTAGTGTTGTGAACAAACCATCTAAGATTACCCTCCTGCTACACGAAGTCCTAATTTTCTTCTGCTATATCTTTAATACCTAAAAAATCTAATATAATCAAATTTGATTATCACTTTGTTTCCAATTTTAAGAGATCCTACCTCTGGGTATTTACAGGAGAAATGGAGCTGAGCTCTCCCTATTAATCCATAAACCCACAGGCACCTGGAGTATACAACCAGCACCTGGAGCTTTATCCCCAGTTCTGCCACTCACCAGCAGGATATTTCATTGAGAATAGCCCCTCTAGAATGACCTTAAGTTCCATTCACACTTCTTCCAGGATTCATCATTCTCAGCACTATCTGTGCAGTCCAGACCAATTTGCAAAATGTCCTTCAAGGGTGAACAAGGGCATTTACAAAACAGGGACCGACCTTGGAGAAAAACCTTGAGAATGGCTGCTTATCTGACCCTTCCAAGAAGGGTGGGTCAACCCCTTGCTTCCTGTATCCTAAAATTATAAGTCATGGTGAGCCTCAACATTTAATTCTTATTCTGAACTAAGTGTAGTATTACACTCAAGAGAGAGACCTGGGTCACATCGGCAAAGCAGAAGAGTGTGATGTCTGCCTCACTCTAGGTGTCAGAGCATGAAGGAAATAGGATGAACGAGAAAGCATGGGGTGCAAAGGGTCGGGCCTGGAAACCCCCACAGGACATTCATGAGAATTCTCTCACTGCCCCTCTAACAAGGCTAAAAGCAGAATACTCTCAAAACCCAAGATGGTGGTCTCTGTTCACCTGTCATGATTCTCCCAAATTTGCATATTTCCCCCAGAAAAGGAAGATTCCAATAAACAGAAGCCTGGGCCTCTGGTATAAATGAGCCTCATTTCTCTGGCAGACCACTCGAGAGCCTGGAGGTACAGGAACTCTACCAAGAGAACAGGAACAGTCAGTGCTCCTGGGTGGAGGATGACTATAACATTGTGGAATGAAACGGGGCAATCTTTCACCTAGGACTAAAATAGCCATAGAAACCTGAGCTACATCCAGATTAAAGATGCTAACTTGCTCCCACCCAATGTCCAAACAACACATTCTCTGTGTTGCTGACTTCTGATGGAGATTTTCAGGTAGACTTTTCGTTCACAGGCTCCCTGATCCTAAAAATAGAGTAGCTGGTTCCCACCTATCCCAGATATAACCCATACATATACTGACTGCATCAATGGCCCAAGTACCACAAGCAAATCTAAGTCACGCTGATTCCCAACTTCCCCTCCAGGCCTTTGTCTGTGTCCAGCAGTAGGCTCAGCCCTCCTAAATCTCAGTTTGCTGTCCTGGTACCACCTCACAACCCAAGAGACAGAAGTTCAAAGCCAAGATTTCTTCTGTCATTGAATTCAAATAAAGCAAAAAGCATTAATTAGATCATATTCCAAACACCAGTTTAAATACTTTGTGATAGATTTAGTAGTCCTGGAAATGAGAAGCTAGCAACAATAACAGTGGGTCAGGCCAAGGAGAACCATCCCTGAGGATGGGACTCTTGCCCATTGGCGCTGCCAAGAGTGTTAGCACACAACACCCTTGACCCCTCTACCTCATCTCCCAAGATGTCTATCTCAGTCCTGACCCTCAACACATCTGGCTGTGATCTGATTGCCCTGGGCTTTCTGAGAACAGTGATCAGAAGAAGGGAACAAGTTGTCCAACAGTTCCATGGCAGGCAAGGGTTTTTGCCTTTGGCGACATCCTTGGATGGTTGAAAGATTTAAAGATTTTTCAACCCAAGTGTCCCGCTCTGACTTTCCCACTTTCTTGGAACCCCTGATATCAGCAGCCTGATCTCTGGTTTCCATCCCCCAACACTCCAGTAACACTACTCTTTCCAAGGTCATGGACAACCTCATTCCGAATAAATCTCAGGGCAATTTCTCTGTTCTCATCCTCCTCCAGCACACCCTTGTTCTTAAGTCTCTCTTGTCTTCCCTTGAAGATTATGAGCTCTATTCTCTTGACTTGTCACCTTTCTGCCAACAATTTTGTCCTTATTCCTTCCTTTTTTCTCTGATATTTTTGTGCTGTGGATGCCCCCTAAGTATTAACTTCCTCCTCCCCTTACCCTTTCCCCCTCCTCCCCTTCTTCTCTTATTCCTCCTCCTCCTCCTTCTTCTCCTTCTTCTCCTCCTTCTCCTCCTCCTTCTCCTCCTTCTCTTTTTCTGTACTTGCACACCCTCAGCATCACTTCTGCTGCAAAACCACTTAGAACACCCTAGGGGAACTTTTCTCCCCAGCCATCCACAGCTCTGGGCAGTGGCAGAACGTTCTCTGCATTGGTCACCAGGACTACCAATCCTGGCCTGCCCACACTTAGAACAGGGCAAACCCTGAGAAAGAGAAAATGCCTTTGTTTGCAGATCAGTGATCATATCTCTATAATGCTACCTCCTCAAACCCAAAAATCACTGTTTGGCTTCAGAATGAAGTTCAGAGCCTGGTTCACTTGAAATTTACTTCCTATCCTTTAGTTCCTACAGACCAAGATTGATGCTGATCTTGATTTGTTTCCATCAAAGCCCCTTCCAAATTGCTTGCCTCAGTCCTTCTCCTCCTACTTCTTAACTTTAAATTTGGCACCTCCCTCTTGGCTTGGCAGTACTCATGCCCTCTTCCTACAGATTTCACTGCTTTCATTCAATCATCCACCAGGGGCAAAAGGCACCTGAAACAGAGTCTTTATTCTCATGGAAGGGGCAAGGTAGGCATCAGTCAAGAATTTACACATTTATGTAGAATTACAGACTGTGATTAGGGTTATGAAGAAGGTTTACAGTTGCCATGCGAGGGCATAAAAGGGTAATGTGATCATGTGTGGAGACTCAGGGAAGAGAGTATGTGTAAGCCAACATTTGAAAGATGAGAAGCAGTTAACTATTATGGAGTCCAGTGGGAAGAACATCACAGGAGGCAAACATGGAATGTGCCATGGTCCTATGACAAGAGGAATCATGATGCATTTGAGGATCTGAAGAATAAGCCATCATGACTGGGTTGCAGAGAGTAGATTTAGCAGAACCCAGGAGGTGAGACTGGAGCCAAATCAAGTGGGGCGCTATAGATTGATGGAAATTCACCTCTAACCCCACAAGAATAGGATATTATAGGATATTATTAGATTACTTTAATCTTGACATGACCAGAGTTGCCATGTATGCAGAACAGGTTGGGGACTGGGGGGAGATGCAGAGAAATCAGATAGGAGGTGAGAGATGCATAAGGTACAATGACTAGTTTTCAGCAGCTCAGAGTCAGTGGGAGAAATGATTATAGATCAGTCAAGCAAAATGTTGTACCTCTCCCCTCCCCCACACAGAAAGACAAAATGATTTCTAATGATGGGAATCAAGACCTCCAACTTTAGCCCTCTTGTGTATTTTCCTAGTAAACGTTCCCCTTTCTATACAGCAAAAAGAACGCCTTCCTTGCGACTCATACATAAACACTAAAACATAATTATACAATCATCATAAAAGAAAAGGCTCTACAAATATGTGATATTGCTGCTGCCTGAGTTGACACTTTAAATTGCAACCTGCTCTTGGGGGGGTGGGGGGGTGGGTAACAGGGAATAGTTAGGGAAACAGTGTACAAAAGCCGGCTGGAAACTATTGTGCCTGTGTTCTCACAAAATGCAAATGACAACAATCACAAAAGGTCTCTGTAATGCCCCACCTGACAAAGAAATGTGGGGAAATAGCCAAATTGGCTGGGAAGCCAAGTGGAGACAGTGTGCAGTCCATTCACCGAAGGCCCAGGAAGATGGGCTCCCGGCTGATCACAGTCCCAGAGTTGTATGTTGCTTCGGGCTCCTGCGAGCTGAGTATAGTCCCAGACAGCAAACAGCAAAAGCAGCAGGATTAAGTGACTCTGCTGCATGTGTTTTGGCCCTATAGCAGAGTCTACAAGGTGCCAACTGGCGCCCAGGCTGAAACTCCCATCTTAAAGAGAAACCAGCTCTCTCTTTACACAGACCAAAATTTCTCCTTCTGGTGTAACCCCTCCTGGAAAACCATCCTTGGCTTTGCAAACAGATGTACAAACACAGCCCCCCATCTTTCCTGCCTTCTCCAAAGTGCATCTGCAAATCCCTACGAGGCACAAATGCAAAAGAGTTGCCAACTGCCCTTTTTAGGATTTGTAGGGCAACCAGCCAATTGGCTGCCTGCAGGTTATTCACACTGCAATAGGAAACAAATTTCTTGCTGTAATTATCCTTAAATTTCTACTGTTTACCCCAGGAATAAACTAATTGCTGCTGTAAAACACCCTTTCCCACACTGTCCAGCACACATCTGTAAATTTCAAGAGGGATGGGGGTGAGCTACTTGCCAGCTGGCTTCTGGAAAAGGATGGCAACCGGCCAACTGGAAGCCAGTTTATTATTCATGGGGGAATAGAACTTGAGCTTCTTATTGCAAATACCCCTGCACGCTTCAGTGCTTACCTTTTAAGTACATAAATTGGACCTCAATTTGTGAGAAGCCCATGTTTATTACTGGCTGTGGACTAGTGGCAGAGGAAGAGGAGAGGGGAGACAATATCGTACCTCAAATATTTGCTGAATACCTATTAAATGCCAGGTGGTGTGTTGGATGTTAACTATGGCACATGGGAGTTTTAGATCATTAAAGGAATTCATAGAAGTAGGGTAAAATATACTTTTTTTTCCCCCCATCACCACCAACTATTTGACCTGTCAGTGGAGGTTTAGTGTCAAATATCCTCTCAACTTCTCTTCATTATGCTCCCCTCATCAAGACTGGTGGTCTTACCGAGGTCTTCTACAGTGTTTGCTGAGAGCATCTTCTGAAGTAGCTCACCCTCAGAATGTTTATGCTCTTGTGCCTTTGAACAAACTATTGCTTCTGCCTGAAAACTTTTTCTCTTGCTTCTCTGATTGTGAAAAGTATATAAATCTTTGAAGACCCAGCCCAAGTGTTGGAGGTGGGGAGAGACAGAAGTATTCCGTAAGGATACAGTAGACAACCTCCCAGGCAAAGGGCCATAATGAGCCCAGAGTTGCAAAGATTGGAACAGGGGAGCCCTTCAATACGTCTTTCAAATGTTGTAAGCTCTCTCTCATCCTCTGCTTCTCTCTGCCTCTTTTCTGGCCCTTCTTATAAGTTACCAGCTTCTTCTGATTGCAGTGTCCAACATAGACAGCAGTCTCATGGCTGTATTACCTTCAAGGTCCCATGCTCATCATCAGTGATGACACTCCCTATGTTGCTTAAATACCTAAGAAAGGATCTAATATACTTCTAGTCTATAGTGGACTGGCTCTCCTTAGGTCAGGTGACTCACTCTGGATGAATCAGCTGTGGCTGGAAAACAGTGTACCAAGGCATTAGCCACCTAGGCCTATCATTTCAGTAAGGCCATGGACAGGTTCATGGAAGGTTTTGTGAGCAACACAACAAAGTAGTCTGTTACGTAACTTCACACACTTTTGTGGTCACTAATGGATGTGTCTGTCTGCCCACACACACTCTCCAATCCATTATGCTATTTATGCCCCTCAGATTCTATATGTTAATTTTCTGCTACATTATCACTTGGCATGGTCTCTGGCAAATAAATAGACTTTCAATCAATGTTTGCTGAGTAAGCTTTTCAAAAATATAAATTAGATTATGTCACTCCCTTGCTTAAATGCTTCATTGGCTTCCATTGTATCTAAAAGAAAATCTAAATTTCTTTTCATGACCTAAAAGGCCTAGTGGAACTGGTTCCTCCTACCTCTCCAAATTAATCAGATGTCTCCCCATTTCTTCACCTCTTCCATCTCTGTGCTCAGCCACACAGGGTTGTTTTTGTTTTTGTTTTCTTTTATTTCCTCTAACACATCAAAATCTTTCCAAGCTCGGGACCTCGACAAATACGTCTCCCTCTGTCCGTAATGTTCTCTTGTCCTTCACACAGCTGGCTCCTTCTCATTCTTGCTTCAGGATGCAGCTTAAATGGTACTTTATCAGAGAAGCCCTTCCTGACCAGCCCCCTTTTCCAACAATATTCTCAGTTGCTCCACTCTGTTGGGTTTGTTCAGAGCACTTACCACAATTTTATTTATTTTTTTAAAGATTTATTTATTTTGGGGTGGGGGGCACAGAGGGAGAGGGAGAGAGAAATTCAAGCAGACTCCACGCTGAGCACAGTGCCCAACACGGGGCTCAATCCCATGACCCATGAGATCACGACCTGAGGAGCCAAAACCAAGAGTCAGACGCTTAACCCAACTCCACCACCCAGGAGCCCCAAATCACAATTTTAGATGATTAATTAGATGGCTTATATACTTATTGAAGGTCTTTATGCCGGTGTGAATGTAAGCTCCACAAAGTCAGGGACATGTCTCTTTTGTTCCCGCCTATATATGTGGAGCCTAACACAGTGCTTGCCACTCAATGAATATTTGTTGATAGATGAATTTTTCGGATGATAACGACTCCAATTCTGGCTTGGTCACTGACAGTGACCTTGGACAGATTGTTTCTCCTTTCTAAACTTCAGCTTCTTCTTCTGCAAAATCAGAAGATTCCAGGGCAGTTACAGTGGTTATTGCTGTTTGCTGTTTACCTAAGAACTGCTCAAGACCCCCTCTATGAGGCGCTTTCCCTCACTAACCTATCTCATTCTGGATCATTGAATGCCGAGGCTGAAATATTATTTTTACAGTAGTTTTCTTAGGTATTGTAAGGAATCAGTGGTTCTCAGAGAAGGAAATAATTTTGGGAATTTTTGAGAATCCAGAAATATCTTTTAAGAAGGAAAAAATTCCTACATATGTTTACAAAAAATATGATATAATATTACGCTTCTATTAAACACATTCATGTTTTCAACACAGAAACATACAATGCAATATAGCTATGCTGTAGATATAAGACTGTCAGCACTTCCTTCAACAGAAATAGGATCCAGGTGTTGACTGTCAATTATATGCTCTAAAGACCATTATCCATCCCCTATCTCAGTTAATATGACAAAGCCTGTGTAATAGACTGTGATTTTAGGGATCCCACGGACACGATGCCTCCTAGTTTTCACATCCTTGTGATCAGCTTTGACCAATAGGACATTAGAAAGAGTAATGCAGTGGAAGCTAGATACATGCTTGCCCATTGCGGCTTGCCCTCTTGAACTCCTCCTCCATGGAGCCCAGCCACCATGCTTCAAGAAAACCCAAGCAGCCACATGGAGAGGCCCATGTGGGGACAATCTAGGGAGCTCTTGGGAGAAGCTTGGGAGCTCTGCTAGGACCCAGCGAGCACCAGTTGCCAATCATGTGAGTTAAGAATTCTGGACCTTTCATAGATTCCACAGTGATAGCCCATGAAGCAGAACAGCACAAACCACTGATAGAATCAGAAGAAAAAATTAATTTAGTGTTGTTTTCAGTCACCAAATAATTGCATGGTGTGTTACTCAGCAACAGATAACGATAATGCCCTGAGAACTAAGTATTATTTCATTTGCATAGAGGAGAGATTGCAAATGATCAGACTCATATCACTGTTCTAATTCCAACTTATAATTACTGCTTTTCTGGGAGCATAGTGAGTTAACCTTCAAAATAGGCAATATGTCCACAACCAACTGAAAAGGGGCTGTGTGTGGATCACACAGCCCTGTTCCCTCCCTCCCCCTCAAAGCCACAAATGATTGAAAGCAATTGGCTACTCACTCAAAAATGACCAAATCATCAACTGACCTACAACCAACAGCATAGCTTGGAATCGCATAAAAAGTCAGAGTAAACTCATCAGATTCCCTTCCCCAGGATTTTAACTAAAATTACTAAGTGACTATGGCAGCTGAGCAGTAGAAACTGAAGGCAACAGGATAGCATGAGGTAGTCAGGGGCTTAAGACAGATCACGACACACCAAAGCTATGAGAGAGCATCAAATAAAATAGCATGAAGAAGCAGAAGCTAGAAGGCAGAAAAAATAACAGAAGGAGTTCAGGTAAATAATGTGTTGCTGATTTTCAGAAGCAGAAGGGGACAGAGGGAATGACACAGAGAAGTAGAAAGAGGGAAACGTGCCATGGGTTGGAGACTCCATGCGGCCCCGTCTAACTGCCTGGCTGCCTGCTGGTGTTCCAGTTGTGGATTTAAGAGGTTGGGGTCTTTTCACAAATGGATCTTTTCTTAAAGTAATTTGAGAAATTTTCTAATCCCTGCAGCCTTGACTGTCACACTAAGAAAAATTTCAAACAGGAAATCATTCCCACAATGGAAAATTCACCTAAGAATGATTATGATCTTTCTAGTTCCTCTTAGCAAGTGTTTAGTTTCCAAGAAGCAACTTCCCAGGATTACTAGGGGGAAGCAATCAAGGTGGAAAGGCCTGGGAAAATTTTGTTTCCCATGACAATTTTCTACCCAGGCTGACTTTCTGCTGGACCAAATAATTTGAGTTATCTTCATTATTAGATTGTCAAAATTCTGGGTTTAGAGTTTATGGGCCCAGTGCCTTCTTCAGATGCTTGCATCCAATAACTTCCAGTTTGACCCAATTTTCTTTGTGCGTGCATGTATATGCACGCATGCATAACTTATTGCCAGAAATTTTTATCTCCCATGAGTAGCTGTATCAAACCTTACAGGTCTAGAATGGAAACAAATAAAATAATCAAGGGGGAAGGGAGAGATCCATGCTAAAAGAGAGGTTAATCCTACAAATAAATTTTTATTTTAAATTGACTTTCATTAGATTTGAATCCTTAGAATAATTTACTTTGGTTTTTGTCAGATTTATGAAGTTCCCTCCTTAAAAAATGTGTATATTGCTGAAAGATTGTAAAATTTAATAGCAAACAGATTACACACTTAGGAATAGACTAAGCACAATTAGCACTCACATTCCTCCCACTCCTATAAATAACTCGGTTTCCTTTCCATGCCTGCAAATTTCATTAGAATGGCGGGAAAAAAAGGGGGGCAGAAAAAGAAGGAAAAAAGAAAAGCCTTCTGACTCTCTTGCACTGAAAGGTATAGATCCAATCATTCAATTATGGGCTTTGTGTTGCCTAGGAAGAGGCATGGGGATGTGGGGAGAGGCAGAATTAAAGTAACTCCCTCTACCCCCTATCATGCACCCCTGGCTTTGGAAAGAAAGTTTTCTGTATATGAATTTAGAATTCACCCACTAAATACATAAATATATATTTAAATATATATAATACATATCATATTACATAGTTATATATATATATAACATGTATATAACATACTATATATAATACATAATACAATGGAATATTTTCAGCCATCAAAAGGAATGAGATCTTGCCATTTGCAATGACGTGGATGGAACTGGAGGGTGTTATGCTGAGCGAAATAAGTCAATCAAAGACATGTATCATATGACCTCACTGATATGAGGAATTCTTAATCTCAGGAAACAAACTGA
>NC_138383.1:9744282-9760355 GCF_054177405.1 Leptonychotes weddellii
GAGAGACGATGGACTCTGAAAAACAAACTGAGGGTTCTAGAGGGGAGGGGGGTGGGAGGATGGGTTGGCCTGGTGGTGGGTATTGAGGAGGGCACGTTCTGCATGGAGCACTGGGTGTTGTGCACGAACAATGAATCATGGAACACTTCATCTAGAACTAATGATATAATGTATGGGGATTAACATAAGAATAAAAAAATAAATAAAAAAAAAAAAGAAACAATGAGAAAAAAAAAAAAGAAAAAGAAATGGTCTCAGAAACTCTCAGAACAATCTACTTGTGAATGAATAGTATGAACCCTCCTTATTCAAACATGATTGACAAATGTAGCCAAGAATCATATTCATCAAGCTGACTGGCAAGCATAGAATATAACAAGGATAGTTCATAAGTCTGAATGTTTCATGAACTTGGTGAAAAAAAAACGCAACACAGCCATTTCAAACACAGGAATGGATTTAACCACTGAGTCAACCAGTGAGTCAAGAGTACTTAAAGTCCATCTACTAAAGCTTTGTCTCCCCTGGATAACATTTGAAAGGACCCTGCCAATGTTTACCTCTGTGATTTTTCTGTTTGCATTGCTCACATATCCAGTCGACGTATGCTTCCCTGATTCATTTCATCAGGCTGTAGTTCTGTTTTTGGCTAAAGAATCTTTCCTTCTCCTTAACTCATCCTTTTTCTGTTGTGATTTACGTAATAATATACTGACTTAAAGGTTCAACTCCTAGACCTCAATCTCACGTCTCCATTTTTCAGTTCTTAGGGAGAAGGAGGATGGCAAGGTACTTCCCTATAGTCCTCGAGTCGTGGCTTTCCTTCTCATTTAAAAATTTAATGGGATTTTTCAAAGGCCTATTATTGCACTTCTTCATTTCTATGTTCCTATCAACAGGCCCCAAATCATTTCAGTCCTCCCAGGATGCCGGACACGAAAGTTCTTTCTATCAAAGCCATTAATGAATTCACACTAACAAAGAAGCTTTATCTGTGCTATATTCAATACTTCCAGAGGCAAAATTGTGAGCTTCTCTGGAGAAACCCTGGCAAGAGATCATCAAACATATCGAGGAAACAAATGAGAAAAGAAGATAAGTTGTGCAAATCGCCATCATATTTTAGAAAGCCCAAGTTAAAAGAGTAGGAGAGATTCGAGGCACACTCAGAATTGTACAATGGAAAAATACTGCACGCTAGATTAAAGGCCCGCCTGCGAAATAGATAATGCCAAATTTGATGAGAAAATACATTACATTTCCTTTCCTTTGAAACTTCAGTTGATATTTTCCACTTTTACTGGAAAGAAATAAGCTCTAAGATGTCACTCACCACTTGAGAGAAAGGGGCCTCCCTTTCCAGATGCAGAAACATGGAGGAAGTGCCCGAATGTTTTTTCTACGAAGCCCAAGCCCCTGGAAAGTTCAAGATCAGCTCACAGACTGTGAAAAATCTGCTTTGGGTCTTTTGTTGTCTGCCTGTGAACATTTGTCTCTCTAATGTTCTTGCATTTATACTCACCTTTGACCTGGGCTTTAATCTGCCACCAGGTAACCTCTGACCTTCCTCTGTCTAACCTGCATAGATTAGGGAACCTACATACCAGCTTAGCCAGAATAGCATCAGGACACCTGAGACGTGTTCTCACTACTGTCCCCTTACCTGGTTCCGGCCTGTGGGCTCTTTGCTTGTCTCCTACAAGTTCTGCACTGGACTGAGCTAGACTCCTGGCTCTTTCTTACTTTTCTCTGTCTCAGAAGCACGGATTAACCTGTCCGTTTCCAGCTGTATGCTCTGTGCTTCCTGCCCAAGGTCAACTTCTTGTGCAAGTCACCCTCACAGTCATCACATGTCCCCTTGCTTAAAGGGCTGTCCTGCTGTCATCTTGAAATTCTTCAATATTTTTGAGCAAGGAGCCCCACAGTTTTATTTGCACCAGGTCCTGCAAGTTACATAGCCGGTCCCATCCTTGACGATGTTTCCCCGCCAGAAAGCGAAAATCTCAATTGCATTCCTGACCTGACTTGACCAAACCTCAGTCTAGTGGGGCAGATCCCACACTGTTGGTTGAGAAAGCACCTAAATTAAAACACTAAGCGCAGCCAGCTGCAGCTGCAGCCGCACACGCTTGTCACATTTGTCAAATATTCAAAAGCGTGCATTCATTTCCTTGGTCACTGCTCTAAGCAAAATAAAGGCCTCCAGCCCTGTCACATGCTAACATCGAGGAGAAGCAGAGACCATGATTTGCATTAATTGAAAAGTCCTGCCCAGACCTCGGCCCTTGCTCCCAGAGAGTTCAGGGCAAAACTCATGAATTCCAGGAATGTGAGGAAAAAGAACCAAAGAGCAAAACTGGATTTCTACCTAAGTTTAGAAATCAAAGGCTACTGATCTAATGCTTTAGCTGAAATCCTTTACTAGGAATGGCAATAAAACCTGGTTAATCAACTAGAACACAGAACATGGGTTTTTTTTTTAATTTGTTTTTAAGATTTTATTTATTTATTTGAGAGCGAGCAAGAAAGAGAGCATAGGAGCAGGGGCAGAGGGAGGAGGAGAAGCAGGCTTGAGCAGTGAGACTGAGGCAAGGTGGGGCTCCATCCCAGGACCCTGGGATCATGACCTGAGCCAAAGGCAGACACTTAACTGACTGAGCCACCCAGGCGCCCCAGAATAGAGAACATATTTTATTCCTTTACATAATCATTTCTTAGCTCCATGTTGACAAGAACAGTGATCGTGAATAATATTTCATGGCTCAGAATAAAAATGTCTCCCTTTCTTCTGCTGGGGAAAGATTTGCCACCCCTTTTCTGTTTTCCTCTCTTTCTCTCCATCTCTGTCTGTCTCTCTCTCTCTCTCTCTCTCACTCACTCCCTCTCCTTTCCCCAGATGCCCATAATTTGAAATGAGGCTGAACTATATACCTTTTCCCCATTTCCTTTACTTTTTAGATCTATAAAGCATGTTAAAAGCAGAACAGGGGGTGCCTGTGTGGCTCAGTCATTAGGCGTCTGCCTTGGGCTCCGGTCGTGGTCCTGGGGTCCTGGGATCGAACCCCCACGTCGGGCTCAGCAGGGAGCCTGCTTCTCCCTCTCCCACTCCCCCTACTTGTGTTCCCTCTCTCACTGTCTCTCTCTGTCAAATAAATAAATAAAACCTTTGAAGAAGAAAAAAAAAAAGCAGAACAGAACTTAACAGTTGCTTGCTTGTGGAGGATTCCAGGGAGCAATAGCTTCTATTTGAGCAGATTTCCATTTAAAGAATTTTGGGCAAAAGAAATGTTGCAGGGCAAGTTTTTTCCAGAGTGGCCCAACTACACCCACCAACCTTCTCACACACCTGTCCCTCAAACTTTCCATGGAGACCTGTGTTAAAATGCTGGCCCCACAATCAGGGAAATCCAGAACCCGACTGGACCTCTGATGGTATTAAGGAATGATTATTTTAATTTAGGTGCCAAGTTGTGTTGTGATTATATTTTCAATAAATACTTATCTTTGGGAAATACACCCTGAAAGACAATAACTGGAATTTGTTCCAGAATATCCCAACTGGGGATGGAACTCAAGTAAGATGGTAGAGATGAACAGGATTGGCTACGAACTGACCATTTTTGAAACTTGGTGGGTGGCTCAGGACGGTAAATTATAATAAGCTTTCAACTCTTCCATGTGTAGGATATTTTCTGTAATGAAGATTTTTTTTAAATGTAGTTTTATGTATTTTGGTCCTGACTCTACCATTTCTTAGCTGTATAACATGAGGCAAAATTGCTCTCTGAGGCTGTTTCACGTGTGAAACTTTCTTAGTGTTCCCTGCCCCCGCCAACACCTCCCCCTGCCCGCCAACCCCTTCCCTCCCACAGAGTTGCGAGAATTGAATGAGATAGTGCAGATAACGTGACCAGTAAGCAGTAGAGATGAAGGAAAGGGTTTCCTTCATCACGGCCCAACCACTCCTTGCACCCCAGGGCATCCTTCAAGTCAAATCAGCTACTGGCCCACCACTGAGCAGATTCTTTTCTTTTGTCTACATGTCAGCCAGAGTCTAGACAGAGCTCCAACTTCTGCTTACTTTATGAAATCAGATAAGGCTTTAAGAATTCAGCTCACTGAGTGGGAAGCTAGCGTCTTAATCTCCCGTGTGACCTCCCTTCCAACCCCCACCCCTTTCAAAAGAACACAAATATACATTTGGATTTTCCATAAACAAGAACGCGTGCCAAGCAGGTTTGCGCAGATTGCAGAAAAATGTTCCTTTGATTCGGATCCCGAAAACACATCACTGAATGGTTGTACTTAAGAGACAGCACCAACAAGAGGTCTCTCATCAAACCGACCTGGAGTCGTGGATGCCGACAAAGAACATGAAGCAGACAAGGTCACAGAGGGAATCGATGAATAGTTTAGTAGTACTGACCTTCTGAACACTTTTTAATTAATATGCCTTTTTCATCCAACGTGGAGCTGAATCACCCTGAACGTTGCTGATGTAAACCAAAGGGAGCAATGACCTAATCATATTTACCTAGTGGACCCTCTACAATGCTGAATTTCCTTAAGAGAGGTCAACCAGTGTCAATGACTACTTTATGCTTCCAAAAAAGTTGATAGAAAGGATTGTAAATGGAAGACTTTCTCAGTTTAAGTTCTAGAGAAGAGGTATTTGCCAGTTTTTTCATGTAACTTCTCTGTCTCCCCCATTTCCTACTATTTCTGTGGACATTAACTCCAACCCCAGATACTAACTTCTAGGGAGAATGCAGCCTCCTCTCGGGAATCCTTAACATCATAAGGAGGCATCCCTTGAAAATAGCCTTTACAAATTAAGAATGTCTTCCTTTGTGCAAGAAATAAGAAATGAAGGGATGACAGCACCGTCTGCAGTAACCAGTAATTGAAAACAAAGAGAATGTCTATCAACAATGGTTAAATAAATTGTGTTAAATTCATATCACAGAATATGGGGCAGTCCTAGAAAACGACTTGGGAAGATTTTCCCGAGTAAGGATTTCACTGAGTAAGAAAAGCAATCCTACAAAAGAGTGTGTCAGATGATCCCATTTTTGTAAAACATAAAATGACAAAAGATAGCCTAGATTGGGGATTGGGGGAGGCCTAAGATCATTGGAGTACAAAAAAAAAAAAATATTGAAGGACACACGTTATGGTATTATCATGCCTTCCCAGTTGGGGTGTGTAGGTAGAATTGGAATGAGGGTATTGATGCTGGGAAGAATGAGGAAGGGTCCATGATAAAAAAGCAAACTGCCATGTGTAGTAGAATCCCATGTAAGCAAAATGTGCATGTGTGTGTGTGTGTGTGTGTGTGCTTGCATAAAGAGATTCATGAAAAAATGAATACCTACATACTCAGAGTAGTTGTCACAGGTAGCAGGATTCCACATGATCTTTACGCTTTTTATCAATTTTTTATATATTGTTAGATTTCTTTACATGAAGCATATAGCATTTACCTCATAAGGAACTAATAAAGCCTAATTGATCATGGGGATGAAATTATTTATTCAGATTCAATTCAACATATACTTACCGAGCATGCTAACTTTTTTCTGTTGCTGCCCTCATTGCTTACCCCGTGATCCCCTTCTTCCATCCTCAAGGTCAACAAAGAAGCATGTCTCTAAGTCTGCTTCCAATGTCCCATCCCTTTCTCTGACTCTCTTCTGTCTCCCTTTTCTACTTTTAAGGACCCTGATATTGACAATGGGCCCAACCAGATAATCTAACATAATCTTCCTACTTTCAGGTCAACCGATTAGCAATCTTAATTCTGTCTACAATTTTAATCCCCCTTTTCCAATGTTACTTAACATGGTCACAGGTTTGGGGATCAGGAATTGGACATCTTTAGGGGAGAGGACATTATTCTGCCTACCACAAGCATCTTCTTTCTACGTACCAGGACTGTCCGGAGTACTGAAAATTTGAAGGCAAACAAACAGATTAGTCCCTTTAGAAAAATGATACCAAGAACCAATGCTCCCTAAGGATTGAGTGTGGCATTGAAAGTATGAATACTCCCTTGAAAGAAAACAGAATACTCACTGGAAAGAAAAATTATCCACTCATTCAACAAATATCAAGCACCTACTATGTGTTGGACAGTGTTTGGGTGCTGGGCATGCCACAGTAAATGAGACACACAGAAAGCCCTATACTCATGGTGCAGACAGTAAACAAAATGAACTTATTTATCAAAAGAATTCTATGAGGTGGGTACTTTATCACTCCCATTTATAAAAGAGGAAACTGAGGCACAGATAAGGGTCAGCCATTTCCTCAATATTCTAGCATGTGGTAAAGCTGGACTTTGAATCCAAGCAATCTCTCTCTAGAGCCCAAGGACCTTACTGTTCTATTACGATGCCTCCTCTAGTTCTATTTTGCCCCACAAAAGTGGCCCCACCTGGAGTGGTTCCAAAGGGACACTGCCACCAGGAAAATGTGCTGCAGAGACACACCTGGACAAACTGCTAGACTGATCAACTGGGAGACATATTCAGAAGGTAAGATTTGGTATATTCGAACCCATCCTGGCTCCTCCAATCATCGACCCAGGCCAACTTCACCCACTTGACTTTCCTTCCCCACTGCCCTTACTTTTGTTTTCATCACTGTTATCAGAGAATGGCAAACCCTTAAAGTTGGAAGGAATTTGAGATAATTCTAAATCCCCTTTAAATGGAAAATGAGCTGGCGCCTGCAGTTGGCATCTTTCTTCCCTGACCTAAACTTAAATCTGCAAAACCACATATCACATTTCTAATCCTTCTTCCCTCTAACCTTTCAGTCACTCCTATCTCTTAACCCAAAATCACCATCAGCACAACAGCTCTGAGCCTAGAAATTTCAATCAAATTCCTATGAGATGTGGGCTTTGCCACACCAAGATTGCAAAGGGCAATTTACTTTGGCAAAATAAGGTCCATAC
Organism: Leptonychotes weddellii; assembly: GCF_054177405.1. Lineage (NCBI taxonomy): Eukaryota > Metazoa > Chordata > Mammalia > Carnivora > Phocidae > Leptonychotes > Leptonychotes weddellii. Next base: position 9,751,244 of record NC_138383.1, read on the forward strand.
CTCATTTCCTGAAAAATTCATAAACTTCATGTAATCCACAATAATTGGACATCTATCAAAGGGGTTCATATCATAATTCCCTTTAGTGATCATGATAATCTACAGGTTTGATTAATTCCCCCCAGAAATATAAAGCTCAACTTCATCAGCTTAGTCCTCACCCTGCTGAGCAAAGAAAAGCTTGACCTGCTGGCAACATTTCAAGATGCTCTTCAGGTCTTTTGCCTTGACTTAGGCCCAGGGAGAATCTCAATCCATGTGGACACAGAATCTCTACAGGTACTTTCCTGTTTTGAGAGATCTCGAACTTTACCTTCAAACGATACCCACCTACTCAGTAGCTTCAAAGTTCTGAAAGAATGGGTATTGATATAAATATGTTTTCTTTTTCTTGTAGGTCTTGTTAAAAGCCACAGAAAATCCTCCATACTGTGGTTAAAAAAAAACAAAACAAAACAAACAACAGCAACAAAAAAAACAGGTCAATTGAGTGCTCTGCTATCAGGAAAAGGGATAAAGACATGGGTCCAAGACTGACAAAGATACATAGGTACACAATGCCATTTTAGCTTGATGCTTGGATGTCCCAGATGGGCCCCTTTTAGTGGATTCCTCAAGGTTGTTCAGAAACCAAGGCTTCTGTGTTGCCACTAGGCAGTGTGAATATTTTGTGACTATTTGCTACTATCTTTCACTTGCCTTTCACTATTCGAAAGATAAGAACTGACCATATTTCCAGGTCTTCACCAAATGGTTTCAACACGGGCTCAAGCGATGAGAAACCTCTCTCTGGTTCACGATGTGTTTTTGTTTGATTATTTTGGTGGAACTGGAAGGAGCTATGCATTTTTTATTCCTTTCAGTTATTGTATCAACCCCACTATACTACATTTCTTCATCACACAACTTGAATTAATATTAGGAAAGAAATTTGGAGGCATCAGCCCTTTCTACCAGGACTGACTACTTAAAATCAAAAGCAAAAACTGTCTTATTCCCTTGTCTTGTTTGTTTCTCAGCCTGTTTGTCAAAGTATCTGTTTGGGTTTTTCTGTTTTGTTTTGTTTTTATCAAAGGCTATTAGAAATTCCTTTTAGTTTGCATACGTGGACGCTTCTCAAAAAAGCAGTGATGCTAGTTTCCTGGACACCAGGTCTGACATTTGCCAATAGACATTGGTTTTCCACACTATATTTTAAAGAAATTATTATATCATTACCCGTGATTTATTCCACTTCAAGGGGCCTCCCAGGCATTGTTAAGTGAAACTTGCCTGAGCCAACTTTTAAAAGTCATAACACCCTTCTAGTATTTACTCAGGCACATTTAATCTATTCTTTCCCTGAAACAAGATCACATTGCTTCCCTTTCATGCTTAAGAGCCCAACACAAATCACTAACCAGCGTTAAAGCTAACAAGCCCAGCAAAGGCCATGCACTCAACAGCCAGACTCAGCAAAGGTGCATCTGCCACAGCAAGAAAAAAAGGAGGGGGGAGCGGGACTTAGAATTGAAAACATCTGCTGGTCTCAACCTGCTCATACTTTGAAATGATTAATTCCAACCACTTCATCAACTATAAGTACTAAAGATGCTATTTATCACTTACATATGGTTTTTTTGTTTTTTTTTTTAATTTTTTTTTTTTTAAAGATTTTATTTATTTATTCATGAGAGACAGAGAGAGAGAGAGAGGCAGAGGAAGAAGCAGGCTCCCAAGGAGCAGAGAGCCCGATGTGGGACTCGATCCCAGGACCCTGGGATCATGACCTGAGCCGAAGGCAGACGCCTAACCATCTGAGCCACCCAGGCGCCCTATCACTTACATATGGTTTAATTAAATGTCTTGATTTCCCTAATCCATAGAATACTTAGAGCATTGCTAACGTTCAAACAAAAGTTAAAACACCCTTTTTCAGTGATGGCTGAAAGGAAACAGCACGCAATTGGTTAGTGGGGAAGAAAAGAAAGTAAAATAGAAGATTACTAGGTATTGCTGTCTTGTTTACAAACAAATCAGGGCTTTTTCCTTTTTTAAGTTGTACAATACGCAGATCTGCTGCTTTGGGTGTAATTTAGGATACTTTGGACCAGTTAACAGCCTGCTTTTGCTGTCGGCTTTTGCTTTGATTCACCTCTCAGTTGACTCATTGATTTCTGGACTCAAGTGCAGGCAACAACACGCTAAGAAAATACCAAGGTTGGTAGCACTAAATAAATTAGTCGATGACTCTCTATCGCTGCCACCAGGACTCTGGGCAAAACTGCAAAGTACAAGACGTTTGGGCTTCTCATATCAGTTTGTTTCTTCGACCCGTTTCCCAACAGAATTCTGCACATAAATATTTGGGGCATGACAGCTCTTTGTACAGTCCCTGCAACTGCAAGACGTTTAGGAGCCTTTGCTCCAGACACCCCATGACAGAAGTGCTCCCCAACCCCACACACGTGCATACATCCCCACCCACAGGCACGTACTCGCTTACACCACGTGTCTCCAAACTCCTAAATCCCCGAGTGCCTCCTGCTGTCTTGAAGCAGTTCAAAGTACCCAGCCGGAGTACTCTGTTATCCCAGATTCTTCCTCTCTCCTCCATGCCCCTTCACCTCAAAAATGCCTCAGGCCAAATAGTTCAATACAACCTTTGTTGAATTAAGGATTAATAACTGTTCTGATCTTGGCCATCGGTAAAGATAAAAGCAATTTAATCATCCAATTAAAGTAACTAACAGTAAATTCTCAATGACTAGTAGACTTAATCTTTTTAGGGATAATGGTACAAAAGAAGGACAAATATCCCCACCCATTGTCTTTCCCCCTACCCGCCCTCACACAAAATAGTCAGCAACTCAAGACTCTATTTACAAGAGGTTGGCGACCCACCCCCTTCCCCCATACAGTAGAAAACTTAGAGAACTCTCTGACAATGAAAAATAAATAACCACAGCAATCTTGTTCCTCTTGTGTCACTGGGAAAACCAGAGCCAGATCGGTGACATTATTTTCCCATTCCCAAAGAGCAAGGCAAAGTCACAACTAAGGGAGAAGAAATAAAAAGCCCTGAATATTTCAGGTTGTTCTTAAAAATCCTGCATCTTTCTCTCTTTGTGACAAGCTAACCAGAAACCCAGGACATACCTTTTCCAGCAAATGTCCTGAGGTTCAATTTTATTAGGCAGCTCAAGAAAAATATCATTTTATTCAAGTTTTATTAAATGCAGTCCCTCCTCCCATAAAAATTATCATAAAATTCAAAGTCCAAGGATATAGCAAATAATATTGCCCTTGAGAACTAGAACATAAAATTTTGAAGGGAAAAAAAAAAGCTTGACTTTCATTTTATAAAAAAGCAATGGTCAGGGCTTTCCCCTTGTGAAACTGCATTGCCTGTCTTCAGCATTACTTCCAAATACTCAGAGAAAACCTTAGGGCTTTCAAGATGATTTGAGTATCTTTTTTTTTTCTTGGAGGGTCTCGGTACTATCATTAAGTTGAATGATTGAGTTGCAAATAAAGAAACCCAGTATGTTCTCCAAGTGACTTCCCATCTGTCCCTTAGCATGGGCGTTTTGCCTGGATATCACTAACAGTCAGTGAGTGCAAAGAGAGACTGTAGTCAAAGGAAAGCACAACCAAGGGAAAGGACCCCCATATTGTTTCTCTTATACATGTCATTCATTCTGGTGTCATTCACCACACACTCCCGTGTAAGCAGCCACCTAAAGACTAAAACCCTATGATGCAAGAACAGAAGGCAGATTATGCTGTTACTCCTGAAAAACTTGAACCAGAAAGAAGCATCACAGCTCCCCCTTGGAGCTGTCCATGATAAAAACCCGTTCACAATACTTAATGGAAGCTCGAGGGTTCGTTCCTTTGAGAAAAATCCATCTTAAAGTTTAGTGCTATCCTCGAAAACACTTCTGTAAAACTTAACTCCATGTCATCATTTATCCCTCTAAACTTGGCCATTTTGTCTTAGAACTGGGAGACTTCTATAAATCACCCACTGCCCATGGAAATTACGGCTCGCCGGCTAATTCAAATGTTACTTGCCGGAGCTTTAGCATAGACAGTGAGTAAACGTCACAGTGAGTAACACATTCCAATTACCTCCTTATTATTATTCTCCATGGACCTATGTGTATACCTGTGTGTATATGAAAGAGAGAAAATTTTCATCTGTTTCTGATCATATTGTAAAAAGCTAAAAAGAAGACATGGGATCAACTTAGCTTATTTCTCATTCCCCTATGTATACCCTAAGCCATCAAGTCCTGTGCTTTAAAATGTTTTCAGGGCGCCTGGGTGGTTCAGTTGGTTAAGCGACTGCCTTCGGCTCAGGTCATGATCCTGGAGTCCCCGGATCGAGTCCCGCATCGGGCTCCCTGCTCAGCAGGGAGTCTGCTTCTCCCTCTGACCCTCCCCCTCTCATGCTCTATCTCATTCTCTCTCTCAAATAAATAAATAAAATCTTAAAAATAAATAAATAAATAAATAAATGAAGGGCGCCTGGGTGGCTCAGTCGGTTAAGCGACTGCCTTCGGCTCAGGTCATGATCCTGGAGTCCCCGGATCGAGTCCCGCATTGGGCTTCCTGCTTGGCGGGGAGTCTGCTTCTCGCTCTGACCCTACCCCTTCTTGTGCTCTCTCTCTCTCTCTCTCTCACTCTCCCTCTCAAAAATAAATAAATAAAATCTTTAAAAAAAATAAAATGTTTTCAAATATATCTTGCATTACTTTAGAAATACCCAGAGTATAAATAATTACATAATGAGCACAAAAGTATCCACTACCCAGGCTGAGAAATAAAGCAATCCCAGCACAGCTGAAGCCCCAAGGATCCTCTTTCCAGTTATCTTTTCCTCTTGATGTCCAGAAGTGAACCACTGTCCTAAATTCGGTATTTATTATTCCAACGTATTTCTTTTACTTTTAGCACCATGTTACTCAGGTGTGTCTCTAAACTACATGTAAGTGGCATGATTTTACCTTTCTGTGGCACTGTACCATATGCTTTTCTCCTTTTTTTAAAATTTTTTATTGTTATGTTAATCACCATACATTACATCATTAGTTTTTGATGTAGCGTTCCATGATTCATTGTTTGCGTATAACACCCAGTGCTCCATGCAGAACGTGATATGCTTTTCTCCTTCTCCTTGTCTTTTGATGCTCTAGGCCATATTATGAGCTTTATCCTGGTATTTTCTTGTCATCGAATGATACATAAGAGTGAAAGGCAAAGAGGTAGAAATGCTTCGTTCCGTTTGTTCTTCCTCTGCATGCTCATTACCCTGCCTTAGCTGAGCCTCTCTGCGCTTCATACTTGGGTCATTATCACAGTTTTCCCCTGGCCTCCCTGCCTCTAGTAACTCCCTACATTAAAAAAGTGTCATTGCCCCACCAGACATGGTGGGGCAACGCCCCAAACATCCAGATGCTAATATGCGGGAAAATATTCAGGGGATCCCTGTTCTCTACCACATTGGGTCCAAGCTCCCTTGTCTAGCTTTCCAAATGGCAGTGGTGTGCCCGTATTCTTCAACCCATTGTGGAGGTCACCTGCAGTTTCAGTCGGCAGTTCTCACACACATAGACAGGTTCCTGCCTCACCCGTCTGCAACTGGAAGGCTCTGGCCACAGGCGCAAGCTCAGCCTACAGCAGGTCAGGCCAGAAGCGCCATGGAGCTATTATTGCTCCAGGCCATGGGAGGGACAGAAGCTAGTGGATAAACAGCCATGGGAAGTAACTCTGAGATATGTTCTGCATATGGCAGAATAGTGCCCCAGTGGTCCACAGTAACCCATTCACTAACCCAGTCCTTTACTGGCTTTCCTCCCTTCCAACCCCACCTAATCATTCTCCACGCGTGCCTGCTGGGTTCACCTCCAACAGAAGCAACCAGCACTTGAGCCCTTGCCTTCGAATCTGCTTTTTAGGCAAATGCTACAAGAACTGGCCCTAGATAGGGACCCCCAAGATGAGATTCTGGAACGGGACCATTCGCCAGTCAAATGGCAAGAAGATCCTATTGCTGATGGTAGGTGGGTAGTGAGAATCCTGGCCAGCTGCAGCTTCACAGTTATTAAAATGCTCATCTGTGTGGATGGGGGCCAGGAAGGAGGGAAGGCACTGGCTTATGCATTTCCCGTAGTCCTGGTAAGATGTAAGGGCAGTAATAATTATAAAGAGTTGGGTAGCTTCTGTTAAATGTCCTGGAAGCCTCAAAGAGAAAGAATTACATGCTGGGACAGCCAGCTGTCAATGCAGGGCAAGCTGTTGGAGCCAGAAAGCCTACAGGCTTTGGAGAAACCGACATATCCTGCAGCCAACAAGCAAACTGTGCTGAAAATCAGGTCCAAGCTTTGATCTTAAGAGTGGTAGAGTTACAAAGGAGCCTGAATTCACAGTTCAAACATCTCCTGTGCAAAACCTAGAGCCCAAAAAAGGTAGCAGTAGGACCCTGAGACGTGGGATGGGGAATTTTGGGTGGTTGATACCTTTAGAAACTTTGAATTTCCAGTCTTACGAACTGTCTAGGTGTTTAGAAGCAGCCTCTTGCCCTGGCTAGTAAAGAACAGCATCCTGTGTCCTAAAAACTGTCATCTAAGAAAGATGCCGTGCAAGATGATGTTTGACCACTCAAGATGCTCCCTTGGCCCCTCTCATTGTTTCTAGACCAATAACTAAGGTCCGTTCTCAGGATAGCTCAAGTAGGGGAAGTACATTTGCTACTATGGGAGGAAATGGATTATCATCAAAATAGTTGAAGGATATGGTTTCTCCTGTAGTAACCATAAGGAAATGTCTGGAAATATAATTTGAGGATACAGGACTGGGGGGTTGAAGTATACAGCCAGACTACAAGCCTGGATAGGAGAGAATTTACCAATAAAGGGAAGTTCTCCCACATCTTAAGATTAAACTTCTTGGGGGCACCTGGGTGGCTCAGTCGTTAAGCGTCTGCCTTCGGCTCAGGTCGTGATCCCGGGGTCCTGGGATCGAGCCCCGCGTCGGGGTCCCTGCTCAGCGGGGAGTCTGCTTCTCCCTCTCCCTCAGCCCCTCCCCACCCCCGCTTGTGCGCTTGCTCTCTCTCTCTCAAATAAATAAATAAAATCTTTAAAAAAAAATGTAGGAAAGTTGGGGTGCCTGGGTGGCTCAGTCGTTAAGCGTCTGCCTTCGGCTCAGGTCATGATCCCGGGGTCCTGGGATCCAGCCCCGCATCAGGCTCCCTGCTCCACGGGAAGCCTGCTTCTCCCTCTCCCACTCCCCCTGCTCGTGTTCCCTCTCTCGCTGTGTCTCTCTCTGTCAAATAAATAAATAAAATCTTAAAAAAAAAAAAAAAGATTAAACATCTTGACAGATACCTGGAACCTGTCCTAATACATTGCTGGAATGCCCCTTGAAAGCTTGGAGAGGATGATGGCCTATAGTAAATTAGGTGGAGATGCCAGGCTTTCTCGGGAAAGTACCAAGAAAGAGCTCAAAAGGCCCAGTTTTAACATCAGCGTAAAGTAGATACCCTGAGTATTGGTGCGCTATCCTTCGAAATGGGCTGTATACACTGATCAAACATTCTGTTATATGGTGCCGTGTCCCCAGTAGCTGGAATACTGTCTTGGAACCAAAACTTTTGTTTACCATATTAGAAATTAAAACTGAGAAATGTATAAAATATTTCTTGATTTGTTAAAATTAAACCCATTCCATGTTAACATGAATAATGTATTTTATCAATAAGCGTATTTCCCCAAAGACATTTTACTGAGAAGAGTAAAATTGTTCTACATTTTATAAATCCTTTTCATGCCTGCCTTAATTAAAGACTTCAGGTTCTCATACCTACTTCTGTTTTTATGTCTCTGTTGTGATATGCTGTTTTGGTTAAAGTATTTAAAAAATGGAGCCTCACACATATATGTAGTTGGAAAAGGGAGAAGTATTTTAATGGCCTTTTCATATAATTGTGGAAAGGCATTTCAACACTACACCAAAACTTGACAAGTGGTAGTTTCTTCAAATTAGTTGCAGTGTGCTATCTGAAACCATATCAATGGACTTTCTGTACTTTGCTTCATTAAAATTCATTGGCCTACCTTTCACTTTGAATGGATGTTTTCCCCATGTCTAATTAACCATTAAGCCTCGGTCACTTGGAAAATATTAGTTCACTAAGTTTGGCAGATCTTCTGAATGCTGACACATTTTCATTATGCAACATCAAAAATCACATTTGTTAATATCATTTCCAATCTCATCAGAAAAGTCTCCAATTATTAGGAAACAATTAGGCCCCTGGTAGCACATCCTTGGTTTCCAAAGACTCACAGTTTTGCGTGAGGCTCAAATTTTATCATCAGCCAAAACGTACTGTCAGTTGTTTTCCTCAACATTGACAGGTCGACTTCATTTATCTTCAAAAAAGTACCTGTCAAAAGCTGAAATATAAATACCCGAAGTCTGTCAGCTAGGTGTGCTTTTAAATAGAAGAGCATCTCATGAAAAAAGCAACTAATTCAGTCTGCGACTCAGTTGCAGAAGGGTTTCTCCTCAAGATAGTCATTAGGCTTTGGTGGGCCGCAAAGTGCTTTGGGGGTCCTTCTCATTTCATCACCGGTACATTAGACAAAAGATGTGTTCTCGCTGCCCTGGTGTTTGCCAGGACACCAGTAGTTTTCCATCATGTCAGCACAGTAAAGAAGATAAACAATGTCTTAAGATTATTATGAAAATAGATTTGACCTCATGAACCCTGAAAGGGCCTTAAAGGACCTTCAAAGGTTCACGGGCCAGAGTTAGAAAACTGCTTCTCTCTTAAAAGGAAACAAGTACCAAGAAGGAGAAAAGACTCCATGGCAGTGGGGCCACAATGGCAAGATGGAGGGGACGGTTTTCAGGATATAATCACTACACACCGGACTGCGGCCATATTTGGGTCCCGTGCTGTCCACAAGGACTAGCCGAGTAACCTTGGGCCTTATCCTCTCTGATCTTCAGTGGAGCAACCATACCTTCTCTATAGGAGGCAAAAACAGGCCATATGACAGCCCCAGTGACAGCAAGAAAAAGAGATTTACAGTATGCCTCAGAAAGTCAAAGGGTATCAGGC
>NC_138383.1:9760455-9805653 GCF_054177405.1 Leptonychotes weddellii
AGCTCAATTTTTTTGGCTCCGTGCCATACAATAATCACATTGTTGATGCCATTGCCAAACACAGCAGGCTGCTTTCTGCGCCATCACACGGTCCCTTATTTTCACTTTTTCACAGACCCTTCCAATTTATCGGTAATATAATTATTTTGCTTTGTGATTCAGTAAAATATCTCTACAAGTGTTTCTTAGATTTTGAGGTCAAATAAAGAATACAAATGTTGCCATTTAAATACATGTTCTATGAAGATACTGAAAACAGAAGATTATCCATTTTCCTATCATTTTTAATGAAAGAACATGAGAAATGAAAATATCCTCCTTCTCCATACTAGCCCAGAAAAAAAAGAACTTAATAGTATAAGACAACCTTCTCAATATTATAATAGTTACAGTGGATACAATAGCTATAGATATCTATCTATCTATGCCTGTAACGAACCCTTAAAATAGAACAACACAAAGATTATTTTATACCTCTAGTCATGTCCCATCTCTCCTTTATCCCACCTAACCATTTCATGGGTGTACTTCGGGGTCTGCATACATAAATCTCCCTCTTGCTACGATTCAATTGTTTGCCTATGGAAAATATTTTCTTTGGGGTAAAAAAAGCGAGAGAGAAGGAGGAAGAGGAAAAGAGAGATTTAAAATAATAATGCTTCGATAATACTTACTACATACCATATCTCATTTCATTGCTAAATAAATAACATGTATTACTACTTAGTTTGACCAGTGAGGAAAGTGAGACACAGAGGAAAGCGGTATTGAATGGTAGCGTTGCAATAAATCTCAGGCAGTCTGTTTCTAGAATCTTGATGATCAATCTCTATGGCTTTCTACCCCTTAATAAGAAAGCAATCAATGCATCAGGCATGGCAAAGAGAACTTGCATCACATCTGGCTTTAAAAAGAGAACACACTTAAGATGTATTTTGCCAAACACTTTCAGGACATATGTGTTTTTTTTGGGAATACCAATCTTGAATGGAATGCGGTCGTATGAACACCGTTCTGGAAAATCCGTGTGCCATAAATTGAATACCTGATGTCTATTCAAGTTTCTGCTCCTCACCTTCCCTTAGAGCCACCATTCAGGGCTCTTTCTCTGGGCTTTGAACTTGAACTGGAAGCTAGGAAACCAACAAGACAATTCAAGAAAGCCTAGAAACTGTATTTCTCAGAACATCAGCATCATCCTGAGGTTTACAGCATGCTACCTGAAAACAGCGACCTCCTCCCGAGCCCAAGGCCTCGATTCTAGGCCTCATACATGGAAAACAGAGGAACAGTTCCCTCTTCTCTCTAATCCTCAAAACGTGGCACCTGGGAAATCTCTGGTAGATTTGAATAGAGATCTGAATCGATCTGGTAGATCTGAACAGAGAGGCTCCACTGGATATATGTGAATTCAGAGTTTCTTAGGAACCTAAACTACATGTTTCATTAGTGTCTGAGGCACACTGATGCTCTGCTGGGAAAAAAAAAAAAAAATTGAAATCATTTTTCTCCATGAACCATGATGGCCTCTCCTCTGAATATCCCATTCTTTATGGAAAAGGAGGCCAAAGTGAGAAGAGGATGAAGAGTGAAATGAAGAAGAAAGTGGAAATGGCTGGGACAACAGATGTGGGGGAAAGGAGAGGTGTAAAGTGTCATGGAAGATTAAGGAAGGTGTAGGGAGCATGCAGGGCTGCCTGCTGACTTTCCTTTCTCCCCCTTGCCTGGCAGCTCGAGGATCTAACTGTTCCCAGCCCCATCTCATTCATGATTCAAAAGAGGGTCAGCCATCCCAGCTGGGGAGTCCGTCACAGCGGTACCATGCTCCTCACCAACGAAAAGCTTTCAGGGGGGAGCCTGTGACCCATTTCTGCTCAGGGAGGCGCCAGAGGAGGTCTGCCATGGAGCTTCTGCAAAATGTGTCTCCACTTTTAAGGACACGCAGAAAGAGATGGCCCCTGCTCTGCCTCTGGCTAGCATCACATCTGGAGCTGATGCTTGGAAAGGCCACTGCCATTCTCCAACCGCAAGGAAAACTCACTTTAGAAAGCAGCCTCCACTGGCAGGGACAGGAACGGAGAGATGGAAGGACACTGGGTTCTAAAATTAGTCATTTTTTCCTGTGGCAATAAACAACTCCAATGTGTGAGCGGCTTAAAAGCAACACATATTTATTTCCCGTTGTCATATGAGGACTGTGGGACTTCTGGGCCCGGTCATCCCCAAGTGTCTTCTTGTTCCAGACCCAAGCTCAGGAGTAGCTGCTAGAGAGACAGGCTGTTCTCCTGGCAGAAAGCAGCAACCTGCAAAGAGTCAGGCTACTCCTTTAAAGTTTCTGCGTGGATGTGTCCTGCCTGTTCTCTCTCTCATCACGGGCCGAGCATTTTATGGGCAGAGCCCAAAGTCAGGAAGAAGGGGTGGGGTTGGGGGGGCGGGGGTTGGAGCGTGCACCGCCCATAGGAGTAGGGCAAGTCGTGTGAAGGTGGGCAGGGATGTTTAATCCTGTTAGAAGGAATGGATATTCAGAAACAAAAACCCAAATCAGCCAAAGTCCTTGGTGACATGATTGAGCCACTAATAAATAGACTCAGGGGACCCTATTCTCTGAATTTCCACTACTGTGAGATAATATACTTCTTTATTGCCTGAATCTGAGTTTTCAATGACTTCTCCATTTTAGAAAAGGGCATCTTAACCAGTACAGAGAAAACTCCCAAGGATTTTCTCCCATTCAGAAGTGCCATCCCTCCAGGCCCTGACTCTCCTTCCCAAACAGATCAACACTTTCCCCTCCAACTGTGAAAAGTAGGACATGGCTTCCTATAATGTTGGGATAGCTCTGAGCCTAGACAGCCAAGGACAAATCCTACCAAGCGTTTCAAACAGTGTGACGAATATACGCCTGGGTTTCTATGGGTTTTGTTCTCATTTTGTTACAGACATGGATGCACACCAATGAGTCTGAAAAAGAAAGTAACGTGAACCGGTATTACTTTCCTTTACCGGTTCAATCAGATGTATATTACAGGAAGAAAAAGAAAATGTATCTATGTATATCTTCGACTTCTTGCATTTCTATTCCAATGTGATCCAACACGGTTTGTCTGCCAGACCAAGAAAATTAATAATTTTAAAAATAGATACGTAGTGTTATATATATATAATTGCATATTTATATACAATTCCATATATACATATATATAAAAGATGACAGGTTTTAGGGTCTATTTAGTTGATAAAATATAACTATAATAGGGAGCTCGGGAAGAGGGGCAGACCTAAAAGATTTCTGTAGGCCTCTGCCACAACCTAGCGTGACCTCGTAAGAACTTTTACTGAACCCAGTGAAAGAAAAAAAAAATGAAAACCTTCAAACTGTACAAGAGAACAGAATGGAGGGAGTCACAACAATCATCTTTTGTTTTGTTTCATTTTATTATTTTTTTTTCTTTCCTTTCCTTTTTTTTTTTTTTTTTTTGAAGAACACTGAAGCTGGAACCACAGAGGTGACTGGAGAATCACAACCCTCCTGACACGATATCCAAACAGAAAATTTTCCAATACATATCCTAAAATCACAGAGCATGTAATTCCACATTAGCTCCAAGAAAGCAGCATCTTTGCTTAGGATATGGAAATTTGGAAGCTCATTGCTATAATCTGCGGTTATGATTTCAAGCCCCCTAGTGGTGCCAGGAATCAAACCACAGACTCCTAGCACTAGGAGCCTTTATTGTAATCCAATAAAACCTTAACAACCAGTCTTCTTTTTTATGATAAATTAAGGGCCTCATTTGCTTTGAAGCAGCCCCTCTACCCCAGTGTTTACCCCACTGTGGAAACAGTCCTAGAGAAACACTGAATTCAGACAGAGTGAAGACGGTGGTGGGAAAAAGCCCGTAGTCCCCACCTTTGGTTTCATGGATTCAGAAACTTCAAAACAAACAGAAAAGCTCCCTCTTTCAAAAGGACGGATCTTTGAGGATGAGCCTCTGCTGGAGCATTTTCACAACACTTTACAAACCATGACCTCTGAACTTTGCACCTCAGTCCCAGAATGTCACCTTGAGCTGAGGAATGTGACATCTGGGACTGAGGCCACGTGAGCTATCACCTGCTCTTCAATGAGTTGGACTTTATGTTTGCTAATTTCAAATTTTATTTGTAATCTCAAGTTCTGCCCAAATTGCCACTATTTAGCTATGTCACCTTTGAGAACTCACTGATTAGGATATAACCTCCAAATTCAAAACAAACTTAGAGCAAAGGCCGTATTTATCTCACGGCCATAATTCCTTGCTAAGATCCCAGGCTGTGCGATGTCAAACTATCCCAATACCTACATGTGTATTGTTAAAGGATCGCAGAGGCTAGCTCAGTAGGGAAAGATTCAAACCCAGCAGGGGCCCTAAAAATAAACATCCATTCCCAGAGTGTTCATTCTAATATCCCTAATAATATGGAAAGTGAAGGCCAAAGGACGTGGAAGAAAGAGTCAGAAAAATGGGACATCCTGGCTAGCATGGAACTCAATCTTCTATGTTCCAAAATCAGGAAAGGCCAGTGATAAATCCAGTTCTTAGGATATGTTAAAAAGCAAGACAACAGACCCCAAATGGAGTTGCTTATGCTAAACCCCACGTCACAAACAGAGACCTAACTAGTATTTCGGTTCTCCCAGAAATGGAACCTTAGACCAGTCAATCAGGAAACACCCAATCAGCACCAGTTAGGTCCTCCGTCTGACAGACCCCTGCCATACCCCTAAGGAAAGCAATTTTGCAATAACCAACCTGTTTTTTTGACTGTATAATTTCCTTGTTCCTGCTCCCTTCTGTCTATAAAAGTCATTTTGTAGAACTCCTCAGAGCTTCTATCTGATGGATTGGATGCTGCCTAATTTTTGCTCAGATAAACTCTTAAAATTTTTAATAGGCCTCCATTTATCTTCCAACAGGAACCCAGCCCAGTCCCTACTGCCCTTATTCGTAGGTAGAAATTTGATATATACATTTAAGAACCTGGAAATCGGCACCTGGGGGGCTCAGTCGGTTAAGTGTCTGCCTTCGGCTCAGGTCAGGATCCCAGAGTCCTGGGATCGAGCCCCACATTGGGCTCCCTGCTTGCTGGGGAGCCTGCTTCTCCCTCTGCCTGCCAATCTCCCTGCTTGTTTGCTCACTCCCTCTCTCTGTCAAATAAATAAATAAAATCTTAAAAAACAAACAAACAAACAAACCTGGAAACGCTTGTATGTGTGTGCAGCTTTTCCATGACCCAGTTTATTCTCAGTTTTATCATTATTTTCAAGAAATGGGAAAAGAAGAAATGAGGGAAAAAATGGATTTGCCCAAGCTATAAAATTTTAGATATAAAATGCTTAAAAATTAGTGGTTTGAATGAGGTTTATATTGGTTTATGCTTTTTTCCTTCCCACTATTCCCCCCACCCTGCCCCCAAGTACCAAAGATAATAATGACATGGTGCATTCCAAGGGGGATAGCATTTGAAGGTAGTTGATGACTTCAGCCAACGATTTCCCCCTCTCCAAAGGAAATAATGGGTTTTATAATTCCAGATGTTCTTTTTACACGCTTCAGCAGTCATATGATTTCTCAGTGAGTAGTAAATTGGCCATTAATACTGATTCTTTGGCAAATCGGAGGTGTTAATGTATTAACCCAGAGCACAATATTTTCACTTCTAAGATGTATTTACAATTAACAGCTTTTCATGTTCTCCCTGGAGTTCTAATTTAATTAGCAGTTGACACATCGAGCGAGCTCATTTCATTTAAATAGAAATTCCATTTGGAAATAGAAAATTTTCTTGGTTTTATCAACCCAACAATATTTGCTCAACTGAGACACTGTCTGACTTCCAGTATGATCTGTGATGATTAACCTAACCATTCTACTCCAGACCTTTTTTTTTTCCTTAATGCTTGTTAATGTTGTTGATATGGATAATGAATTATGGTACCAACTATGGGCATCTCATCATGTTGCCCTTGCCACATCTGATTCTGGCCCTGCCTTCTCTTTCAGAAATGTAATGTATCAATGTCATACATGTAGGTCACTTAACAGACCAAATGGTTCTACAGAATTTATTTTAAAAATTAACAGCCCAAGGTGCCTGGGTGGCTCAGTTGGTTAAGCGTCTGCATTCGGCTCAGGTCATGATCCCAGAGTCCTGGGATCGAGTCCCGCATTGGGCTACCTGCTCAGCGAGGGGTCTGCTTCTCCCTCTCCCTCTGCCTATCCACCCTGCTTGTGCTCACTTGCTTGCTCTCTCTCTCAAATAAATAAATAAAGTATTTAAAAAAAAATTAACAGCCCTCTTCATCTTCCATGCAGCCTACTCTCCTTCCCCAGAAGCGATGACCCTCCACTCTCTTAGATGTTTCTTTTAGCATTTCCTTCCCAATCTCTAAGTAACACATCCTCCTGTTTCTTAACTTTTCAATTTTAGAATAACACCTGTTGACTCGCTGTCACAGAACTGGAGGATCTAACTCTTATACTATCCCCAGCCCTACACCTTCTCTCCACACATTCTTACCCTCTCCGTAGTCTCCAAGCATAATTATATCAAAATGTGTCAGATTAGTACTTAATACTGTTATTGTTACTATGCAAATACTATCAGAAACTGAACCATGCCATATGTTACCATCCTCTTTCCTGCACAACTTTTGCTTATCATGGAGTCAATATTTATTTCATTTGGCTTGTTTTGTCTTTATTGTTGGTGCTGCTTTCTTTATCTACCCATCACTACTTCATACTCAAATTCTCAATCAGAAGTAATTCTTACCCCCTTACACAGTGAAGTGTTCTATCATTTTCAAATGCTTGGAGACATCCGCCCCCCAGAATCCTTTGTTCTCTAATTGCAGTTGAGACTAGTTGCTCTCTAGGCTTAATGCTTTGTTCTCACCTGTAAATCTTCCTTCATCATCTTCCTGGAGATTCCTTTCAACACCCCCCACCCCCAGCCTGTATTGCATGTCCCAAGTCCTCTTCTATATTCTTTTACTCTTTTGTTTTGTTGGAGTACACTCTTCAGTAGCCCCAGTGGATGCATATTATTTACTACACTGAGTTTCAGCTTTGATTTACCTATCTTACTCTAAACTTTAAGAGCAGGAATTTTATTCTGATACTAAGTAGCTTCTTTAATGATGAATGAATGAAAGAAAACAATAAATATGAAATGGCACTAGAATTGGGCATGGCTGAAAGAGTAAATCCGATCTACTGTAGCCAGTTCACAGAATTCCAATGTGCAAAGCAAGTTCTGAAATATGAATCTTTGACATTGATGAAATAATGTTCACAAGCAACAATGAAAACTCAGACTCACTGCATTTTAATTTCAATTGTAGCTAATTGTCTTATTGAAGATTCAGAAACAGCCAGAAGAGCAGATTTTGTTTTGGAAAGCTATGCCTAAACATCCATTCTTAATCACAAAACCATGAAACATGATCCAGACAACAAATTGAAAGAAAAGCACCCACAACTGTTATGTTTTCACTGAGTGGCTTCCTTGACTAGCCCAATTATGAATGCAACCACAGATATAGAAAAATGTGTTTATAAATCACTATTAAACAAATGCAGTTATGCTTCAAGTCAAGCCATACTCTTGTATAGATAGATACAATGTCCTATATAAAAGAAAGTCCTAGCGCTAACGTTAAACTATTAACACTAAAGTTAAAACATTTTATGATAATATATCACTTCTGATTACAAAAAAAATCATATTGCTACAATTTTTCATATACATCAGTATCAATGCCCATTTGATCTAATATATAAAGTTACACGATCCCAACAAAAATACTATCAGATTTTTCTTTAGAACCAGATTCTATAAGTAGATTATTAAGGTCATTTGGAAAAACAAATAAGCAAAAATAATAAAGAACACCATGAAAAAGAAGAGCTATGAGGTAAGGAGGGCAGAAAGGTAGCCATGATACTATTAGAATATGTTACAAAGGCTCTAGAATTGAAACAATATAGTTATCAGTACATAAATTGTTACAGAATGATGGAACATATTAGAAAATCCAGAAATGGACCCAGTCGCAGATGCAAAATTAATATACAATAAAAGCAGCATATCACATCATTGGGTAAAAGGTGGACTTTTTTAATAAGCTGTATTGGGCTAACTAGTCATATGGAAAAAATAAAATTGGATTCCTCCCTCACATCATACTCTAGAATAAATTCTAGATGGATAAGACATTTAAATTTAAATTTAAAAATTTAGGTCTGTAATTCTAGAAGTGCAACCTGAAAGTAAGGGATTCCTATGACTCAAGTTGAGAAGCAATAAAGAATTAGATACATAAATCTGATAACACAACATAAATCTGATAACACTGATCTGACAAAAGATCACAAAAGTAAACAAAAAGAGACATGTCCAACTAGAAAAATAATTTCATTTTTATCATAAAGTTTAAAAATCTCTAATATGTGAAGAATTTCTAAATATAGAGAAGTAAAACACTAACCACCTAATACAAAAGTGGGTAAGATTAATGAAAAGAAAGTTCACAAAAGAGAAATGCAAAGAGGTCTTAACCATCACAAGAGAAATACAAACTAAAGCTAAACTGAGCCATCTCTTCTCACCTATTTTTTTTCCCTCAAAAGCCAAAAGTTTGAGAATATATTCTAAGGCCAAGTTGTGAGGACAAATGCAGTCTCTGTTGCTATAGAGAAAGGAAAATGGGCAGGGGGGGGAGGTAATTTGGGAATAAATGACAAAATTATATATACATGTATCATGTCACCCACCCATCCCACCTCTCAGATTCTATCACAAAGCTACATTTAAACAGTCCAAAGAATCTATGCACCAAGCTGTATACTCCAAGGCTTTGTCGTAGTATCAAAATTCAGGTAACAATCCATATGTCTATTAGAAGTCTGACTGAATAACCTCGAAGATATCAACCAGATGGAGAAGTATTTATTTCCAAAAAAGGGATGAGGAGTATCTCCCTATTCTTGTATGGCATGACCCTGAGAATATACTATGAAGTAGAAAGAACGAGATGAAGAAACATTGGTATGGAATATTATCATTCATCAAAGAGTGGTAGATAGAGGAATGTATTTAAGTATCTGCTTATGTTTTAAAACAAAAAGTAAAATAATAATCTTCGATATTTTTTTTAAAGATTTTATTTATTTATTTGAGAGAGAGAATGAGAGAGAGAGAGAGAGCACATGAGAGGGGGGAGGGTCAGAGGGAGAAGCAGACTCCCTGCTGAGCAGGGAGCCTGATGTGGGACTCGATCCCAGGACTCCAGGATCATGACCTGAGCCGAAGGCAGTCGCTCAACCAACTGAGCCACCCAGGCGCCCAATCTTTGATATTATTTTTAAAACCTATACATTAGTGACAGAGAAGGAAAAGGAATTGGGTGGAAGAAGTGAGCTTTGCCTGAATCCACTTCATTCTGGATATTTGAAACTATGGAAATGTTTTACATAATCCTAAAACCTAGTTATTACTTTTTAAATTCAGTGCCAAAATTAAAATAAAGTAAATGGTCCTAATGAGAGACGATGGACTCTGAAAAACAAACTGAGGGTTCTAGAGGGGAGGGGGGTGGGAGGATGGGTTGGCATGGTGATGGGTATTAAAGAGGGCACGTTCTGCATGGAGCACTGGGTGTTATATACAAACAATGAATCATGGAACACTACATCAAAAACAAATGATGTAATGTATGGTGATTAACATAACAATTAAAAAATTTAAAAAACAAAAAAAGAAACAAAACATGAATATAGGGGAAGGGAAGGAAAAATAAAATAAGATAAAAACAGAGATGGAGGCAAACCATAAGAGACTCTCAACTATAAGGAACAAACTAAGGGTTGCTGGAGGGGAGGTGGGTGGGAGGATGGGGTAACTGGGTGATGGACATTAAGGAGGGCACTTGATGTAATGAGCACTGGGTGTTATATGCAACCGATGAATCACTAAATTCTACCCCTGAGACTAATAAAACACTATATGTTAATTAAATTGAATTAAATAAAAAATTTAAAATTAAAAAAAAAGTAAATGGTCCTAAATATGTATCTAATTGGTGACACAGCCATACATAGAAGCACCAAACTATTCCATGCAACTTTGAAACACAGTAATTTGTCTGCACATTCCTGAATGGTGCAGAAAAAATACTCTAAATGCTCGAATATGTGAAAGACAAAGAAAACTACCCCCCAAAAGTCATATATTCTTTTCTATAATCATATGGTTGGCAGTAGTGTTAAGCTTGTTACTCTCAGGCTGTTGGGAGTATATTAAGGCATAAAGAGTTGAGTATTTATATGATACTCTAATTCTGTAATTCCTATCATTATTGAGAATTGGTATTGCTGGAATAGGGGAAAGAAGATAGCGAGGTGATATCCAAGTAGGTACATAAAAACCTTAAGTGGTCCTGAATTTGAACTGAAACTATCAAGAAAATCCATGATTTTTTTCTCTTTAGAAACTTATCAGTGTATTTGCCAGTATCATCCACTGAGAAACCATCCCAGTAGTAATAATGACCCCTACAGACTAGATTGTGGTGTCCAATTTTTTTCTCACTAGAAAGAACCAGGGCTTATTGTAGAAATGGCTGTTCACAGATATGAAATAGGAAATGTGCAGATGAGATGGAATCCTACCATATGACACAGACCCTACAAAAGACTACAGGTGTCTTATAAAAGAACTCAGGAGCCAATATGAAGAAGCTCCCACTGGCTAACGTGGGATAATTTAGACATTAATAAGAAAAGTAACTGCAATGGATTGAAACATACTAAGGTAGTATATTTCACGTATGTATGCATGTGTGTTTGTATGTATGCATGTATAATCTTTGATGTCAAAATGACCTCCCCCAAAATAATCACATTAATTGATCACTGTTGGAAGATGTTTACTAACTCATTATTTTAAAAACTAGTAAATATAGAGGAGAAATCAAGCATGTGTCTTGATTTTCCTACACAAATTATACCGTTTGGGAGAAATGTCATTAATGAGGAAGCATTTCTCTTCATTGAAGTTACTAGCTAATGCCTGAAAAAAAGTTGCTAGAATGAGACCACAACAATTTTAGAAACCCTAACTAATGGATCTAGGTTGCTAATGACAGCCAACATCAGAAAAAGACAAGGCTCCCTATGGAAGAGCCTAAACCATCCACAAACCTTCTTTGCCCTGCCCACAATTACTTGTCAGATTTTTCTTATCAAGCCTCCAATTATAATTATCAGTTTATAGGAAACTCGGAGGGCAGAGCCACATGGGGTGTATTCAGCAAAATCCAGACTCTGGACAAATAACCCAGTTTATTCAATGAATAAATTGCAAGGAGTGAGAGGGAGAAAGAGAGCAAAAAAGAGAAAGAGATAATCTATAAAGTAAAAGTAATTTTATTTTATGTATTTATTTTTTTTTTTTTAAAGATTTTTATTTATTTATTTGAGAGAGAGAGAATGAGAGACAGAGAGCATGAGAGGGAGGAGGGTCAGAGGGAGAAGCAGGCAGTCGTAAAAATAATTTTAATATGTGAAATTATTTGGATCCCAATTCAAATAAATAAAATTTTTTAAAAATTAAAAATACACTGAAACACACATTTATAACTTTTATGAGACACTTGGAAAGTTGAATTTGTTTTTATGGATATTTCATGATACTAAGATATTTAAGACAGTAAACCATTATATTATTTTCAAGTACCATAATGGTATTGTGTGATTTTATTTCCTTAAGAGTTCTTATCTTTTGGGTACCTGGGTAGCTCAGTCGGGTAAGCATCTGCCTTCGGCTCAGGTCATGATCTCAGAGTCCTGGGATCCAGTCCCACAGTAGGCTCCCTGCTCAGAGGGGAGTCTGCTTCTCCCTCTCCCTCTGTCTCTGCCCCTCCCCCTGCTCGTGCTCTCTCCCTTGGTCTCTCTCTCTCTCTCTCAAATAAATAAATAAAATCTTTAAAAAGAAAAGAGTTCTTATCTTTAACAGATGCATATGGAAGTATTATGGATAAAAGAATATGATGTGTAGGATTTCTTTCAAAATAACATGGGAGGGCGCCTGGGTGGTTCAGTTGGTTAAGTGACTGCCTTCGGCTCAGGTCATGATCCTGGAGTCCAGGGATCGAGTCCCACATCGGGCTCCCTGCTCGGCAGGGAGTCTGCTTCTCCCTCTGACCCTCTCATGCTCTATCTCATTCTCTCTCTCAAATAAATAAATAAAATCTTAAAAAAAAAATAATAACATGGGAGGGGGAAATCCATGGGGATATACATAAAACAAGTGTGGTCATAATTGCTCATTGTTGAAGCTGGGAAATGAATCCTGGGCAGATCGCTATACTGGTCTGTTTCCTGTTACATATGTTTTGAATGACCCATGATTAGAAATGGGGATGGGGAAGGTTTTGCATATAAAACACTTAGCAGCTAACACATAGGAAACATTAATTTGGTCATCAGTAATTAGCTATTCATACTATTTTGTTACTTTTTAGCTTACACTTCACATGGTTAGTTTTCTCAAAGATATTTATTCTCTTTTTAAGAAATGTATGTATATACAGGGGCGCCTGGGTGGCTCAGTCGGTTAAGCAACTGCCTTCGGCTCAGGTCATGATCCTGGAGTCCCTGGATCGAGTCCTGCATCGGGCACCCTGCTCGGCGGGGTGTCTGCTTCTCCCTCTGACCCTTCCCCCTCTCATGTGCTCTCTCTCATTCTCTCTCTCTCAAATAAATAAATAAAATCTTTAAAAAAATTTAAAAAAAGAAATGTATGTATACATATACATGACTATATGGCTATATATCATCACTATCATTATTATCCCATGTTCTGTGCAACTGGAGGTATGCACTACCAAATTCAAGACTAGGAAGCTACTGCATACAATTGCCTTTGTGAAAATATATCCTTTTTTTAAGATTTTATTTATTCATTTAGAGAGAAAGTGTGTGAGTGGGGGGGGTGTGGGGTGGGGGGAGATGGAGAGAGAGAATCTCAAGCAGACCCTGTGCTGAGCATGGAGCCCAACACAGGGCTCGATCCCATGACCCTGAGATCATGACCTGAGCCAAAATCAAGAGTCAGACACTTCACCGACTGAGCCACCCAGGAGCCCTGTGAAAATATTTTTTAGAGTTTATGTATCAAAACATCACAAATTTTTAGAAACACATTGAAAAGTGACTGGCCAATTTTATTGTTTCTTTACAGTAAATTAACTCTTACCTCATAAGAAATAGAAATGGTGGGGTGCCTGGGTGGCTCAGTCAGTTAAGTGTTTGCCTTTGGCTCAGGTCATAATCCCAGGGTCCTGGAATCCAGCCCCGAGTGGGGCTCCCTGCTCAGTGGGGAGTCTACTTCTCCCTCTCCCTCTGCCACTCCCCCCGGCGCATTCTCTCTCTCTCTTTCCTTCCTTCCTTCCCTCCCTCCCTCAAATAAATAAAATCTTTAAAAAAGAAAAGTAGAAATGCTTTCGTTTGTTGTTCAATGATGTAACGATTTCTTGATCTGGCTTTCATTAGTACAAATCCCGCTGAAATAAACAAGGTCAGCCCCATACAGAGTCATCATGTCTCATTTCCCTTTTATGTGCCCAAAGCTTCCCTTTCTATGCTTGTTTTCCCATTGTCCTGGGTGATAATCCTTCTCTCAAACTCAATCATCTATCGCCTTCCTCCTATCTTCAGTCCAGACACTAACAAAACAGACAAAATCTCATTATTTTTTACTTCTTGATTAAATATACCTTGATTCACACTGAATTATACCAAAAACATTGCTTTCACCTGGCATTTACCTTTAAATACATTTTTTTCTAATGTTGTAGCAGAATAAATTAAAGCACTTACCTCCTTTTACAAAGGGGAGATTGGGTGATCAGGAAAGATCTGCAAGCCTAGCCCCCTCTGTCCTGGGTGGCACAAAGTTCATCTCTACGTCAACACACACAACGGCAGTAAGTTCAGAAAGGTACCAGTGGAGATGACATTCTAGGCAGAGGAGGGCAGACCATATGCAAACACCTACAGGTGGGACAACAGTGCCTGACTTGACCTTGAACAAGCCCAATGCCTTACTCATCAGGAACACATTTTCTTGATAAGCCATCAGCACCACCACCTCTCCAGGTTACTTCTGTGGAGATTTCCCCACATGCAGTAGTATTTGAAGGCCATTTTAGTCAAAGACAGTGAGATTGGTACATGACCACAAAAACACCTTGCTGAAACTAAATGTAAAACCTCTGAGACCATCCCGTCAGTTAAGGATTTAGCCCTGTATGACTCCAAACCTGCAATTTCTATTTTCAGACTTGTTGGTTTTCTTTCCTGCCAAAAAACTAAGATGAAGGAGTAAGAGAATGGGGGGCAGAAGGATGGGTGCCCTTTCCTTGAACAATTCTCAAACGAAAATTGTGAATAAAGTTCGGAAAACTTTTATAGGCAATCTGACATCCCATTTCAGACTGCTTCTCATCTTCAATCTCTTTCTCCCAAATATTCAAATTTCATTAGAGGAGAGCAATGCCAAAATCCAAGATTCTCCAATTAATGTGCACTTTAAATTACCAGATAATAAGAAAGTTGAATAGAGACTCTTCTCATTAAATTTTCTCAGCTTTTGTAGTCCCCTTCACAGTGCATAATTTGAATTTATAATTTCTATGGAAAAGTTAATATTCTACTGAGATAAAAACTCATCTAATTTCTTGCAGCCAAGGACATTAAGGCAAGCACTTATATTCTGTAGAAAAGAAATAAAACTTTTACAATAGTCATTAGAAGGAACACAGTGAAAAACCAGCTGCATGAAACTAATCCCACCTGCCCTAGAAAGGTTAAGGACAACTGGAGTGTAGTGGTAGGAATCGCGAGGAAACAAGGTCAAGCCAAATTTACAACAGCAACAATTTTTAAGGGAATTCTCAAAAGCTGTTGGTTGTATTAGAAGAGTATTGTTTATATGGTCTTCTTTGTCCAGGATGGAAATCCAAAGTTCAGGTGACTATGGGGTCTTTATATGGACACAGCACTCTCCGCTGCACTGGTCCCCACCCCACTCCAATACAGTCATCTAGGCTTCCAACCCAGCCAGATTTCTTGGTGGGATGGAAGTGTCGTTCCAGCCTCTCAGTTATTTAAGAAAAGTGAGAAACTCTAAATCTCTATTCTCTCATTGCCCCAGACTGTAGCCTACCTTCCTTCTCTCTCCCAGAAAGTGGTCATGCGTGAGCAGTTTGAGGGCAGAGATCTCCTGCATTTGGCGTCACTCCCATTTCCTTGGTGGAAGCTCTCAGTCAGAGTTCCCAGGTCAGTCAATAGTGGGCATAACCCCTCATGACTTTCTCCAACTGTCTCTAGAAGCAGTGCCTGCTAGTTCCCTGCTGAGGTTTCTATGGGCAGGCGCTTGCTCCAAGCGCCTGTTCAAAGCCCTGAGAAATTGCATGATATTCTATCCCCCTTCCACCTGCACTTTCTGCTCCCACCTGCTGTTCTTTGAAGTAAACTGCACGTTCATTACTCCGCTGTGGAGCTCTCCTACTTCTTAATGAGATCTTCACAGAAAGCTGCAATAAGAGGGTCATCACCAGGATGCACATTACCAAGATGGCAACATAGGCTGTTCCCAGTTCAGTCCCACTCACAAGAAGACAAACACACAACTATCCACAGATAAGACACCAGAGACGGGGGTGAGGCTGAAGCACCGCCTGGACCACAGAGACTGAGAGGAGCACATTATAAGGATAAAAAGAGCAACAACATTTTGCATGCCTCTCGGCCCAGGCCGACAGAGCACTGCACTGGCAGGGACCCTTCCCTGGGCCTGCTGTCTCTCCAGTGGGAAAGAGAGAAGGGAAGGTGGACATCCAACTCCCCCAGGATTGCAGGATGCTACCCAGGAACCCCCCTCAGGTCTAACATCATGGGGATCACTGGGGGAATCTGCAGAGCCCAACCACAAGGGATCAGACAGAGACCAGAAGGGGGTGCAGGGCTTACAGCAACCAGTGCTCAGACCTTGGCAGACTGCATTCCCCCCAGCAGAAATACTTGAGCTGTTATTTAATAACTACTAACTTGGGTAGCAAGTGTTCATACCACCCAAAGCCATTTATAGATTCAACAATCCCTATCAAAATACCAAAGGCATTTTTCACATAAAGAGAAAAAAAAAATCCTAAAATTCGTATGGAACAACAAAAGACCTCAGATAGCCAAAGCGATCTTATGAAAGAAGAACAAAGCTGGAGGCATCCCACTTCCTGATTTCAGCTATATTGCATAGCTCCAGTGAACAAAACAGTATGGTACTGTCATAAAAACATACACATAGACCAATAGAAGAGAATAGACAGCCCAGAAATAAATCTGTGCGTATGTGGTCAATTATTTTATGACTAAGGAGCCAAGAATATACATTGACAAAAGATAGTCTCTTCAATAAATGGTGTTGGGAAAACTGGACAGCCATATACAAGAGAATGAAACTAGATCTTTATCTTACACCACACACAAAAATCAACTCAAAATGGGTTAAGGATTTAAACATAAGACCTGAAACCTTAAGAATCCTAGAAAAAAATGTGAGGTGAGGTCCTAATATTGGTCTTGGCATTGATTTTTTTGGATTTGACAAAATAAGCAAAGGCAACAAAAACAAAAATCCACAAATGGGACTACATCAAACTAAAAAGCTTCTCCACACCAAAGAAACAATCAACAAAATGGAAACACAACCTATGGAATGTGAAAAGATATTTGCAAAACATATATCTGATAAGGGGTTAATACCTAAAATATATATATGGAACTCATACAAGTCAATAGCAAAAACTAAAAATAAGAAAGAATACAATTTAAAAATGGACAAAGGACCTGAATAGACAGATACACAGAAGATACACAATGGTCAAGAGGTACATGAAAAAGTGCTCATCATCACTAACCATCAGGGAAATAAAAATCAAAACCACAATGAGATATCACTTCAAATCTGTTAGACTATCTATTATCAAATGACTGACAAGAGATAAGAAGTGTTGGTGAGGATGTAGAGAGAGGAAACCCTAGTGCACAGCTGTCAGAATGTAAATCAGTGCAGCCACTGTGGAAAACAGTATGGAGGTTTCTCAAAAAATTAAAAATAGAACCACCATATGATCAAGCAATTTCACTTTTGGGTACTTACCTGAAGGAAACGAAAACAGTACTTGACAAGGTATCTGCACCCCCATGTTCATTGCAACATTATGAATAATAGCCACAACATGGAAACAATCTAAGTGACTGCCAATGGATGAATGGATAAAGAAATCATGGCATGCACATGTGCACACACACACACACATGCACACACATGCACACATACGCACGATGGAATATTATTCAGCCATGAAAAAGAGGGAGAGCCTGCCATTTGCAACAACATGAATGAAGCTGGAGGGCATTATGCTAAGTGAAATAAGTCAGACAGAAAGTCAAATACTGTATGATCTCACTTATATGTGCAATCAAAAAATCTGAACTCATAGAAACAGAGCAGATGGGTGTTTACCAGAAGTGGGAGATGGAGGAAATGGGTGATAGTCATCAAAGGGCACAAACTTCCAGTTATATATATATAAGTTCTGGGGACGTAATGTACAGCATGTGACCCTAGTTAGCAATACTCTACTGTATGCTTGAAAGCTGCTAGCAGGGTAGATACTAAAAGTTTTCATGACAAATAAAAAAATGGTAATTATGTGAGGTGATAGTCGTGTTAACTAACCCTACTATGGCAATCATTTCACAATCTAAACATATCACAGCATCACACTGTACACCTCAAACTCACCCAATATTACTTGCCAATTATACAGCAACAAATCTGGGGAACTAAAAGTGTATCACTTCCACTCTCAGGATGAAGGCTGTGTTCTAGCCCCTTGCTATTCAAAGTGTGCTCAGAGGACCAACCACACTGACATCACCTGGGGGCTAATTCTAAATGCAGAATCTCATTCTCAGCCCCAGGCCTACCGAATCAGAATCTGCATTTTATCAAGATCCCCAGGTGATTCACGTGTGCATTAAAGTTGGAGAAGGACCAGTGGGATGCTTCAGCAAGTGAATTTTTGTTTCTGTATGTCCTGCTCACTCACCCGTGAGACAAAGGTGCATGTATCTCTGTTTGGAAATAGTCCTTGCTTTTATCTAGTTAATTTCCCAAGAGAAATGCACAAGAAAAAGAAATTTAACATCACTGAGTTACACCTAAATGAAGCATTAATAAATGGCTTCCCGAGCAAACACAAAAGCAATGGAGTTTGAGGTCAGCTGATTTAATTTGCAAGTCATGTCATATTTATGCAAATAATAACAAATAGGCTCCCTGTCTTTTCCACTAAAACGAACACCTCATGTCACACCTGATTTCATGAGAAAAGTTTCATAATGACCCTTTTGTAAAACCATTCCTTGTGAGAGCAAGAAAATCTAAAAATGACTTTTAAAATATTTGTTGGGGGGCTCCTGGGGGGCTCAGTCAGTTAAGCGTCTGCCTTCGGCTCGGGTCATGTTCCCAGGGTCCTGGGATTGAGTCCTGCATCGGGCTTCTTGCTCAGCGGGGAGGCTGCTTCTCCATGTCATTTGTAACATTACAACGGTTGTTCAGTAAAAGCCAGAAAATCTGTAAACTTGATCCTACCTCAGTATCTGCCACCACAACCATCTATGATAAGAATAATCCAGCCTATACACACCCCAGCTTCACCTCAACCTGGCATCTTTAGGCAATGAGCCTGAAAAGCTGAAAATCTAACCAGCACCGTGTGTGAGTCTTAGCAACAAGAAATCTGGAGAAACTTGGCAAGCTGTCCTGACCCTTTAGAGGCTATTGGGATGCACTTTGGTTAAAAAGAGCAGGTTTTGGGGGGCGCCTGGGTGGCTCAGTCATTAAGCGTCTGCCTTCGGCTCAGGTCATGATCCCAGGGTCCTAGGATCAAGCCCCGCATCGGGCTCCCTGATCGGCGGGAAGCCTGCTTCTTCCTCTCCCACTCCCCCTGCTTGTGTTTCCTCTCTCGCTGTGTCTCTCTCTGTCAAATAAATAAATAAAATCTTTAAAAAAAAAAAAAAAGAGCAGGTTTTTGGATCCTAGCCTGGGATCCCAATTCAGTGAATTGGGGGAGGCGCACAGGACCTCATTTGAAACAAATCGTCTACGTGATGCTAATGAAAGTTTCCAAGGCCCACCCCATGAAGGGCATCACATGGGGGCGTGACTCCGCTGAAGATTTGGCCCCGTCCTGGACCCTGGGACCAAAGCTGTTTCCAGGCCATTGTCCTGGACTGTATTTCTGACGGTTATGGTTCAGACCTTTACAGCCCAATTTAACACAAAATGTGTTCTTGCTTCAATGACGTTGCCAACTAGTTCAATTGTAATTTTCCTATCAACAACTGAACTCCCTACCAGTGCTTTAATTCCTCAGCTTTTAAGGTTCCTGTCCTCAAAGCCCAAATTACCCTTGACAGGTAATGGAAAAAATTCTTCCTGCTCTATCCCATGCCAGCTTCTGGAGCCAATCTTTGCCGTCTACCTGCCTCCTGTCTTGGGGATCCCTGTCAGTTTCAGCAGTCTCTTCTTTGTCTAACTGATCCATAGTTTTTATCATTAAATTTTAGCCATGAAGCTCTTCCTTTTGAGAAAAATCTTAGATAGAACACCAACAAAATGCTAATAAAAAAAGCTGCTATGACAGATGGTGGGGGAAAAGGCAAGTGTAGGCAGAACTCATCTAGATAGTGTTCCCACTGTCCAACACACACACACACACACACACTCACTCATACAACACATTCATCCATTTGAACATGCAAAGCCATTCACTCACACTTACACAACACCCTCCCATGCATATCTCCATTTGCTCACATTTGCACACACTCACATGCATACCCTCATTTATACACACGTACTTCCACGCACACATCCCATTTACCACATTTATATACACATACACAGAGACATACTCTTGACCCTGAGGCAGCTCTACAAAATGGCTCCATGGAAGACATTATGAAAATCTTTATCCTTGGTCATGGGTTCCCTGTTTGGGCTAAAGCACTGGACTGCCTTCCTAGGCTTCACTGTCTACTCTTAAATCCACCTTCAAGAGTACCAGATTGGGGGCGCCTGGGTGGCTCAGTCAGTTAAGCGTCTGCCTTTGGCTCAGGTTATGATCCCTGGGTCCTGGGATCGAGCCCCAAGTTGGGCTCCTCAGTGAGGAGTCTCTGCTTCTCCCTCTCCCTCTACCTGCCGCTCCCCCTGCTTATGTGCTCTCTATCGCAAATAAATAAATAAATAAATAAATAAATAAATAAATAAAATCTTAAAAAAGAATAAAAGAGTACCAGATTGCCTCTTCATAAAAAATAATTAATGAAAGTAACTCTCATGTTCACATTTCTAACTCTTAACTTCAACTATGGGTTTGGTTAAAATTCCTACCCAAATATTTTTTAGTCAGGGCTGTTCAAGCACTTATCTAGTTTGGGTTGTTAGATTCTCTGAAAAAATTAACAAATGAGAGTTAGACATCATTATGTACAACTGAAATACCTAAGTATTTCACGTTTTAGTACTATGGTAATTGATACTGGTTTTAAATTTATAAATTTTCAATGCTAGTATATTGAAGTATAATTGTTTTTGCATGTTGGCTTCATATTCTGCAAACTTGCTATGCTTATTACTTTCAGTAACTTTTTGGACATCCCTTGGGGTTTTCTACATAAGCAACCATGTTATCTTCAAATATGAACACTTTGATTTCTTCCTTTCTCATCTACACACTTTTAATCTCTTGGCCTTGCATAATCACACTGGCTGAGGCCTCCAGTATGGTGTAAAGTGGGAACAGTGATGGTGGACATCCTAGCCTTGTCCCCAGTCTTAGTGGGAAAGCATTCTATCTTCAGTCAGTATGATGTAGGCTGTACGTCTTTGCATAGATGCTCATTATCAGGTTCAGGAAGTCCTATTCTATCCTTAATTTATGAGAGTTTTTATCACTGAATAGTTGCTGAATATTACCAAAAAAATCATTCTTTTTGCTTCTTTAGTCTGTCACTATGGTGAATTTCATTGCTTGATCTTTGAATAGCATTTCAATCTTAGTTCAGTTCTCAAAGCCGTTGCTGTGTGTCCTTGGGTCTATCTCACAAATGTGTTGCTCACAGGTGAGCTTTGGACTTCCGTGCACTCAGACCATGAATTGGGGGCCCTCTGCTCTAAATGTCTTCTCTCAGGGATGCCCCCACAGTCTCACACACTCACAAGCCTCTTTTCCTGGTGGCTGTGGCCAGAAACACAGGGCTTCTCTCTGAGCTCCAGCTGCCTGCACTGAGATGCTTTTCTATGACTGAGGCTTGCCCCCAGAGCAAGACAAAACAGAAAGAGAAGAAAGAAAATGAGGACTCCCCACATGATTAAGATTACAGGGGCACCATTTTCTAGTCCCTCTGGGTAGACAGAAGGGATCACTCCTAGAATTTTCACCTCCCCTGCCAGGGCTGGGCAGTGTAGGGCCACAACCAAAATGAATAAGAACTAGAAAGCACAGTCCCCTATGGGTCACTTCTCAGGCGATTAACTTTATTCCACAACCGCTTTGTTTTTGTCTCCTTTTAAGTGTCTTCAAGTAGTTGATTGTTATATTAACCCAAATATTTTCAAGTGTCGTCGGCAGGGGAGATGGGTTTGCATTATTCCACTTTGGACAGAGCTAGAAGCCAGAAGAATCTGTATATAAAACTTAATAAACATGGTCACACATGAAATAACCAGGTAATTATCTGTCTTAACCTATTTCTGGAGCTAAATAATGATGACCCTGGACCACAATTTTAGTGAATACTTTTAATGTTATGGGTATTAGATATAGGTTTCGGAAGACAATATAAGAACTTACTAGAAGACATTCCCAGCATGATTTTGGTAATTCTCAATCATCTCAAACTATTTTTTTGTAGGTTTTTGGGGGTGGGGGACAAACCTAAAATGGGCTATGCCTTGAGTCTTCACCTGTACCCAAATTGCACAATTTCTGTGTGTTTTGAAGGAAACCAAATCCATCTATATCTAATCCCTTAAACTTCTGTCAACCAAATTTTGCTTTTTAGAACCATTTGATATTTCAGACCTTAGCGGAGGGTTTTTTTTTTCCCCCTGTAAAAACAGGAAGTGGTCATTTGCCAAATGTAAACTAACTTGAAAATCTTAAGAGGGTCGTGTGGAGTTCATAACTTCAAACGCAAAAGTTCATGGGTGCATTCTAAACTTGGCAATACTTGTTTATTTGCTTTCTTCAGTCCTAA
The DNA here is from genome assembly GCF_054177405.1 of Leptonychotes weddellii. Taxonomy (NCBI): domain Eukaryota; kingdom Metazoa; phylum Chordata; class Mammalia; order Carnivora; family Phocidae; genus Leptonychotes; species Leptonychotes weddellii. Next base: position 9,782,895 of record NC_138383.1, read on the forward strand.
AGATCACTTGGGATTAAGTGTGTTCACAGAAATTAGAATTCTTCCATCCTAAAGGTATTCCTAGATATCATTTTTCATAAAAGAAGGGGATGAGGGGGTGAGCATTGAGCAAAAACATAGGACATTTTGTTAAATGTAAAAATTGGAATAATTTGAGCAAACTAAATCACATAATGCTGGATTATAACCCAACATTTAAAATAAATAACCATGAGCCCATACAAGTTGTTGAATAAGTAACTAATAAATAAATAGGGGATAATAGATGAATATCCCATGCAGAAGAATTACAAATATTTTATGTGGATCTTTCCCCTCAAGGAGATGGAGCATAACTCTCCACCTCATAAGTATGAGCAGCACATAGGGACTTCTTTCTTCCAAAGAGCACAAGATAAAAAGTGGGGGAAAAGGAAGAGTAAATTTACAGTGAAAAAACATGACACACACCACCTCAGCCATGTGATCAATGTTAGAAATAGTGATGAGTCATGTTGACAGCATATACCTGATAGCATGTGATGGAAATGACCCTTTCCCTCTGTGGTCTTCCTCTCTGAACCTATGAATCCAGCATACCCTTGAGAAAAATACCAGGAAAAAAAAATGCAATATAGTAGATGCTGCAAATATTCCTGACCAGTACTCATCAAAACTGGTCAAGGTCATCAAAAACAAGAAAAGCCTAAAAACTGTCAAAGAAGAGGTGTCTGGGTGACTCAGTCGGTTAAGTGTCTGCCTTCAGCTCATGTCATGATCTCAGGGCCCTGGGATCAAGCACTGTGTAGGGCTCCCTGCTCCTCGAGGAGTCTGCTTGTCCCCCTCCCTCTGCCCCTCCACACTGCTCATGCTCACTCTCTCTCTCTCTCTCAAATAAATAAATAAAATCTTAAAAAAACAAAAAACAAAAACCTGTCACAGCCAAGAGGAACACAAGGAGACAGGACACCTAAATGTATTGTGGTGTCCTGGCTGGGATCCTAAAAAGGATTGTCACTTAAAATGAGAGAAATCTGAATAATGTATGGACTTTAGTTAATAATAATGTATTGGTATTGGCTCATTAGTTGTAGCCAATATACCATACTAATGTAAGGTGCTAAGAATAGGGGCAACTGGGTGTGGGGTAGATGGGAACCCTCTGGACTATCTTCACAATTTTTCTGTAAATCCAAACCTATCCTAAAATAAAAAGTTATTTCAAAAAAAAATTCAAGGCTGAGTTCTCTTCTCTAACCACCCACTCCTCATCCGAAGTAAGAAATGTGTCAACGAGTAAAAAGCAAACTGAAAACAACACTTCCAAAATGTCCCTTTTGATCATTCTCAAAATTGGCCTACAGCAAGTTAATTTACTGTGATAAAAACATGTGTTTTGTTTATTGTGTATTTCTCCCTACAAGAAAATAGTCAAACTTTAGGAGCGCCTGGGTGGCTCAGTTGTTAAGCGTCTGCCTTCAGCTCAGGTCATGATCCCAGGATCCTGGGATCGAGCCCCGCATCGGGCTCCCTGCTCCATGGGAAGCCTGCTTCTCCCTCTCCCACTCCCCCTGCTTGTGTTCCCTCTCTCGCTGTGTCTCTCTCTGTCAAATAAATAAAATCTTAAAAAAAATAAAAAGGAAAGAAAATAGTCAAACTTTAGTGTTCCCTTGTCTGCATAGAGTTTGTTGCTGTTTGGGGCGGGGGGGCACTATCTGAAAGTGTCTGAAGATGATGTCACTTCCTGGCTTATGTTTCCAAAATTCTGAATTCTTTGGGTAAATTATAGTAGGTAATCCTCATGAGAGAAGTGAGGAGGTCATTGGAGAAGATGGGGTATAAGAGTAGAGAGAAGTAAAAGTGTGGTTCCCCAAATTCAGGTCTGATACAGAGACTTCAGCATCCTATGAATATTAAGGACCCCAAACCTGTTTCCTCTCAGCTTCCTGGAAAATCGCCAGACCTCAGCAGACAAAATGAATCTGGGACAAAACAAATGGCCGGGCTCAAAACACTAGAGGTCCTGGTCTTGGCAAAGATGTGGATGCCCAAGCTGACCAGAAGCTGCAATATCCCCTCCACCCCACCCCCACCCAGGGCCCATGCCCGGGATTACCCCTGAATAATGTGTACTGCCTAATGCTGGAACCCCAGTTTTGATTGAGATTGAGCCAGTGAGTTTGAAACTGGAGAGTCAAATACCTTCCAATTTTGAAAATCACAACTACTTCAGGAACAAAGCCTAATAAAGCTGTTACCTAAAGAACATCAAAGCCCTGCTCTCAGAGTGGAAGAAGAAAAAATTGCTTGTAAATATCATACCAGGCTGAAGAAATAGAAAGGGTCCTTGAAAGATGCTCTCAGCAGGTACTTTATAATAAAAATAACATTTACTGAATCATACATTGAGCATGGATTATATGCCAGAAACATGTCCGTATTTTGCATACATGATCGGATTATTTCTGCTGGATGGAAGAAGAGAGGTATGATTAGTCTCTCTCTGAGTTGTGGGAGATGAGTCTGCAAGAGGAAAAGTAGCTTGCCCAGGATGACGCTCATAACAACTGACAGAACTGGACCCAACCCACAGCTACAGAGATGGGGCACACTCTAAGCCTGCCCTCCCTTGAATGTCGAGCTTCATAGCTCTCCTTTCTTCACATCTGCCATTTCAACCTGGGCCTGTCTTTCCTTACAAGATTTGCCAAGCCAGGCATGAGGATCTGTATCGGATGTATCTTCCTTGGATGCGGGCAAGATTTAGGCCCAAAGAAATTCCCTTCCATTTTAAAATCAGAATCAGTTCGTGGAAAACTTAAGTTGTTATGCAAATTACTCCACACACCACCAAGTGGTCACCCATAAGGGATCGCTGAGACCCCCAGACCCCCCTTGCGTGTCTTCAGGCCACACGCCTTTCGTGGGCTGCAGAACATTGGGTTTGGGCTTCAGAACCCATGAAAACCAAGCTGGTATTACACACATCAGACATTCGGGGTCAGACTAAATAGCGCAGAAACTTTCGTGTACCATAGGCCCCTTATCCATCCATCCTTGAGGAAGACAATCACTACCGTCCACCTTAATCTCTACACAGCCCCTGAGGAGAGACACAAATACCCCCAACACTTTCCTCTACTGCAGTGTAGACTTTACCAATACACCAGCACCCCATAAACTGAAAAGTTTTTTAATGTAAAATATCTTTTAAAAATGATAATATAAATGAAGCTTCTTCGAGATTATGACCTTACATAAGTGACATTAGAACCACTGCAGCTGTTTAGTGAAAGTGGTTTTTTTCTACTTCTTCCTGTTTACTTTTTTTTTATCCTTCTCTGCCAAGAAAGTTTACTACATTTTTTTTCATTATTTTCCTTGTGTCAAGTGGAACTTTTTCATCCAAATTTCACTGCTCAGGCCCATATGTCTCTTCTTTCTTCTTCTTCTATTTTTTTTTTTAAGATACCACATAACAAAAATGTTTCTCTTATATTAATTTTGTTACTCAGGCAAAGTAAACCATCACTCCTCCGTATGTCATATAAAAGCCAGAAGAGTAGTGACTCACTCATGCAGAGATTTTATTTAAAACATTTGCTCTGTGGTCAGAGTAGATTAAAGACAGATCAGGTTGCCCTTGCTATACTGGGTTAGTGAGAGTGAGAGATGTTGCCACTTGGTAGATAAACCACATGCAGCTCGTATGACAGGAACTTCCCTTGGTCCCCTGTCTCCCTCCTGTGAGATTGGAACACCTGCATTCAGCGGACTCGGGTTTACTGACCTGAAGAATGGGAAGGTCCAGAAGTTTTCATTTGGTGACCAGAGAACTAAGATGGCTGGTGGAAGAAGGTTTGGGTTTCCCTAAGGGACCCGTGCGACATGCAGAAGGGAAAAGGAACAAACTGGTGGTGATGAAAAGAGAAAATAAAAAGAAAGAAAGAAACCAAGGGAGAGCACTGCGGCAAGTTTCCACTGCTCTTTTTCTGTGCCAGAGTGTCTGGAATTTTAAGTGATTGCAAATTGAGCAGCTCATGGGTAATCGATTTGGTCTCCACCAGTAGGGGTCAGAAACCCATGACATGCAAATAATATTTATACAGTTGAAACAAGGAACAGATGAAGTCCATGGAAGAGAATGAATCTCTGCTTTTTGATTTTTATAGAAAAGCACAAATTCCAACATCTGAGACAGACACTGTGAAAAAAAAAATGGCACATGGTGGGAGCTCATGTGTGGATGAATATCTGTAACTGTCCGTGCTCACAGTCTATGTGATATTTAGCTCACGTCTACCAACTAGATTAACTCGTAAAGATCAACCAGTTAACTGACTGTGTTTGAGGATACATTTTCCAATGTACACCTCTCTTCCTCCAATCTTTCTCCTTTTTTAATTCTTCCTTCAAGAAACTCAAAGCAAATCACCGATTTCTTTGCACTTAAAACAACTTTTGAGCTGCTGAAGATGGAAATTGTCAATAAGATCATAGAATCCGCAGGTTACAAGACATCCCACTGGTCATTGGATTAGACCTCTGACTCAGAGCAGGAATCTTTTCTCTAGTATCTGTTGATATATGGTCACCAAAGGAAGCAAGCTTGTATATTCCCACTGATAAGGGAACCAATGTTTTGCGGAGCGCTTAGTTTCAATGTTCATGTATCTGTGCATTAAATACATATTTTTAAACACTTCTGTAAGTGTTTGGAATAAAGTAATGAACAGGAAAATCGTAAAAGAGTGATAATTAATTTAATTTAATTTAATTAGAATAATATGACTGCTTGGCTCCTACATTCTGGATGATCAAGGATGGCCTCTCCAAGGAGGTAACATTGGGGTTCAGAGGGAAGAGTGTTCTAAGCAGAAGGAACAGCTGAGATGAAGGGTCTAAGGAGGGACTCAGCTTGTCCTAGCAACAGAAGAGGGGAAATTGATGGGTCAGATCAAGGGTGCTGGAAGACATAGTTGGCATGGTGGGCAGAGGCCATTCCATGTTGGGTTTTGCAGGCCGCACCAAGAATTGTGGGTTCTATTCTAAGTGCAGAGTGAAGCTGGTGTTTAAAATTTTAAATTAAACAATTTTAAGCAGGGGATTTTAACACTGTGCTCATGGATAGAGAAGAGGATCCACAGCATTAGGAGTAACGCAGAGAAACCATTACAATGCTATTGTGGTAAATCAAAAAGAAAGATTTTGATAGCTCGGATTATGGTGGTAATCCTGGAGGAAGAAAGAAGTATATGGATTTGGAGTAGATTTCAGGACTGGGGTTAACAAAACTAGCTAGAAGTTGTGGCTCGGGGTGGGGGCCGGGGGAGTAAGAGAAAGAAGAATTGCGTACAACTCTGAGATAGTTCATTTGAACAACTGAGCACATGGTAGTACAATTTACTGATACATGAAAAAAAAACAAACAAACAAACAAACTATGAGCTGACCAGGTTTGCAGGCTGTGTAGGTAACCCAAGAACTGTGCCTTGACCACATTATGGTTGAAATGCCCGCCCTGTAGAGAGTTGGCTATGCAAATCTGGAGCCAGATTTTTGAGGCATCTGCATTTGGTAAGACAACTGAATTATCAGTAGGCTACCTTTAATACTGAAATGAGATATTCTCCCCTGTCACTACTACCTACTGGCCTTAATTCTATCTGGAGGTTGGGGCAGAGGGAGGGCTAATTAATGCATGATGACCCTCCAAATATTTGAAAGAATGAAAACCACAATTTACTACACATCTGGTCTATGCCAAGTACTTGCATAGAATTTATTATTTGGACATTGTAGGATATATAAGGACATGTATTAGTGCCCTAACCTTATTTTTTTTTTTAAAGATTTTATTTATTTATTTGAGACAGAGAGAATGAGAGAGACAGAGAGCACATGAGATGGGGGAGGGTCAGAGGGAGAAGCAGGCTCCCTGCCCACCAGGGAGCCCGATGCGGGACTCGATCCCGGGACTCCAGGATCATGACCTGAGCCGAAGGCAGTCGCTTAACCAACTGAGCCACCCAGGCACCCTTTATTTTTTTTTTTAAGATTTTATTTATTTCTTTGAGAGAGGGTGCACAAGCAAGAAAGAGAGAGAGAGAGCGCAAGAGGTAGGGGGAGGGGTAGAGGGAGAAGCAGACTTCCCGCTGAGCAGGGATCCCGATGCGGGCTCAATCCCAGACTCTGGGATCATGACCTGAGCCAGAGGCAGATGCTTAACTGACTGAGCTACCCAGGCGCCCCTAGTGCCCCAACTTTAAAGAGAAGGAAACTGGAGTGCAGAGAGGTTTTCATCCAAGGTCACAGAGCTACAAAGAAGAGCTGAGTTTCAATTCAAGCAAGTCTGTCTGACTCCAAAGCTCATTATTACACCATACCTCCCAGGCCCAGATGAATAAACACTAATGCCCTCAAGTGTTCCTCACATAGCAGGGCTTCCAGAACATTTTGCCATTCTGAAAGTCCTCTAGTAGCTTCTGACTTCAGCAAGATTTCTCATTAAATTTCGGTCCTTCCAATGAACACATTTGATCCAACTGAAGAGGAGTACACCCATCTTCTGGTCAGATGCCTTCTTAGAATGATGCTGGACATTGCATTAGAACAACCACATCACACTGCTGGCTCATATAAAATCTGTGGTCAACTACTGTCTAGCCAGGGCGCCCACATCCTATACTTGCGCTATAATTTTTTTTTGCCTAAATTAAAAATGTCGAGATATTTGAAACCTGAGTCTTTTAACGAGCATATTCGTTTATTCCTTCCACTTTTTGTTGCACGTACAGGTCTGAGAAGTGAGCCTTTTGTCTATGTCCTATTCGTTGATTGAAGTGATATTTCAATCACAGAACCAAGAATTTTTAATATAATAAAAATAATAGCTAGGACTCATTGTTTCAGAAATCACTCCAAGTCTCAGTTTTCTCATCTGTAAGATGGAGATCACAACAGTAACAAGGAGTAAATGACACATTGCCTGTGAAATTCTTAGCTGTGAGGTCGTAATCATCTATTGCTCAAAATCTTGGAAGGGCATCTTATTTTAAGATGATATCCACCCTTTGATATTAAGCCACTCTCTGATCTAACCACGGGACATTGTGTTGAGAAAGTATACAGAAACCAAAATGAATGTGCCAAAAGCAGTTTTTCCATTAAAAAAAAAAAAACAAAAAACCAAGAACAAAGGACTTGAATATAACACGGGGAGATGTGCTGCTTAATTGCCTACTGGTAGTCTGAAATAAGTCACCACTAATGTACCACCCATTTCATCCCACCAAGAAAAAGAGAGAGTTATCTCAGGAGCCCACAGGGAAAAGATCCTGGGGAAAGACAGTGACTGAAGGAAGACTCTAAAATTCCCCCACTCCATCCAACCCCATATTGGTATTCCAACTTTTTGGTGCCCTGCATATAGCCTATACTTCTGTCTTAGCTCAAATTCACCAGAAGCAGATCATGAGATGAGGATTCAAGCACAAGTTGTTTCTTTGGGAGATGGTAGGAAACACCAGGAAAATGGAGAAGTGAGTCAGAGAAGGAAGTAAAGAGTTATTAAGTTAGTTACCACTGAGTGTAAACAGCCTGGTTTCTGCTGGGGAGCTTTGGGATCCAGTATAGAATTTATACCTCACAGTCATGCCACCCCAGTTACTTAGTGATACGTTAACTCCCACCAGTCATTGGATAGAGGGTTACTTCCAGAATGCCTTGAGCACCAGAGGAAGCTGCCAGACAAATGTAAGGCAACATAGTACAATACATGGTGACAACAATACAGGTAGGCAGATGTAGATGAAGAACAACTGGGTGAAGATTTCTCAAAGCCCCCAAGCTCTTTAATAATCTAGGTGATCCGATGCATATTTCCCTGACAGGATGCATGGCCAACAAGGAGCAATTAACATGAAAAAGGTAAACTCTGAACAACACAACAACAAAACAAACAAAACAAAAAAAGCCAAAAGATTTGAACAGACATTTCTCCAAAGGAGATAAACAGATGACTAAGAAGCACAGGAAAAGGTGCTCAACACCTTAAATTATTTGGAACATGCAAATCAAAGGTGAGACACCACTTCACGCCCTCTAGCATGGCTATTATCCCAAGAAAAGGTGGGGGGAGGGTATGATTACAAGTGTGGGTGAGGATGTGGAGAAACTGGAGCCCTCATGCACTGCTGGTTAGGATGTAAAAAGTCAACCGCTGTTGTAAACAGGAAGTTTCTCAAAAAGGTAACCTCGAGTTACTGTATGATACAGCAATTTCACTCCTAGGTAAAGATAGACCCAAAAGAGCTGAAATCAGGGATTCCAACATACTTGTACACCAATGGTGGGAACAACCCAAGTGTCAATAAATGAATGGATTTTACAAACGTGGTATATACATACAATGGAACATTACTCAGCTACAATAAGGAATGAAATTCTGACACGTGCTACAGCATGGATAAATCTCAAAAGCATTACTCTAAGAGAAAGAAACCAGACACAAAAGGACAAATATTGTATTTGTCTTGCATGAGGTACCTAGAATGAGGTACCTAGAATAGAGAAATTCATAGAGGTACCTAGAATAGGAAAATTGTTCTTGCATGAGGTACCTAGAATAGGAAAATTCATAGAGGCCAAAAGTACAATAGAAGTTACCAGATCTTAGGTGAGGAAGGAATGGGGAGTTATTGTTTAGTGGGTACAGAATTTCTATATGGGATGGCAAAAATATCCTGGAAATGGATAGTAGTGATGGTGACCCTACACTGTGAATGTACTTAATACCACTGAATTGTACACTTAGAAATGATTAAACTGGTAAATTTTGTTATGTATATTTCACCACAATAAAAGGTTAGGGGTGCCTGGGTGGCTAAGTCAGTTAAGCGCCCAATTCTTGTTTTCAGCTCAGGTAGTGATCTCAGGGTCGTGAAATCGAGCTCCACGTTGGGCTCCACATTCACCATGGAGTTGGCTTGAGATTCTCTCTCTCCCTTTCCCTCTGCTCCTCCCCCCCAATCATGCTCTCTCTAAATAAATAAATAAATCAATCTTTTTTAAAAAGGTTAAAATTAAGCTAATATTTTTTTAATTAAAAGTTGAAGAATAATTTTTAAAAAGGGACCTTTGGAACCAATAAGCACAGCACATTACAACTAGGACCTATGTCTTCCGTGAGAGACCATGCTATCTGAACACCAGAAGCTTCAGTGACTAAGAGCACTGAGTTTGAAAAGTATCACATTTCCAGCGTGTGAACATGTAAATTTTACTAAACCAACAACTCCTATACCTATAAGCCAGATTCCACTTTCATGAGTGTTATGAACCTGATAATAATATGACCGTTTTCTCTCAAAGTTCTGTCACTATTACATTCTTGGTCAAAATTAGCAGGAAATCAAGTCCAGAGTGGCTTGATCTTTCTTTCTTTTTTTTTTTTTTAAGATTTTATTTATTTATTTGACAGAGAGAGACACACAGAGAGAGGGAACACAAGCAGGGGGAGTGGGAGAGGGAGAAGCAGGCTTCCCGGCGAACAGGGAGCCTGATGAGGGGCTCAATCCCAGGACCCTGGCAGACGCTTAACGACTGAGCCATCCAGGTGAGCCTCTTGATCTTTATTTCTTGCTAAACTATTTTTACTAGGAATCTATTTCCAAAAGTTTCATAAGGCAATAATTTACCTACTGTTCAACTTTCTATCTGGCCTCCTCCCTCTCTCTTAACCCTTTATAAAATTGGTAAATACATCTTGTCCATTTTTTCTTCAACTGAATATATTTTACGGTGAGCGTAGATTTTTTCCACAAAGGATGTTCCAGTGGCAAAGTGTCCTCCACTCTTTCTTCCCAGCAGGATAGTCTTCCACTTACCAATCCCTCTGACTCAAGCCTGAGCGTTCCCCTCAGGAGGGGCAGATAGCAAATATCAGCAAATCTATATTTGAAAGACATTATTTAGGAAACAGAGTGGATCTATAAATGCTGATTTGAAAAGATGCAGCTAGTGACAAAGATGAGAAAGCCATCTGGCTTGATCTGCATGCCTTCTTATAAATACATTGTTTTTGCTATAAAGATGATGCATATTTATGCTAAGAATTCAAACAGCAAATAGAGGTGTACAGTGAAAAATAATTTTCCCCTCCATCTCTCAGACTCTCATTTTCAATCCCCAGAGATAATCACAAATTGTATTTCCTATGTATATCACTTCAGACGTTTCATATATAAAGAGAAAAGTAGGTGTAAGTCACATTTATCATGCACCATAAATGCTGATTTGAAAAAGATTCTGAGTGGGTGGGATGTCTGGGTGGCTCAGTGGGTTAAGCGTCTAATGCTTGGTTTTGGCTCAGGTCATGATCTCATGGGTTGTGGGAATCAAGCCCCGCATCCAGCCCCACATTGGGCCCCATGCTCAGCAGGGAGTCTGCTTAAAAATTCTCTCCCTCTGCCCCTCCCCCCACTCACACATGCATGCTTTCTCTCTCTTTCTCTAAAATAATCTTTAAAAAATAAAAGATTCTCAGTGGGGGAAAAAATCAACAAATTATAGGAATATGTATACTGTCATCTCATTCGTGTAACACATGATGTACATAGGCAAATGCATATTTTCATATTTATATGTAAAATACCTGAAAGGAAATCTATAAAATTCACATGTTGGAATCTTAAAGGCCCACAGTGATGGTATGACAGGAGGTGGGGTCTTTGGGAGGTGATTAGGTCATGAGGTGGAGCCCTTGTGACTAGGATTAGTGCCCTGATAATAAAAGAGAGTCCAGCAAGCTCTCTCAGCCCTTCCACCCGGTGAGGACAGAGCCTGAAGTTTGTGACTGGGGAGAGGGCTCTCACCAGACCCAACCACGCTGGCATCTCAGACGTCCAGCCTCCAGAATTGGGAGAAACCAGTTTCTGTTGTTTGTAAGCTACTCAGTCCGTGGTATTTGTGATAACAGCTCCAATGAACTAAAATACAGGGTTAGGAGTCAAACACACAGGCCAGAAGGAGTTTTCCATGTAAGGGCAAATAAAGCAGAAATAACTAGAATGCACCAGAACATGTCTCCTGTGCCTTATGATGTACTGACTTCAAATTAGTTCTCCCCGAATTTTCTCCTTCTTCATTCCAGCAGGGCAGCTTGGCTCATTTGGGTCCCACTTACCAGCAGATACTTCCTGCCTGGTTCCTCTTTTTCTGGAAAATCCTTGATGAGATTATGCTAGAGGTTCTTCATCTGATGGAAACAGAGAGAGGGGGGCTGCATAATGAAGCAGAGAGAAGAGAAATTCACCCAAACCAAGCAAAGGCCCACTTTTCTCAGTCTAGTGAGTGGACGGGCTTGGCCACTGCTGGTCAGATGACAGGACCCCAGTGGGGCCAAGTGCAAATGTTTTAGGAATGTTAGACCTGAGGCAGCATCTGCCAGCCTTGGCAAAGATGCCAGTGCTCCCAAAGTGGCACAGTAGCAGCAGAGGACAAGCTCTGAAGGGACCAAAAAGGCTGAGGTATCTTGGGGCTAACCAGTATTGACTGAAGATGGAAGAAACTGTCCCCTTTGCTTCCCCATGTCCACTGGAAGCTGTGACCTTAGATCTTTGTGCAACATCCGTGAATGTGGGTAATGGAGGCAGAAGGAAGAAGATAACAAGAAAGACCGAGAAGGGCATCTCAATAATTATTGAGATATAATTCTCCTTGGGCAAGGGCCAGAGTCCATTAAGTTGATTTAAGGAAAACGTTTAAATACAAAATCTCATTCACACTTGGATATTTTTTTACTAGATTAATGCAAAGTGATTGGGTATTAAAGATCACAGAGAAAGGAGAATGCACAAATATATGAAAAGCTTTAAAAAGAGAGAATTTTAAAATATATGAAACACTTCTGTCCATATTATCCTTGTCCAGTGATGATATTACTTTTTGGAGTGCCAATCCTATTTCAATACGTATGTTACTAGAGTAAAGCTGATGTTTATCATCTATTTGAATTAAAATATTCCCTTGTTTAAATTATAATTTAATAAATAAGCCTAAATTTTATCCAAGGTCTTATCTAAATTATTATAATTTTATCTTTAATTATCTTAATTTTACAATCTAACTTGACCTAACCTTAGAAATTCCCTGTTGTCAAATCTTACCCAGTACAAATGTCCCCTCCTCAAATCCCCTTAAACAAACGGTCAGTTTGCAAAACACTCATGGTACAAACCAAGCCATATCTTTAATGGATGTGGTGATACCCATTAACAAGCATCCTCTTCATGTCGTGGGCTGCATAAAAGGTAAACAGTATAGACCCCATGTAGAAAATTTCAAATTAAATTAGGAACACATGATCAGCATGAATGACTTAAGAAGATAAACAGAATGGATGAAGAAGGAAAGAGAAAGGAAGTAGCTAAGAGAACCAGTTAACAGTATTCTTAAAATACTATCGGCTTGGCAAAAGTAAAGAATGATAAGGCAAATAGCCATCCTGAATCTTTTGGGGCTAAGAAAGATTTTTATGAGAAAGCATTTGGAGTTGAGGTCCAGAGATGTATTACACACTAGTGCATGGTGATCCTAGCTCAACTTATATCCTCTTTGCTGGGCAATGGCTTCAGCCAGCACTGGGGGCCTAATTCTGAACTTCCCACCTACCTATCAGAAATCTTGGATTAGAGGGCGCCTGGGTGGCTCAGTCATTAAGCGTCTGCCTTCGGCTCAGGTCATGATCCCAGGGTCCTGGGATCGAGTCCCGCATCAGGCTCCCTGCTCTGCCGGAAGCCTGCTTCTCCTTCTCCCACTCCCCCTGCTTGTGTTCCCTCTCTCGCTGTGTCTTTCTCTGTCAAATAAATAAATAAAATCTTAAAAAAAAAAAATCTTGGATTAGAGCTGTATGATGGTCAATGTCCTATGTCAACTTGGCTAAGCTAGAGGACCCAGTTGCTTGGTCAAACACAAACCTAGATATTACTGGGAAGGTGCTTTTTAGATGGGGTGAACATTGAAATCAGAAGACTCTGAGAAAAGCCGTTTACCTTCCATAATGTGGATGGGCCTCATCCAATCAGTGAGAGGCCTTAAGGAAAAGAGGTTCTAGGAGGGGAAGGAATTCTGCCTCCAGACTGCCTTTGTACTCAAGACTACAATATCAACTCTTCCCTGGGTCCAGCTTAGTAACCTACAGATTTCGAACTTGGCAACCCCCACGATTGTATGAGCTAATTTCTTAAGATAAAAGTCTCTTTATACCTATCTATTGATTGATCCTATTAGCTCTGTTCCACTGGAGAACCCTGTCTAATACAAACTGCTTCAGAGTTAAGCAATACTACAGCATCTAAGGGCATTTTCTTCCTTATCAAAGACAGCCACTCCAGGATAGCTTGAATTCCCTTTATGAGACTGTTTTCAGGCCAATGGTAGCTGTGTCTAGTCTGTGTAATTTTAAGTACCTGAATGCTGACTAATTGAAGCTAGATGTAGAGGCAATTTCCCAAAGCTAAAATGTGGAGATGAATGTTACTAGACACTGAGAACTCACAGCAGAATATGGAAAGGCCCCTCCCAAGTAAAAATTTCCAAGTTTAGAATCAAGGTAGCAGAGTGGCCTAACATCTTCTAAAAACCCTTTTTCTACTGAGTGATGGGAGGTAGCTACAGTATAAAATATTACAGTGGGAAAAGCTTGTCTCTTTCTTGCATTAATCTTGTCCATCTATTTCATTTTTAGAGAGAGTTTTGTGTTCAGCCAACTATCATGCAATCAATTAAATCCCCAAAGATTATATGAGCAGGATTGCACTTTGACTTCTTCATTTCAATTACCCAGGACCCCAAATGTCCATGACTAATGAAAAAGGGGATCCTGTTACCAAAGTTCCTATCTCAAGGAAATGAAAATGATTACTGGCTTGCATGCCTGTGGGTATTACCCTATAGTAAAGCCAAGAATTTCAATTCCAAGTGGTCAAGTTATTCTGTATGCTTCAAAGTAATGGTTTCTACATGGGATGGAAAAAAAAAAAAAAAAAGGACAATCCATCCAAGATTACAGTTGCTAATCCCTAAATAAACAGTTCAAATAGATGCTATGGTGCAGATTCAAAAGAATGGATGCATGGAAGGGTATGTTGGGCTTTAGGTTGGAATATGGAAGAAGGGTATGACTTATCTCAGTGGATGAATGCAATCAACAAAACACAGAGATAAGACCATAAACAGGTCATGGATGATCAGGAACAAAATATACCTGTTTGATTTAAATAAGGAGACATGAGAGAAAAGAACAAATGGTAACAATGCAGAGTCTCAAATGCCCAATTTAGGACCATAGGCTTTATTTTGTGGGAGAAGTATAGCAATTGAAGTTTGTGATGAGTTCACTGCCATGTGTATAGTCAATTGGAGTTTTGTTACCAGTTCTTACTTCCTCCTTGAAATAAAATTATGTGTCCACAGACCTTCCCACATAACTGGGCAGTGCCTCCCAGTAGAGAAGGCAGGATATTCATGTCTGTCAGTTTTACCTTGGCCTTGACCATGTGACTTGACTTGACCAATGAAATATTAACTAATGTGACACCTCCAGAGATGTGAAATGTGCCCACAGACATTGGTTTCCTTGTATATCTTTCCATCACCATGAGAAGAACATCTACCAGGTAGCAGCTGATCATCAATAATGAGCTACCTGGAATAGACCTGAAATCAACACATGTATGATGTCAAGCATAGGCAATCCTAGCTGAGCCCAGCAAGACCACCACTGACCCACAGACACGTGAGTACAAAATGTATGTTTGTCATCATAAGCCCCTGAGGTTTAGGGCTATTTGTTACATAGCATTACTATAGCAGAAACTGTCTAATAAAAGTAAAAAGTGCGATTTTGGAAAAGTCAGTCCATAATGAGGATAAGAAACAAACTGGAAACAAAAAGACGATTTAGAGAATTAGTACAGACCCTCTAGAGATATTTTTGTTCCTCCAACACAATAATCTATAATGTTTAGGTTGCAGTTGTTCCAAATGGGCGGCTTCTAGGGTAAGGAGAGATGGAGTGAATCCTCTATCTAATCCACACTGTGCAGCCAGTATGAGCAAGAAATAAATCTTCACTGCTATAAGCCACTAAGATTTAGGGCCTACTTGTTTCCTCAGCATAACTCAGACAACCCCAATATAGGAAAGAAGTTCCGGGATTAATTCAGCAGCTTTCCAACATCATGGACTCTTGTGCTTTCCCTCTTCCCATTTTTCCCCTTTCTGAAGACAGCGGTATCTCCTTTTAAAAGCGTCAAGGTGACTATAGCAGGTGCAGGCCAAGATTGAGTCACATGCCCATGTTTGGGCTGTAAGAGAAGGCAGAACAAACAGGAATCTTTGTCTTGTCAATACCTACAGTAGGAGATAGGCTCTGCCAGCCATAAAGAAGGTGGAAGGAAGGGCTTTGAGTCATCAGTCCAGAGGTTCTCCAAACGTAGGATGAGATACTATCTATACTTCAGATGTCATCCTATTGCTTAGTGTGCACTTACTCTATGACAATTTCTTTTCATAGTTTATAGATGTTATTTTCCTCCCATTTTATAGGTAACAAGCCGGGACCTGGGGAAGCTAACTGGAGATTACACAGCAAAAGCAGCATGTGTAACTAAGTCACCCAGATCGGAGGGGGGCAGAATACAGCTTTGAATCCACTCAGGCCTGCCTGTCTATATCTGAGCCCGTTTATCCAAAGGCCCTCCATGTGAAGATTTCTGCTCCTCCCCATTCTTCAGCATGCCCAGACAGCCACTGATTGTGTTGCATGATGTCTCTGTACTACAAAAGAGGCGCAGGACACAGACACAGCAACAAAGTCCCTCCCTGGGGGTCTGAACTAGCCAAAAAAAAAAGGCAGATGAAGGTTTTGTTTTTCAGTGCCAAAGTCCATTCCAGTGAAGCGAGCGCCTGCTGTCCCATGACTTGTAACAGTAAGTGATGCTCAGATTCTGTTGGGCTCCCGAGTAAGCATGCCAGGTCTGTTTGTAATTTTGCAGCTCAGAGCATGCTTGTCAGAGGCTTTCCATTCATTTTTACTGACGCTTCTCTGGCCTTCTGAAGGCTTTGCAGCTCTGAAAGCCAAGAGCCCAGGCCCTAGCTTCTCGGAGGCTGGCAGTCCTCTTAACGGCACTGCCCCCCTCCCTGTCTGTCCCCTTGCTTTCTCCAAAGAAAGGCTGTCTTGCTACAACTCGAAAGGCAGCGAGCTGAAACATGCTGTGAAGTTGGGCAGTAAATCTCTGGTGTTGCTCAGCCCCAGAGCATTATTTCCCCCTTAATCACCAGCATCCTGGCCTCTTGCTCTTGGGACAGCGGTCTGTCTTGATCTCTCTGGGAGAGGCAGCAAACCAGCTGTGGTAGAATCTGATGCTGTGCTCATCGCATTGCACTCTCTCTTCAGAGTCCCACATGGACGTGCTCCCTCCTGGGTGGCCTGCCATGCAGACCAGAGGAGTCCCTCTTCCCAGAAAGGCAGCTGAGCTTCCCAGCTGTGGCATCAGGAGGAAGGGAAGCACATCCCCTCTGCTGCACAACCGTCTTCTATTTTTCCACTTTGGAAGCTGGTTCCCAGAGAAAGTGACCAGGATTTTTTTTTTTTTTCTGGGAATGTTGTTGCTGTTACTGTCAAGTCAATGGACTATTCACCCCTATGCATCCCTCTCTCTCTCAGCCAATGAAGTTCTTAAAAGGGAGAGTCAGAGATCTTGAACAGAAGGAATCAGCAAGGGCTTTATGCCTATGTGGTGGGCAAGATTATAAGACTGACCCTCAGGGACCCTCACTCTTGTCTAAACCCCTCCCCTGTTGTGGATAAAACTCATGGACACGCTAGGATATTGCAATTGTGTCAGGCCAGAGGGAGATTCTGCAGGTGGGCCTAGACTGATCACAGGAGCCGTGGAAAAGCAGAAAGGTTTCTCTTGTTGACAGCAGAAGAGAAGTCAGAGAGATTCCAAGCTCAAGGAGGATTCTCTGTGAGAAATCCTACTACCAACCTGGAAGGGGTAAGCTGTGAGGTTTGCTGTGAAGGGTCCAGGAGAAAGCCCTTGGCACAGAGCTGCAAGAGCTCTCTAGGAGCTGAGAAAGGCCCTGGGCTGACAGCTGGCAAGGAAATGGAGACCCCAGGGCTAGAGCAGCAACAGGGTGGATTCTGCCACCAACCTGAATGAGGCTGGATGTGGATTCTCCCCTAGTCTCCAGATAAGAGCCCAGGCCAGCTGTGAATTTGGTCTTCTGAGACTCTGAGCACAGAACCCGGTCAGGCCTGCCCAACCTTCTGACCTACAGAACAGTAAGATGATATAGTTGGGTGTGGATTCACACCATGAAGCTATAGTCAAAGCAAACTCATCCAGTCTCTTCTACCCATTTCCTACAAATTGCACCTTTCAGTGTGCACCAGATCGCAATTTCATGAGTATGGGCTCTAGAAAGCTTTTGTTCACCATGTTATCTCCAGTATCCATGAGTGTAGTAGGTACAAAGTAAATATTTGTTGACTCAACGCTTAAAAACACAGGGTTTGGAGCAAGAAAGACTCCACCTTTATCACCTAACAGCATCGTGATCTTGAGTGAGTCATTTAAGCTCTCTGATTCTTAACAGATAGCCCATTTACCAAAAGGGGGTAAGAATGATACCTGCCCTACCTTAACTTGACTATTCTTGCGATGTGACGCAGCTGACTACTTGCTCCTTTTTGAAACCCTCCAGCACATTCGACAATACTACATTCTTCTCATCTCCCCCTTACATCTCAAGCCATTTCTTCTCTGTCTCTTGGAGATCTTTCCCCTCTATCAAATATGGGAGTCCTTCAGGCTTTGATTCAAATGCCTTCTTTCTCTTCTTATGAGGTTACTGCATAAATTTCCATGGCTTCAAATACACTATCACCTTTATCAAGATTATATCTCTAGATCAGCATTCCCTGAAGTGCCCAAGCCCCAAATCCATATGTCTAACTACAGGAGAGCTCCACTGGTGTCTCTTTGGTTTCTCAAACTAAAAAAGACCCGTATTGAATTCATGACCTTTCCTCCCCAAAATTACTCCTCCTCCAATGTTTTCAATCTTCAAAAACCTCTACCATTCAGTTCTACTAGAAATCTGGGAGGTGTCACCAAGAATGTCCTCTGTGTTAATCATTCACATTTAATTTGGCACCAAAGTTTGTCAATCGTACCCCTGAAAAATGTTCCTCATCCGTTCCCTTCTCTCCAGCTCCTCTGTTGCTATCATCCAAGTGACCATATTTTGCTTGGACTATAACAATAGCATCCAAACTATATCCCACATTCACCCTTGTTTCTCTGAAATCTATTTGCCATGTTGTGTCAATGTGACCTTGATAAAAGCCACATCTAAACATGTCCCCACTACACAAATTAAAATTTCTAAAGCTTCTATTGCCTTTAAGATAAATCATTACTAAAATTAATAATTAAGTTATTAATTATAGAATAAGTTCATTATGTTGTTAATTAAAGAGCAATGGTCAGTGATTTTTAATTTCAACATAAAAATAAATATTTACAGTACCTGCACAACCCTATTTGGAATCTATTTAGTACCTATTTGGAAGTGCCTCTCTAACCACTGCTGAAGAAACAGCTTCACTTTCCTACCTGGAAACCCTGTAGCCCTGGCCAGAGTGACTAGATGAGAGAGAGAGAGAGAGAAAATGAGAGGGAGGGAGAAAGAGAAATGTCTGACATCTTAATGGTTCCCGTGAGGCCAGTGGTACTTCCCACAGTTGGGTTTCATGAATTTCTCTTGGTTCCTTATAATAAATTTCCTTTTGGTTAACATGGGTTTGTTTTTCTTGTAACCAAATAGCCCCTTAACAGAAATAAAAGTAGCCTTTTGCCTTTCTTTCTCTACACAACCCCAAACTTGCAAATAAATTTTAATTTGCAAAATCATCATATTTGAAAAACACTAGATTTCCCAAGTCAAGGGATTCATTTACTGAGTTCTTCACAAGCAAGCAATCCCTTGCCAAGGGAAACAAAAATTTCCCAGATCAATGATATATTTTTAACTTTTTATTTGGAAATAACTTCAAAATCTACAGATAAATTGTAAAAAGTAAAAATAATATGAAAAATACCCATATACCCTTTACTCAGATTTATCTATTTTTAACATTTTACCCCATTTGCTCCGTCTTTGGTTCCATTTATTGATATATCTTGCTATCTAGCTATATCTCATTCTTTTTCTGGACCGTCTGATGGTAAATTAAATATATCATGGCCTTGACCCATAAATAATTCAATGTGTACTTCCTAAGAATGAGAATATTCTATTACATAACCATGGTACGTTGTCAACTTTGTCAAATTTAGTATCAGCAAATATTTTCATCTAATCTACAATTTATATTCCAATTTGGGGACTTGACCTAACAGTGTTGTATAGAGCATCGCCTCCCCTGCCCCCTCCAGTACAGGGTCCAGGCTAGGTTCAGGCATTGCATTTACTTGTCATGCCTCTGACTTCTTTTAATCTGAAACACTTCTATGGCATTTCTCTATCTTGCATGATATTGACATTTTGGAAACATACAGTATTCCTCTTTGGTTTAATAGGAAGTTTCTCTTTTGGGATTTGTCTGATCCTTCCTCACGATTGTCCTGAGGTTCTGTGTTCTCAGCTGAATACTGCAGAGGTGATGTGACATCCTTCTGGGAATGTCACACCTGGAGTTACACCAGGTCCATCCACTCACCATGAGCGATGGTGACTTTGAGCACCAGTCAAGGTACAAAGTGTGAGCAGATTCTTCACTGAATAATTACTGGATTTTTGGCCTCCCCTACAAAGAGATAAGTAGTTGATGGAGAGACACTTTAAGTCCATGCAAGTGTTCTGTTCCTCATCAACATTTCTTCCTGTATTTAGATCCAATAAAGTACACAATGGAGGTAAAATGTAAGTTTCCAAGCCCAGTGCCTCACCCTCCTCCGCATTTACCAGTTGGCCCTTGTCACTCAGCTATTGGCAAGAGCCCCCGCTTCTCTCTTATTTGTTTATTTTTGGTATGAACTCATTTCCCATTTCTTCAGTGGTTTATGATTCATTATTGTACTTAATTTTATGATTCATTTTGTACTTAATTATTTTGATGTTCACATTATCCTAGATTTGGCTAATCGTAGCCCTTCAAGCTGAATCTTGTGTTCTTGGGACAGGCCACTATATATACAGTGCTTTCTTACTTTGCTTCTGGCTCATCTTGTACCTATCCTGCCCAGACCTAGAATCAGCCATTTCCCCTGATTATATTTTAAAATTGAACTATTGTACACTGAATGTTCTTAAAATGAGGCACATTTATGTCTGCCCATTCTTTGTGATCAGAAAATTTTAGGCATACCTAAGAGCAAAACAAAGAAATTTCAATGGAAAATTCTAATGGCTTATTTCTCCTCAGTTCTTTGGTTATAAAGATAGACTGCAATATGGGCTGAATTCTAATTATTGAAAATCAATGGATTATTACCCTAATCTTCCGAGAGCCAATGCTTGGCGGACTTCCTCAGATTTTATTGTGAGTTACAACGCTGGTGATCAACTAATCCAATAAATTGCTCAGTTCTTCCAGTTCACTAAGACCAAACATGATTGCTCTTTAAAAAATGTTGGAATCCATCTCTTCATCTACAAGTATAATGATTTTGACTAATTTTACACAAAAATATTGCCATGTGTGGGCTCCATAAATCTGTCTTATTTTGTTACTTACTACTCTCCCCAGCTGCTTTGAATTTAGCATAAAATTGCCAAATCAAAAAATAAGCTGTCATGTGTGCTAATATCCTCTCTGTGGGCATTTTTAATTTCTATCATTACATAGCTTATGCTCAGAAATATATTGTTTTAAAACATATTATACATATCTGATCCTATGCTGAAGAAACCATTATTTCTACTTTTAAAAACAGAATTGAGAATTCAGGGAAAGAGATGTTAAAACTTGAAATTTTCTTGTGAGATTTTATGTGACAAGTGTTAGCATCTCATCTAATTACATTTGTTAGATTACTCATCTTTAGGAACAAAATGTTAATGAAACTCCAAACACTGAAATGATGAAGAATGGATTTTTTTTTTCTGGCCTTTATACCCATGCTGGATGGAATTCTACAATTATTTGAATGATATGCAGTTAGGTTGTTGGGATAGGTGTTTGTGATATTATCAGATACCTTCAACAGGAGGTAATATAATTTAACTAAGAAACATGTAATGGAATGCCAATGGCTAAAAGTTTAAATTGGTCAAAGTTAAAATAAAAATTAAATACATAAGTAAATAATAGGTCAAAGTTGGCTCATGGGCACCTACAACATAGTCCAGACTATTGCTTGTTTTATTAAATTCCAAGATTCAGAGGAAGTGAAATAGCGGGAGGTTTCTTTTTTATAACCGCTTTTTTGTAATATAATCCACATACCATAAAAGGTCACCCCTTTAATGTGTGTAATTCAGTGTTTTTTGTATATTCACATCACCAGGAATTGCAGAACATTTTCCTCACCCCAAAAAGAAACCCCATAATCGTTAACAGTCACTCCCCTTTCCTCCCTCCCCTCTAACCCCAGCCACCACTAATCCACCTTCTGTGTCTGTGGTCCTATTCTGGACAATTCATATAAATGTAATTACAGAATATGTAATGTCTTGTGTCTGGATCCTTTCGCTTACACATGCTTTCAATGTTCATTGATGTCCTAGCATGTATCAATGCTTCAATTTTTGATGGCCAAATAATATTCTCACGTTTATATACACTATAAACGCTTGCTTATCCATTCACCAGTTGATAGATATTTGGATTGTTTTCATATTTGGGCTATTACGAATAATGTTGCTATGAATATTCAGGTACAAGTTTTTGTGTAGATACATGTTTTCAATTCTGCCAGGTATATACCTAGGTGTGGAATTGCCAAATCCTATGCTAACTCTACCTTTAATTTTTTTGTGTGTGATATAGTGTTCCATGATTCATTGTTTGCGTATAACACCCAGTGCTCCAAGCAGAACATGTGCTCTTTAATACCCATCACCAGGCTAACCCATCCCCCCAACCCCCTCCCCTCTAGAACCCTCAGTTTGTTTCTCAGAGTCCATAGTCTCTCATGGTTGGTCTCCCCCTCGGATTTCCCCCCCTTCATTCTTCCCTTCCTGCTATCACAGACCTGTACCTCTACCTTTAATTTTTAAAGGAACTGCCAAACTGTTTACCAAACAGCTGTACCAGTTTAGATTCCCACCATCGAGGTGTAAGAACCCAATTTCTCTGTATACTCAACCAACACTTTTTTTTTAATTTTTTTATTGTGATGTTAATCACCATACATTACATCATTAGTTTTTGATGTAGTGTTCCATGATTCATTGTTTGTGCATAACACCCAGTGCTCCATGCAGAATGTGCCCTCTTTAATACCCATCACCAGGCTAACCCATCCTCCCACCTGCCTCCCCTCTAGAACCCTCAGTTTGTTTTTCAGAGTCCATCATCTCTCATGGTTCATCTCCCCCTCCGATGTCCCCCCCTTCATTCTTCCCCTTCTGCTATCTTCTTCTTTTTTTTTTTTCTTAACATATATTGCACTATTTGTTTCAGAGGTACAAATCTGTGATTCAACAGTCTTGCACAATTCACAGCACTCACCATAGCACATACCCTCCCCAATGTCTACCACCC
>NC_138383.1:9806153-9821240 GCF_054177405.1 Leptonychotes weddellii
CGCCCCTATTTTCAACTTTTTGAGGAACCTCCATACTGTTTTCCAGAGTGGCTGCACCAGCTTACATTCCCACCAACAATGTAGGAGGGTTCCCCTTTCTCCGCATCCCTGCCAACATCTGTCATTTCCTGACTTGTTAATTTTAGCCATTCTGACTGGTGTGAGGTAGTGTCTCATTGAGGTTTTGATTTGGATTTCCCTGATGCCAAACGATGTTGAGCACTTTTTCATGTGTCTGTTGGCCATTTGGATGTCTTTGGAAAAATGTCTGTTCATGTCTTCTGCCCATTTCTTGATTGGATCATTTGTTCTTTGGGTGTGGAGTTTGATTAGTTTTTTATAGATTTTGGATACTAGCCCTTTATCTGATATGTCATTTGTAAATGTCTTCTCCCATTGTGTCGGTTGTCTTTTGGTTTTGTTGACTGTTTCTTTTGCTGTGCAAAAAAAAATACTTTAAATTCTAAATGTGAAATTACTGACTCAAAAAGCATACACATGTAAAGTTTTGCTGTACATTGAGCACCATCCCGCCGAAAACTGGACCCACTGAAAATTTCTCCAGCGGTATATGCAAATTTCCATGTCCTCAACCTCTGGCCAATAGAGGGTTTCGTTTGTTTTAATCTTTGTCACGCTAACCATCTTTGCTATTGGGTAGCTTGAATAACTTTAAATGTATTTATTAGCTATTTATATTTTGTCTTTAATGGTTTAATTTTTGTCTTTTTCCACTTTTCCTCCATGAGGTTGTGAGGTTTTACTCCTTGATTCATAAGTATCATTTTCCATTAATTTTTTTCTCTTAGATATACAAATATCTTCCCAGTTTGTCATTTACATTCCAGTGTTCTGATTTCTTTTTTGTTGCTACACACATGAAAAATGTTTTTTTTTTTTTTTTTAAGTAGCTTCACCAACCAGTCTTCTTGCTTATGATTGCTGTTTTTTTTTGTGTGTGTGTGTTTTCCACTGGATGGCTTTTTTTTTTTGGTCATTGAATGTAGAACTTGTTCCTAAGCAGGTTTGGAGCTAGACAGAACAATTTTAATCCTCCTATCTGTCTCCTATGGCTGAGACTCAGAGAAGTTTAAATCACTTGCCCAAGTTTGTAAATCGGAATAATAATACCTATTTCACAGTGCCGAGCAAAGAGATAAAGTGGGCTCAGGGGTTTGGGGCTCAGCAGTGGTCTCACCAAAATGGACTGGATACTGAGTTGGTTTCATTTCTCTAAAGAAGAGAATGAGAAGTTCTCTTTCCCCCACCTGCTTCCAAGTAATAAATGCTCTGCAGGGAAGTGTCTCTCATGATGTCACGTGGGTACCAAGGAATGGCCAATCTGTTTCTGCTTTAGGATCTTTTTCTGAAAAAAGAAATAGGTAATTTTGTTCCTGTGTCTTCATCAAATTATCAATTTTGGAAAGAATAATTTGGTGGCAAAAAGAAACCATCCTCACAGGTTAAAAACGAAAATGATCAGATGTGTCTGCTTATGTGAAGGTTTCAGGCTAAACGGAGAGAAAGCAGGAGGCTGAGATGCTGAGGAGGGTCTCAGGAAGAAGTCCACAGGAACTCCCAGCAGTAGAAGCTTCTCTGAGAATTTTCTACCAGGTTCTCACTTCTAGGGTGACCTTTATGTGAATGAAAATGAGACTCCATCATTCCTTAAAAAAAAGAAGACCATCTCGGCAACAAAGTCATATTGATTAGCATGTTCAGAGCTTTAATTGAATATGATAGAGATAGAATAAAATATGAAAAGTCAGTCAATTCAGGGCTTTACTTTATTTCACTACCCAGTGTCTACTACCTTCATGTTTTCATTTCCCCAGTGAACAGTGAAGCTAGAACTTTTGTATTTCTATTACATAGAAAGTGAATTTCCAAAGAGGTTCATTTTCTCTGCCAAATACAGATTTTGAAGCGCTCTTAGGTGTCTGCATGCACAAATGATGGAAGGAATGAAGTCAAATAACGAGGTAATCCAGGAACTCGGAGCCCACCTTTACTTATCGGAATACCTACAACCTACATGGTTCTTTCAGCCTGAATTACACAGGGTTATTGAGTCATTTCTAACTCATGCTGTGTGTGTGTGGCACACTCTATTTTAGGGCTCTATTCTTTATATCCACAATTAGGTAAGCTAATATGTGAAATATTAAGCTTTGCAAGATAACACTTGTTCTTAATTCCTTAGTAATCCATCTTCTCCTCATATAGTAGAATTTAGATTTCACCAACTCATCACGACAGTAGGATTAAGGATACATTCAGTATCTATCACTAAAGAGTAATCCAGAGGGGCCGCCTGGGTGGCTCAGTTGGTTGAGCAACTGCCTTCAGCTCAGGTCATGATCCTGGAGTCCCGGGATCGAGTCCCACATCGGGATCCCTGCTCGGCAGGGAGTCTGCTTCTCCCTCTGACCCTCCCCCCTCTCATGTGCTCTCTCTCTCTCTCTCTCATTCTCTCTCTCAAATAAATAAAGTCTTTAAAAAAAAAAAAAGAGTAATCCAGAGGTAGTATGGATGTGGTTGTCGAAGACTAGATACAAGTCATCATCATAATAAAGGATGTAAATTAATTATTAATAAAAATAATAGATGTTATTTGAGTGCCAATAGACCACCTCCCATTATGTGGGTGGGCCTGATTTAATCAACCAAAGGCCTTAAGAGGGGAAAAAAGACAGTGTATTTCTAGGAAGAGGAAACTGAGCCTTCAGACTA
This sequence comes from Leptonychotes weddellii, assembly GCF_054177405.1. NCBI lineage: Eukaryota > Metazoa > Chordata > Mammalia > Carnivora > Phocidae > Leptonychotes > Leptonychotes weddellii. The sequence continues at coordinate 9,808,887 of NC_138383.1, forward strand.
TTTGTGGGCTGGAGCTACAACGTCACCTTTTCCATGGGTCTTTAGCTTGCTGGACCCTGCAGACTTTGGACTTGGCAGCCTCCCCGTCATATGAGCCAGTTCCTTAAAATAAATCTCTCTTTCCATTTATACACATTCACACACACACATCCTATTGTTTCTGTTTTTCTGGAGACCCCTGACTAATGTACTATGTGAATATCAGATTGTAAAGCAAGACTACATTGGCCAAAGTGAAGACGGGAAGAAATGGATGGCTTTGGGATGTGTTGAAGGTACCGGCCACAGACTTGCTCATGGATTGGATGTATGAAGTAAGGAAATCAGTGGAATCTAAGGAAATTCTGCTGGTTCCTGCACTAGGGTCTCTATATTACCTCTCATTTTCACAATAATCATTACTCCTCTATATATGAGGAATGCAAGACTCAGAAGAGTTCAATAACTTGCCAACATCATGAGTCCATTGGGTGACTGACTGCATTTGCAATATTTTCTAAGGATCATTTAAAACCACATGGCAAATTGGTGCACCTGGGTGGCTCAGTGGGTTAAGCATCCAACTCTTGGTTTTGGCTCAGGTTGTGATCTCAGGGTGGTGAGATCAAGACCTGCATGGGGCTCCATGCTCAGCGTGGTGTCTGCTTGAGATTCTCTCTTCCTCTTCCTCTGCCCCTCCTGCTCATGCTCTCTCTCTCTCTCAAATAAATAAATTGATCTTCAAAAAACAAAACCCCACATGGTAAGCAAATACTTTTCAGCTGGTTTCTACTTTATGACCTGAAGGGGAAAGGATGAGGGTGTAGTGATATTCTAGTATCCTATTGGCCAGATACAGATCAGTTTGTCCTGCTAAGTGCCAATGCCATCTTATTGTCATCTTGTTTTTCTCCTTTCTTTACCTCTTTATCAGTCAGTGACTCTTCACTTAATTCTGGGTATTCTAGTCATTACTCCTTTTCAATTGGTTGTTTAACACACATATGGGTGGTTAGCAGGTTTTCACAGTGATATTGATGATATATCCTTGATGGAAGGGAAGTGAGAAAATTTGTGGCCAGCACTGTCCTTTTACAGATATTCTGTAACTTAGTCCTTCCACATATCTTAGCATCCAGACTCTCATTCCCATGTTGTAGAAGATCGACGACAGTCTTTGGTGAGGTAATGTAGTTTATCTCTGACCTCGGCACTAACAAATGGCAGAAGCAGGATACAAATCTTTCTGCCATTTCCTGTTTTCTTCTTTTTTCTCAGTATCTTTCCCTTTTGGTTGATCCATATTACCACCTTTCCCATTTGCCACACTAAATTTATATTAAAAACATATTCTGATTAATAACTCACCAGTGACATCAGATATTATTCCAGTGAGGGTGTGTGTGTGTGAGGAAGGGAGGGAAGGAGGGAGACAGAGAGAGAAAGAGAGAGATAGATAGAGAGAGAGAGAGAGAGAGAGAGAACATGCCCATGAAGATGAAATTTAATTAAAAAAAATGTGCAATGGTGGCATTTTAGGGAATGTGTTCTCTGCTTATACAGGGAAACTTTCTTTTTTATTTTTTTTGCCTCTTTAAGTCATAAGGTGAGAAGGACTTTTATTTGTAAAAGTTTAGCATCTTAAAACTGTGATCTTCCCCAGAGATGTAATTTTTATGCCACAGGAGCATTTGAACTTCAAGGCAAAGCTCATTTTACTTCCGTTGCTTCCTTGTGACATTCGTCGTAGTAAGGATTTTCTTTTCAGTTCACCTAATTTTTTTTGAGTAATGACTTTTCATCATTTTTGCAGCTTGGAGTAAACATTCTCAGGCTTTCCCTCTTATGGTTTCTATGATATATGGTGGGCAATATGTTTGTTTGCATGGGAATTATCCTATTATTCTAGTGTTCACCTGGATGAACAACCACCTTGGCGTAATGGAGTCTTACTGAGGATTTTCACATAGGGGAGAGAGAAAATGTCCAGGTCTTTACATGCTTCTTTGTGGTTTTTGGGCACAAGATATCACTTAAAATAGACTTCTAATTTCATTTATTTTTGACTCCTGATAACTCTCAAGGTGACCTCAGTGTGTGTGAGCAGCATGGGCCAAGAAATTGTTTTTTTCCGGCTTTCAGATGTCAGATTGCTTCCTTTCACACCTTGGAATGTCAGAAATTTATTAATTTCTTTCTCCCTGGGATGTTTTCCTTTTGCACTATTATGACGGTGACAGTGGTGTTCTGTTTACTTGCCACCGAGTAGTTTTCCAAGCTCAGTTACAAGAGAAATAAGAAGCCACCCAACTCCCCTGTGCCTCTCCACCACCTGTCTCACCAACAAGAACGACCGAATCAACTCTGCAACTGGTTCGGTCACAAAGAAATTCCACATGTGCCTTCCCAAAGGCTATCACTTTAATACCAAACTGCATGTGACGTTTGTAGGGTTTGCTTTAGGGTAAGAACAGGGAAGTCAAGTCTCAGCATGTGGTTTAGTGATGTATTATGGCGTGAACTTGACATGTTGCATTGTCTATTACTAAACAAGAGCCACAAGAGAATGGGTGGCAGAGGTGACTTTGACTTGTACTCACAGAATATCAGTGCTGTCCTTTCTCCACTTCCCAGCCCCACGTGTCTTTAAGTTGGAACCATTGGCCAGTTTTAACAAATGGGATGTGAGCAGAAGTGATCTCTGCTACTTTCATGCCTAGCCAAAGAAGTTCCTCTGTGACCATTCAGTTCTCTCCTTCCATGCTGTAGAGGCCCTGGGAGCCAAGATGGTGGCATCACAAGATGGAAGGAGCATAGAAACAGATTGCCTGGAGAAAACTCTGTGTTGGCCTTCTGAGCAAGAAATTAACCTTTGCCGAGTCCAGCCACCCATATTTTGGGTTTTCCTCATTACTTCATCAAACCGTAAGTGAACCTATTAGATATTTTCCAAATTTGTTTAATATCGGAATGATTATCCAAATTTTTATCATGGTTCCAAATACTGCCTTGGAAACTCTCTTAGATGGAAAGATTTTATTTCCACCATTTTATGATTCTTATCCCAGTCATTTAGACCTATATCTGGAAGAGCTTTGGTTGCGATGTTTGACGGCTCTTTGTGTTATGCAAAATATTCCTGTGGATTTTGAAATGCCCAGACAACCCCCACCATGGGGGAGTTGAGAAGGACAAAACGTCGAAGCAATTTCCCTCCTGAGTTATGCGTTACGTGTTTTGCTCACAAGACAGGGCAGGAGGAACGTATTTATGAATATTTATGCATATCATGCCGGAGGGGCATCATTTAAAATTATGTCTGGTAAGAAAGTGAGCACCAGTTGAATTCAGGTTGGTGTGTGGAAGTCAGCCCTCCCTGGAGGAAATCCCCAATGCTCTGGGCCAGCTGCTATTTTTGGCTTGTTCCTGTCCTATCTGTCCCACTTCTACCTCCCCCCGCCGTGTGCCTGGCATTGTCCATGGAGGAGGCCTTCACACTTCATTTCTTTTTTTCAATTTCTCAAAACTTAATTTCCTGTGTGTCATTCCTCCAGTGAATATCTAAAAAGATTAATTAGCAGATTGATTAATTTCTTTAACAGACATTAACTGAGCACCTTCTGTGTGCCTGGTAGTAGGCCCATGGTGGGCGATGTGCCAAGCCATTACCCTGTCTCATAGATATTGGTTTCCTTTTGCCTTTTCATTGTTTATTTGGACAGTATTTCAAAGTAAGAGAAAATTTGCTAAAATAGTACAAAGAGTTCCCACGTATCCTTCATCAGGTTCCCCAGATATTCATATTTTACCCCACTTACCACTCTTCTTCTCTTTCTTTCCCTTCTTATCTTTTTGGGACTAAGTTGCAAGCAAGTGTCATAGCTTTTACCCTGAAATAATTCAGTGTATATTGCCTAAAAACATTCTCTTAGAGAACTACAGAATAATTTTTAAAATTTTGATAATTAGGAAATTAACAGTGATCTAATACTATTACGTGGTTCAACAGTTGGTGCATGTGGCCTGCTATCTATGTTTGTAAGTGAAGTCGTATTGGGACATAGCCACACTCATTTGTCTATGGCTGATTTCTTCCTAATATGGTAGAATTGAATAGTCGTGTCAGAGACCATATGGTGTGCAGAGTTGAAAGTATTTACTATCTGACCTTCTAGGGCAAACATTTTTGACCCCTAATGTGGTTGATGGATCTTATTACATTTCTCATTTGCCCACAATGTCTTTTATTGCAAAAGAAAAAGACCATTTTTTCTAGTTTGGTATCCTACCCATGCTCATGTGTTATACGTAGCTGTTATGTGTCTTTATTCTCCTTCACTATAAAACATTTCTTTCATCTTTTTTTTTTAATTGTTCATGACCTTGAAATTTTTGATATATAATATAAAGCCATTTGTTTGGTAGACCACAACTCAATTTAGGTTTGTCTGAAGTTTCGTTATGAGCAGGTTCATGTTATACATTTTTGCCACGAAACTCCAGACGTGATGTTGTGTCTTCCTCAGTGACAGGAGACACTCGGTGTTTATTTTTCCCATTATTGGCGATGTTAATTTTGATTCTTTTGGCTAAGGTGGTTATCTGTTAGATTTTCTCTGCTGCAGAATTGCTGCTTCCCTTTACATTCAACAAGTATCTTGTAGGAGGGTACTTTGAGTCTATGTAAATATCCCTTTTTCTCTTATTAAACTTTCACACAGTAGTTTTAGCATCCACTGATAATTCATCTCTGTAACAATTATTACTATGGTAGTTACCAAAAGTGAATTTCTTTATTCCTCTATATGTATCAGTGTGAATTCTACTGATAGAAAAAAACTTTCCCTTATCTATCTATCTAGACTTATGGATTTTTTATTTTATTTTGTGTTTTATAATCTGTTTTATACTGTTTTATTTTGTGGTTTATAATCTGTTACTGCTTTATTTTGTGGTTTATAATCTGTTCCTATCGTTGTTATTTTGATGCTAAAAATGTTTCAGGACTTTTTTGAACAATGATTTATTATGGAACAACTTGAAATACTAGTTAGTGGTCAGGCACTGGGTCTGTATGACCACTGTGTAGGGCTTAGAAATATTAGGCATTCAATAAACATTTGTTCAACTCAGGTCTTAACTCAAGTAGACAAATCCCTAAATGTGGAGCATTAGACACTGTGATAGACTTGGGGAAGACTAACACTTCAGTATTCTTCAAATACTATAGCCAGCTTGAGTGAAAACAATGATGATTTCTTTCTTTTATTGGTTAATATTTTAAGAGTAGTGAGTCTTCCTTATTTTTTTAAATGTAACTTTTCTCACTCATTTTTGAGACTCTAAAATCTCCTCGTAGGAAACATGCCTTTCCCTAGACACTTCTAGTTCTAACTCAGGGGGAAGAGTTCTGAATTCCCTGAATTCCAGAAACTGCGTAATTTTATCCCGGTACTGGAAAGTGATTACCCTAGGGATTAGGAAAGGTTTTTACCCAAATCTAGAAAAACTGATTCCAGGTAAAAGCAGTTCTGTGTATTCTCAAATCTCTATTGTCCTGAAATCTATAAAAAGGAATCCCAACAGTTGTCTTAAGAAATCACATCCCCTCATCCACACCACCCCTCTTCTGCCCCATTTTTGTTCCTAATTTGTCAACAAGTAGAAAAATTACTGATTGCACCGCTGGATCTTGCTGTTATGGTTACCATTTGTGATTTGCCTTTGATATCAGTGAGTGCGTGGGTGGACCAGGCCTGTTTTGGAATCACAGGACTGTCACTTGAGCCCGTCTGTGTCTGGAAGGAAGCCATGAGTAGTGAAGGGAAATGGCTGAGACAAACCTCGAGGAAGTGTAGCGGGTGATATTTTCCCTCTTCCCAAGTCAAGTCTTTGCTTTTACCGTCAATAACTTGATCACTCAGAGGATACCACCTTGGTAATGCATTTCCTTGAGTAAGTAGCTTCTAGAGCCCTGCTGCCTCTTTGCCGGCAGGCCTTGAATTGTTGGCCTGCATTAGTAGGACTTCAGATGGTCACACTTGTACCTCTGTGAGCCTCTCTTTCCCTGCTCTCCTCCCCAGTCTGGGAGGCGGACTTGGGAGCAGTGGGTCTTGCCTTTGGTTTGAAGGCTTGGCAGAGCAGAAACAGGAAGTTCAGGTGCCAAGTTAAGCATCCTTGCGCTCTGATCAGCTCGTGTATTGCCTTTTGGAGTAAAAATGGTCCCTTGTGTCTCGGTTTTGGAGACTAGTGATCCCAGGGAGGGTATAATACCTTCTTTCTTTGAAGGAGGATTCAAAAAGCTATTCACGCTGTAGAGCAAAATTGAAGCTGTTCTTGGGAACGACGTGACCATCAGATATGTGCAAAGAAATCTAGAAGTCATTTATAGAGTGTTGTTCATTCATTGCCTTTCCTGGGGCAGGGGAGCGGGTAAGCTGTTGTACTTTCCTTGGTGCCCCCTTGATGTATGTGACTTTGGGGTCCCTTTAGCCTCTCCCCTGTCCACCTCCTACCACCTAGGTGTTTTTGTTTTTGTTTTCCTTCTGAACTTTCCTTCAGCGACGACTCTGTCTTCCCTCTGTGGCCTGTGGCCCCTCATCTAAATGACTCTACCAGATTTTGATGACTCTTTGAAACCACAGCCCAAGTGGGAGATAACCTCTGACTGGCTCTCGCCCATCTTTAGCGGCCAGAATCACCCGGGGGGTGCAGGAAGCTGCCTCCAGCAGGCTGAGCCCCGAGGAGGAGCCAGGAACAGCGGAAGAAGCACCTGGTAGCCAGGGCATTTCAACCAGGAAGAAAACAGGATCTAAAACATAAACAACATCCTCACCCCACCGGCAAGTAGGCAGCTCACACCCGACTCTGTTTGACTCTGTTTTTTTTCCAAGGCTCTCCTGAGAATCTTTCTTGAAAGAGGAAGGTGGTCAAGAGACAAAGCAAAGTTTCAAGATTTCCAGGGCACATCATCATCGAAATGTCTTATTTGTTGCTCTTTTATTTTTAAGCAGATGAGTGTGACCAACCGTGTCATATCCACGATGTTGAACTTGTTTTTAGCGGAATAAAAATTTAAATATGTCAGGACCGACCCTCTTTTAAGGGAAATGATGTGCATTGGAACAAAGCAGAAAGGAGAAAGGGTTTTCAGACTCTTCTCTTTCCAATAGCATCTCTTTGGAAGCAGACGCTATCTTTAGGAAGCACCGTATTAACAGCAAACACTGACATTTATGAGGTGTTCACCATGCCAGGCCTTGTGCCAAGTACTTCATGTGTATTATCTTAGTTAATACATGGAAGCCACTTCTGCTAAGAGAGGTGAGGAGGCTCTCCCAATGCCTCGCAGCTAGTAAGTGCTGGATCCGGGACTGGAACCCGGGCAGTGTGGCTCAAAGCTACCCCCTTTATGCTTTACACTCTGCACCTGTCCGAACGATCTTCTTTTCTTTTTTTTTTTTTTAAATGTTACTTAGTTTATTTTTATTTATTTATTTATTTTTTTAAAAGATTTTATTTATTTATTTGAGAGAATGAGAGAGAGAACACATGAGAGGGGATAGGGTCAGAGGACAAAGCAGACTCCCTGCCGAGCAGGGAGCCCGATGCGGGACTCGATCCAGGGACTCCAGGATCATGACCTGAGCCGAAGGCAGTCGCTTAACCAACTGAGCCACCCAGGTGCCCTGAACGATCTTATTTTCCAGCAGGTGTTGCATTATGCCCATAATCCTCCATAAAGACCCTGTGGTTGGTAAATGAAAATTCGTGATCACTCTGTTCATTTCCTTTGTTAAAATTATCAATCTCTCTCCAGCTGTAGATTCAAAATCCCAGGGAAGTTTCATACTGAAGCCAATTTCTTTCTCTTTCTTTCTTTCTTTCTTTTAAAGATTTTATTTATTTATTTTGAGAGAAAGAGAGAGAGAGAGGGAGAGAGAAAACACAAGCAGGTGGAGGGGCAGAGGGAGAAGCAGGCTCCCCGCCGAGCAGGGAGCCCGATGCGGGGCTCGATCCCAGGACCCTGGACCATGACCTGAGCCGAAGGCAGATGCTTAACCGACTGAGCCACCCAGACGTCCCCATACAGCAAATATTTTTTGAGTACGTACCACGTACCAGGCATTTTTCCGTGATCGGATGCAGCAGTGAGCAAACGCTGTTCTCCAGAATCCTGGACTCTAGCATGTTATTAAGTGGTCTCCACGTTACAAATACTCCATAATGGTAGATCAAAATAACAAAAGATGCGCAATGACAATAATAAAAATAAGATTTTGCATTATTAGATTTAACCAGCATTAGCAGTGTGTCAGACATGTTACACATGGTAACGACTTAACCCTTTCAAAAAAATCTTGTATAGGCTTTCATCTACAAAAGTGAATAGTTTTATGATTCAACCGAATGCAATTATGATTCCCATTTTAAAGATGAAGAAAAAGAGAAGCCCTCCAAATTTGACAGGTTTCTTCCACTCTACACAACTGAGTGTTGGAGCTGGGAGTCAAACCCAGGGCCCTGACTCTCAATGCTGTACTGAACCAGAAAGGCAGAACTTAAAATTAAATATGACCCCCCCACCCCAAATTAGATTAAATATGACCAGTTGAAGAGGAGATTCGTTTCAAAGCAGATTGACAGCTGTTGGTATACTCACTCTGGATATTAATGCAATATGGCTAGTTCCATATTGGAGCTCATTTTAAATTCATTTTCATCGTTCCCTTTAGATGGCAATAGAATTTAGCTCTTATAATTATTTCCAGGTGCCAAGACAAGGCCTGGAGGAAGAGCTTCCTTTCATAGCTAACCCCGATGAATCATTTATCCTTTTCACTGTGATCAGGAATTATTTTAAGTACCCAACTTTCAGGGAATGCCATAGGGGGTTCACATAGATGGCTGGTCACATTTTGCAAGGTTAATTTACCAACTCTGACCTTCCCTAGGGCACATGAGTAAGTGGAATCGAGCTACAAAAAAGTCCTTGTGATTTTTTTTTTTTACGTAGGGTGGGGGGGGCCATGACTGATCCTTGCAAAGAGTTAAGGAGCCTCAGCTTCCTGCAGGAAATCTGTGACTGAATGCAGGCCCCAGAGCGGAAACATTAAGTGTATCGTGGGAGAAAAGGAAAGCAAAGTGCTAAAGTTGTTACTCTGAACAGAGGATATCAGAGCATCCTGCAGAAAACTTCCTGTTTAGCCAGGAGACTAGAAAACAAGATGAAAAACACTGAACTTCAATGACTACTGTGTAAATATATTTCTAAACTTTCATTGCCTTGGGCTGGGCTTACTCACAAGACCCCGTGGTTTCCCAAGGTGGAGAGTTCGTAATGGAATCACCCCAGCCTCCCATCTTCCTTGTTTTGGCGGCCACGCCAGATTCTTTGTCGTTTGCATTGGCTATCCCTGGCCCGTACTACCTCCTTGGCTGAATTCCGTGCCCCCATCACCCACCCTGGGATGCACCTTTTTTTAGCTTGTATTAAACACTCTCTTAGATGGATTCAGAGAATGCATTTTAAATATTTTGGTTCCACCTCTCCTGTCTCCTCTAGGGGCAGGCGGTGGGCTACACTGATTCAGCAAACAGCAAGAAAGGCTGGTGGTTATAAAGGAACTTGAGAGACTATGTTTTTCATTCCCAAGCACCTTCAAATGGAAGAATAAGATCCAGTTCAAGGTGAAAAAATTGGAGTTCTGAATTCCTCTATTAAAAGTTTAAGCATTTAAGAAGGTTTCAGATATTTGGCCAAACACATACCCAATGGTGTTGTGTTAGGTGTTACGCTGTGTATTAGATGTTACGTTGTGGCAGGAAGCTACTCTGAGGAAAGGCCTTTTTAGTTATTTTTCAGTTTCTCTGACAGATTGTTTTGTGTGAAATAAAGTAGAAGTGGTTAAAATGGGGAAACAAGGAAAACGAATCCCTTTAAGTTTATGTCTGCTGTGTAGATGGCCCTGGGCATCCGTATAACGGTCTCACGTGGGTTGTGTAGCTGTCTTTCATCTGAGATGTCCTTCATCTTCTCTTTCTCCTTCCTTTCTACCCTCTAAACTAGGATGGCCCCATACTCATTCTCTCTCTCTCTTTCCTTTTGGTGATATATTCTTTTCTGAAACCTTATGATTAAAAAACTTCAGCCATGAATAAGTAGTTAGGGGTAAAGAAGCATCTGCCATATAAATCAGCAAAGATGAAAAGCGTATAAAATCAGTGATATGTCTGACATCTTGTTTTTTCTCTTCTTTCAAACACCCTAGATTTTGAACTTAAACTAGCATTTGGGAACAGCATTCTGATGGTACCACTTTGGTAAGATAATATTTAGTTGCTTTCTAAGACCTTGAGGCATAGAGCTTTAGATATTTCCTTTAGTTCTTAAGAATACTGTGATAATTTATAATAGTAGCAGTAGGAATAACATTCCCGATTGTTGAGTTCTTATATATATTCTGCACAGTGTCAAGTACCTGGAATCGAAGTGCTATGATCCTGGCCAAGTTTAATGTCAGCTTCAGGTGGCTAACCAGTCCCTCATGGGTGGTTAATTCTGATGACTCCTCATCACAATGACCTTCTCTAAGTACTTGCAAGGCTTATACCTTGGAACATGTTGTCACTCAGTGTTGCCCCACTTTCAAAAATCAGCATTCCCTCCCTGATCCTCATCACTTACCCTCTTTCTGGCTGACTCCTATAGGAACTCTGTTACACCTGTCCTTTGGTCTCACTGTGACCTCCAGTCCTTTGAATGTGACTAATTTCTCCCTACGAGCTCTCTCTCGTCTTTATTTCATTTTCTCTCTTAGGTTCCACGCTTCATTTCCCAGGACCCTAGGTACCTTTGCTCTGGTTGCTCTCGTGTTGGTCTAGGAAGATTCCTCTCTTCTTTAATGTTCTTTATATTATTTAATTATTTTCCCCATCTTTCTCCATATTGGATCCCATACTCCTCTTGGTATACACTGACAAGATTGTAATTACATCTTGCTCTCCCAATCTGACTTCCACCCACTTATTTTTTCATGAGTATGCCCAACTACCTACTTATCAGGACCATTCCTTTTGTTGTTTTCTCTACCTGGAATACCTGTCTCCAGGCACCTGGAGGCATTTCTCCTTCACTTTCTTTATGTCTTCAGTCAAGTGTCACCCCCTTAGCGAGGCTCCTCTGAGCACCCTATTGAAAATTGTTACCCCTCTCTCCCAACATTCAGTAATTCCTACCTGTTTGGATTTCCTATTCCAGGGAAGGTCTGTTCAAATATTTGCCTACCAAATTTCCTATTCTTTTTTCCATTGCTGATTTCTAAGAATTTCTCAGCAAATCTAGGTAGCAGTTCCTTGTCATTTTTAGATGTTGCAAACTTCTCTAAATTCTTTGTGAGTGCTGATCTTCACTCGGCAAAAAAATCTCTCATTCTGATGCAAATCAGGTTATGTAATTGTCCTGATGAAAATCCTTTAATAACTCTGAAGTCCTTAAGATAAAGATGAAACTTCTTTACAAGATATATAAGATCCTCCAAAGTCTACCCTTACCTAATTTCTTAGTACTCTCCCTCCTATTTTTTGCATTTTTGCTGTAGCATGATGGTATTATTTATCTTCTAAACCAGGATATTTTTGAGATGATGTGGGGACACTATTAATTATTATGTCCAAACAGCTGACATGAAACAGGGGCTGTCTGGGGAACCTGGGACTTCTGGTGACCCCAGCCATATGGGACTTCTTTTGGTGTCTTTGAACTTGACACACATTTCTGGGTCTTTGCCCATGTATTTTCCTGTCTTCTGCATGGCTTCTCACTCACTCGGCTTTCACTTGGATCCCCTACTCCCTCATTTTTCAGGTCTTAGAGCCACACCGGGCCTCAGAGAGGCCTTCCCTGGACACTATTATTTACCCTTAAAAAGCTTTGTTTCTTCTTTTTTCATAATACCCATTATGCTTGTATAACATTTCCTGCTTAGTGGCTTACTTCCCTGCCCAGCGGGAACCTCCAGGCAGACAGAGTCTGGTCTGCCCGGGTCCCCGCTGCATCCCACAGGCCTAACAGAATTCCTGGCACAGAGTAGGTGTTGGACCCACTCTTGTTGAATGATGTAAGTTTATCTTCACAGCACCTCTATAGGGTGGCTATTCCTATCCTCAATTTCTTAGATAAGGAAATTGAGGCACACAGAAGTTGTGCACAATCACAGAGCTATAGCTAATAAATAGCAGGGATAATATTTTTTTTTGTCTTTTTTTTTTTTTATTCTTATGTTAATCCCCATACATTACATCATTAGTTTTAGATGAAGTGTTCCATGATTCATTGTTTGTGCATAACACCCAGTGCTCCATGCAGAATGTGCC
>NC_138383.1:9821740-9855133 GCF_054177405.1 Leptonychotes weddellii
GGGTATTAAGGAGGGCACGTTCTGCATGGAGCACTGGGTGTTATGCACAAACAGTGAATCATGGAACACTACATCAAAAACTAATGATGTAATGTATGGTGATTAACATAACAATAAAAAATTTTTAAAAATAGACATTGAAAATGATTGTTTTGCTCTTTGGTTGATATCTCTTTTGTCAAGATTTACTCTCTTCCACTCCCACTTACACTAAAAGTGAGCAAAGTCTTTAATTTGGGGAATAAATTGCCTTTGGATCAGCACAAATATTACAAGGTGTATTTAATATAAGCCCCATACATAGTGCATAAAGAGACCTTGTTTTACTTTGTGGAACAGTTTATGTGCATATTTGGGTGTTAATGAGTTAAAATCATTTCATTATCTGGTCTGAGTAGGACACCGGGCACATTACTAAAATTCATAATAAATATTACACTCTCTATGAAAGTAGCACTTCTTTTGATAGGAGTAAAGCAACAGATTTTATCCTTTTTAGGGTTTGGGTTTTTTTGGGGGGGATGCTTTCACTGTTATGGATCCTCTCAGAATAAGATACATAGATACACAGTCTTGCAATCAGTCTTGTGAAGTTCACAGCCCCTTTGAAGCCATCCATGGGTCCCAAAGCACCCATGACAGCTTACTCTGATCATACCCAGAGCTGTCCATTCAGCACCAACGAAGCCCCTCACATTGTTGGAAAGAACACAAGCCCACCCAGCCTGAGGAAGAAAGTAGATTTCAGTTACTGTTAGATAGTTGATAGGCGTGTACAAAGCTGAGTGTCTAGAATGTGATTCATTAGATGGTGTATTTGAATTTCATTCAGCATTTTGGGGGGTTAAGGCAGTCATACTACCCTATTCACAGAAATAGGGTAATGAAAACATTGTATGCAGATTTTATTGTATAGATATTATGGCTGGCGACATTGCTGATGCACCAATAGAAACTCGTTTTTTTAAATGCACTACACCCTCAGTAAATTACTGAAATCAGGGTACTTTACCAAATATAGTTTTGCAATTAGAAATGGATACAGTTCTCTGGTGACAATACATTGAGACGGCTAGCCCATCTCCTAGAAGCTTGATAATTTCTTCCCTCAAAAGATCGAATTCTTTGGGTGGGGGGGAGAAATTTGCTGAATTTGCTGAATTATTGCCCAAGGTTAGGATTATCAACTACCGGATATATATTAAAAAAAAAAAAATCTGATCACTGACCTTTGAAATGCATTGGGAAGAACTGAAGCGCTAATTTTGGTGCCTTTCACTGTTTGCAAATCAGTTATTTCTAAGGTGCCTAGAAGCCACAGCATAAAATATTCCTTCCCTTTCAAATTTGTGCTAATGCCCAAAGGACAGAGCTTCCCTGTGTTCGCTCCTGTAAGGAAAACGGAAATCCATATTACTGGTCCGTGTGTATTACACATCTTAAAATATCTCCGTCTGCTTCTAAAGTTTCCGTAAGAGAATGCCTGAAAGTCTTTCATGGATTAACAAGAGGGGAAAAGGAGAGTTTCAATGGAGCTTTTCCCAACCACATCTTCCCACGTCTCCCTGCCTGTCACCCCCACCCACACCTAGTCAATGTGTGGCATCCCTTAGCTCTGGATGCGCTCTCCATCCACATGCAACAGATATTAACTTGACATTTTCCGTAACTCCTGACCACAGAGACATTCGTTTACTAAATGCCAGGCTATATAGGACAGAGAAGATTTTTTCCCACAGTCACCAGGATGGGGTTGTGTATTTAAGGAGGCTGAGCCCCACCCCCACCCCCAGAGTTTCCAATCTGATGTTAGAAAACGTTGCCATTTTGTGCAATCACCACAAAACTTTAAAGGAGCAAGCAGGGTATTTTTCTAGCGGTGAAGTAGGATTGCCTTTCTGAACGGTGGTAGAATCCGTCTTTGACATGGCCCTTAAAGAATTAATTTCTTTTTCCTTCTTGAATCGGGGAATGAAAGTAGTTCATGTGTTCTACCAGCCACTGGTTTCAAGAAGTGCGCCTAGTTTTTCACATTCCATCTGAATGGCAGGAGTTGCCTACTAACAAACCCCAAGTTCCAAAGCATAAGGCCACCTTGCAAGGCGGCGGTCCCCATCGTAGACATTTCTCAGGAAGTGCCTAGAAGTGAAGAACAAATTATCTGAGGTCTCGTCTTCCCAAGCCTCTTGCCTACACCATGCCTGTGGTGGGTGTGGAATCTCCCACCGCCTCCAGCTGGGAAGTAGAAATGTCTGCCATTGCTTTAAGCCCAAGATTATGGATTTCTGTTCCTAGCCCCTCGTTTCCCTACTTTTCCTACTTTGGAATGTAGGTTCTGCCCTCACACCGCCCCCCCACGCCCACAGTGAGCACCATTCTCAGGAAGCACCCTTGAGAGAGACAGTGTATGTGTCGGAACCTCTTTAAGGTCTCCATATAAACCTTTAATATTTTGGCAACAGGTTTGGAGATCTATCCATCTGGTGGCACCCTATTCAAGCCTTGGAAATAAGTCCCTTTGCTTCTTGGATCCACCAATCCCTTTCACCTCAAGGCTCAGTCCCACCCTGCCGATGGTAAGCACCCTTCCTGCTGTGACCATGACTGCTGAGTTACCAGGTGACCTCCCCTGAACCTCAGCCCCACTGTCTCCTTCACTGTAATCCCTCAATGACATGAAGAACACAGGGACAAGTTCAGCTCCCCGGGGCTGCCTACTATTCTCCATCTCTCCGATATTGGCCCAACCAGTCTAACTTTGTACGTCGCTTCCCTCAGCCCTGAGCGGGACCCAGCTCTCTATTCTGCCTGCACTGTAGCAAAACAAAGCGCCACCTGAAAGCCAACCCAACCGCTCAAGTCCTGCTGGTCTCCCCCAGAACCCCTGGGAAAATACACATACCCTCATTCCACCCTTTGCAACCTGACCAGCTAGGCCCGGCCTTGGGTTTCTGGACTTCCATCTGCAGGTCTTTGCTCTTACTTCTCTGAACCACACAGTGCACCAAGGTCCTGGTTTCTGCAACTCCTCAAATTGGGCCACTTAAAACATTTGTTTCTTGGGGGCACCTGGGTGGCTCAGTCGTTAAGCGTCTGTCTTCGGCTCAGGTCATGATCCCGGGGTCCTGGGATCCAGCCCCACATCGGGCTCCCTGCTCAGAGGGAAGCCTGTTTCTCCCTCTCCCACTCTCCCTGCTTGTGTTCCCTCTCTCGCTGTGTCTCTGTCAAATAAATAAAATCTTTAAAAAAAAAATTTCTTTTTTTGGCAGATGAGAAAATGGAAAAATTGTTCTCTGGGTCAAGAAAGTTAGAAAACATTTTCTTGGTTTTAATGCAAACCTGAAAGATATACATTAGGGACCAGGCCCTTCTGTAAAGAGGTTTAACACTTCTACTTATGAGCTGCATACATTTGAGTGAGTTGCTGAACTTCTGAATATCCGTTTGGGGTCCGAAACCTCAGGAGCTTCCCAGATGAACTCTGAAACTGGTCCCGCACACAAAAGGCCAGGAGAGATGAACGACACAGGCAGGCCACTCCAGAGGGGAGGCAGTGGGTTCAAGAAGCAAAGGGACTTACTTCCAAGGCTTGAATTGGGTGCCACCAGACGAGTAGATCTCCGAACATGTTGCCAAAATCTTAAAGGTTTATATGGAGACTTTAAAGAGGTTCCGTCCCACACATACACCATCTCTCTCAAGGCTACGTCCTTGAAAATGGCGCCCACTATGGGTGTGGGGGGGTGGTGCAAGGGCAGAACCTACATTCCAAGGACAGGAGGGGGTGAGGAGCCTCTGAATGCCAGAGGCCAGCTCACAGGTCAAACAACTGTCCTGTACTCTTGGTGACCTCTTTCACCACCATTTCTCCAACTGTGAAACGGGAGAACCAAGAGCACAGGCCTGCTTGACATTTTTGTAAGGATTGAATGAAACGATGATACATCATGACTGTTATTCTTATTTCAGATATGTATCTTTTTAAAGCAAAATGTTAAGCTTTCTTACTGGTATTTTTAATTTCTAAAACTTACACAGAACTGTCATATATTGAAAACTTACTGCACATGGTCCTTACCAAGCATGGTACCCTGTTAGCAGAAATGTACGCATGTGGGAACCGTGTCCTCACACAGCATGGTTCTATGAGTTGAGGTCACCACATGCAAAACGAGGGCTGTATGCCAGGCACAGTGTTAGATTCTTTTTGTCTTTTTTTTTCTAGGATTTATTTATTCATTTGGGAGAGAGAGAGAGAGAGAGAAAGCATGCAGGGAGGAGGGACAGAGGGAGAGAGAAACTTAAGCAGACTCCAGGGAGAGCAGGAAGCCCAACTTGGGGCTTGATCTCACAACCCTGAGATCATGACCTGAGTGGAAATCATGAGTCAGACGCTTAACTAAGCACCAAGGTGCCCCTATTTTCTCTTTCTGAGGTAGGAAACTGGGTCTTAGAATGAGCCAAGATTCAAACCCAGATCTGAATAGCATCAAGGACCACATGCTTTCCATTGACATATATGTGGTGCTTTCTCGAAGAATAAAGTAGGATAACAAAGTATAGATGTTTTTAAGGTCTCAGTCCACAGAGAATACCTTCTTAAGTATTTGATAAATTGCAAAGACATTTTCACTCAAATTTATTTTTGTGTTCAGTATTTATATTCCAGCAGCCTATGGTATTTTTTTTTAAAGATTTTATTTATTTATTTATTTGAGAGAGAGAATGAGAGAGAGAGAGAGAGCATGAGAAGGGGGAGGGTCAGAGGGAGAAGCAGACTCCCTGCCGAGCAGGGAGTCCGATGCGGGACTCGATCCCGGGACTCCAGGATCATGACCTGAGCCGAAGGCAGTCGCTCAACCAACTGAGCCACCCAGGCGCCCCCCTATGGTATTTTATTATCGGTTCTCTAATCTTTGTAAAAAAAAAATCATGTATGGAGTCTGCTCTCTTCTTTTGATGTCTCTTATTTCAACCTTAATAAATACCCTGAAATTTATTTCAATATACATTGGATTTGCCATTTCCAAAAGTGGTTACGTCACTGTTGTAATCTCATAAAGCAGGGTTTGCAGAAGTAAAATGTGTTGGTTTTATCACTACGTGAGTAGGTAAGCAAAGCTTTTAATCTGATACAGGAACTGAAAAATACAAGCATTTGTTTGTGACATTGAGATCAGGCTCTGGTATATAGTCCTGCATGTTCAGCCAACAATAGCTAAGTCGTATTGTGATGGATTGGGGTAGGGGGTCGAAAATACCTTCATCCTTGAGGTTGCCTACTTACCTTTCCTTTATCCATTGAATTTTATTGGTTGAAAAAGGATTTGATCAGAGGACCATATTAGGAAAACTTTATCGAGTTATAATAACGTAGCTGACACTGGGCTAAGTGGTCTATCGCAACACCCCACTGAATCCTCAGTTACTCTCTACAGTAGGTCCTGTTATTGGGGTACCTGGGTGGCTCAGTTACACATCCGACTCTTTTTTTTTTAATATATTTTTTTAATTTTTTCATTGTTATGTTAATCCCCATACATTACATCATTAGTTTTAGATGTAGTGTTCCATGATTCATTGTTTGTGCATAACACCCAGTGCTCCATGTCGAATGTGCCTTCCTCAATACCCATCACCAGGCTAACCCATCCTCCCACCCCCCTCCCCTCTAGAACCCTCAGTTTGTTTTTCAGAGTCCATCGTCTCTCATGGTTTGTCTACCCCTCTGATTTCCCCCCCTTCATTCTTCCCCTCCTGCTCTCTCCTTTTTTTTTTTTCTTAACATATATTGCATTATTTGTTTCAGAGGTACAGATCTGAGATTCAACAGTCTTGCACAATCCACAGCGCTTACCAGAGCTAAACCTCCGACTCTTGGTTTCAGCTCAGGTCATGATCTCATGGGTTGTGAGATCGAGCCCCAAGTCGGGCTCCGTGGTCAGCATGGAGTCTGCTTGAGATTCCCTCTCCCCTGCCTCTCCTCCTGCTCTCTTTCTCTCTCTCAAATAAATAAATAAGCCTTAAAAAAAATAAAGTAGGTCCTGTTATTATTTCCATTTGAAGAAAGAATAAACTGAAAGGCAGAGAGTTGAAGACATGTGTCCAAGGTCACACAGCTAGTAATCGGTGGAGCCAGGATTTTAAACAGCCTGTGGACTGGAGCCATCCTCCTATTTCCATACCGACTCAAGCTCCATCTCTTGCTCACTTCCACTATTTAAAAATAATTCCTCACCCATTTTATTAGCATTATCAAATCATATTTCAACTACATTATCCTGCAAAAGTATGTCATGAATCATAGATATTTTTGCACACAAACATAATTTTCAGATAAGCTAAATTAAAACTCACTGGCTCCTTAATTGCTCGAGAAATGGCTTATTACATAAATGAACAGAATTCGTGTTCTTTGCTATTGGCAGACATTGCCACTTGCCCTAGGTTTGTGGCTTGAAACAGACCCAATCCCTTCTTCCTTACGAACTATCGTTTAGGGAATTGGAGGCTTTGGCACATCGGTCTTTATGTTTATCTCCAGCAGTGACTCATTTGATTCCAGTGATTGAGTCCCAAAAGCCAACCAGCTCCAGGAGCGGATGGCCCATCCAAAGATCACTATCTGACTAGTGAGACCAATTTAGCCACTTTATGGTGGAAGTTGTGAATTGCTCAGAAGTTTTCTAAAGCACACAATGTCACTGGCTTGACTTTCCCGGCTGCCAAATTAGAGGAGCCAAGGGCGATGGCATGTTCTCGATAAACAGTTCTGCAGCTGTTGAAAAGGTCAAGTGGTTTAGCAAGTTCTTGTCTAAGAACAGCTCTTTGCCTCCCAGTCCATGGGGTCACTCCAGATCAGGGGAAAGCTGATTGCTCTTAACCGAGCTGACCATTCTTAGGCAAGTAGCATTAAGTTCTGAGTCTGCCACTTGTCCTTCCTTACAGGACAAAGAACCACCCCTTGCCAAGGAAGGTTCTGGCAGTGCAAGGAAACCCAAGGTGAAGTGCCTCGAGGCCCAGCTGATACGAGGAAGTCACCAAATTTGGAAACAGTGGAAGCACTAGGTCATACTCCAAGCTTTAGTCACTACCTCCCGAGCTCCTTCCCTTTGAAGCCTACACCATGCTCTGCATCCCTAAAGCAGCCTTCCCGTTGGAATCTATAAAACACTTTATAGATGGAAGGTGTTCAAGCCTAAGGGTCATTTTTTGCCTAGATGAGACTACTTTTCATTAATCCTGCAATGAAAAGAAAAAGGAAACTGTGCTGAACCAAGCATCAGAATACCTATATACTTAATAAACCGGAACACATAAGAGTCCTCCACCCAATATAGACTTTCTACTTTATAAATCTGGTTATCACTTCCAGAGGCATCTTTTGTCTGTAACATGGAGTCAATGTTGAAAGAATTATATTCGAGGTCTGACCGTTGAAACTCCAAAATTGGGTGAGATGGACAGACGGCCACTTCTCCAACTATCACGTGAATGTGAGTCGCCTAGGAGTGGTGTTGCATGCTAGGCTCTTCTCTGCATTGCTAGCTGGCTCCTGGGTGGTGGCGCAGATTGCTAGAGCATTGAAGAGCAAGAACACAGAAGGCAAATTCCAGGGTGTGCAGAGCTTCACAAAACCAGTAGAGCTATATCAGACCTGAAGAGGGGTTTTCAAGAGCTAATGCCCACTGAGTGATTGATGCTGAGTTTTGTTGGCAGAGTTATAGGTCTAGCTTCGCTAAGACTTACGTGGTCATAAATGGTTAGAATGCCCACTGAACAAACTGAAAATTCTGCTCTTGTCTAGTATAGTCATTGAATAATCATTATAGCAAGACAGCAAGAAATGAAAAGAGAAAGCAATCTTTTTGCTTTTTATAGGCAGATTCCATTTCCCTGCTCCTATGCTCTGTACTTTTCTTCCAAGTGCTTCTTCCTGATAATTTTTTTTCCTCTGTGGATATTCCTGAAAGACATCCCTTATGCTCCAATTTACTCAAGAATTATACCTTTGGGATCATCAGGGCATCATTGTGTGGGCAGGTCCCCGCACTGAAAATTCCTAATTTGGGTTTATTGCCAGAGAAGTTGATCTCTTAGTTTTCAACTGGAGCTGGAGAAGAGTGAGCACCACAGTAACGAAAGGAGAGAACCATGTTGAGACAAGTAAGTGAAACCATTGCTGATGTTCAGCCCTGGGGAAAATGGTTGAGGTCTTCAGCTCTTCAAAACTTCCCCCAAGACAATCAGACTCATGCATAAAGATGTAGGAATAAGGATATTTATCAAAGGAATCAAAAAGGAATAATCAAAATTTCCACCAGTGGGGAAGCAGTTAAATATATATACATGTATTTACTGGAATATTAGACAGCCATCAAACATGGGGATGCCATCTGCATTAATCAACATGATAAGATACCCGGGGTATAATTTGGAAATCAAGGCAGGTAACAATAGCATAATCCCATTAAGGTTTTGTACCTCTGTGTGTGTATGTGAAAGTATAGAACAATATACTTTCAAGAACATATGAACAATTAACCTGGAATTGTGGATCGTGTTTATTTTCCTGCATGTATTCTCTAAGTTTTCTCATAATGCATTATTTTTGCAATAAAAAACAAAGCTATTTGAGGAGAAAACAGCTACTCAGCAAGTATTTATGAGTCCTGACGTCTGGGGTGCTGGAGAAGTACTAAAAGTTCTGTATGTCATCAAATGCCATTGATGAGTTCTCTCTGTGTTACTTTCATTTCAATTATGGCTTCAGACTTTTTGGGCGGAGATGGCTACTTCATCCTCTACAGGATAACATCATTTTGACCAAAGCACTTGCCTTGACAAAACTGTGGATAATAAATGAATGGAAATTAATTCCATCATTAACTTTAGTACCTTTCTTCTACTGCCTCTGGACCACTAATTTAGGAAAGAAGGAATAAGATCCATTTTTAAAGTTCACAAGTATTTACTAACTTATCGAACTGACCAAGCATGTAGCTAGTCTTCGAAGATGCCCACACCATGAAACGCAGTCCCAGTATTCGGCCTGGGGCTTTTGGATGACTAATTCGGGGGAAATCCAACTACCGTGGAAAGATTCCAAGTACTCTGAGATGCCAGGCTCTGAAGAGCCCGTGGTAGACACACAGAGGCCGCCTCAAGGAGAGATGCCTCATTAGTCCCTGACCCAGCCCAGTCCAGCCACCCCAGCCTGGGCACCAGACAGGTGGCATGAGGACATTCCCAGTAGCTCTTCCTCCAGCTACCTGTCTACAGATGCATGAAAGACGACAAGCCAGAAGCACCCAGCTGAGCCCAGCCAACCCACAGGACTGGGAGAAATAGTATTAAAGCCATTGTCTGAAGCTACTAAGCTTTGGGGTTTGCTACGTCACCACAGATAACCAAATCACCAAGGAACAACCACGAGAAGCTTTTGTTATTAACCCAATCGCCTTCTCCATGTTCCACTTTAATTTGGTTTCCTACAAAATCTTGAGTAAACAGGGACTCATTTTGATGGGGGCAAATTAGTGTCAGTCAACATGAGAAGTGTGCAAAAGAAGAAGGCATTATACCCATCCAAAGGAAAAAACTTTAAGATCTGATGATATTTTAAAAGTTGGAAAATAAGGAATACTTATGGAGAACTGTGTAAAACACTTTCATAGATGATGCCTGAAAATACTGTGTTTGTTTATGCCTTCCCCCTGCACACACCCACACCCCTTATAGGAACTTAAAATTCCCAGCGCCAGGGAAGGTCTATCACTTAGAAAAGATGAAGAATTACAGCAATTTTAAGACAGTGCATGGGCAGGACTTCAAAATCAGTATAACAGAGTCCATTGGCATTAGGAAGTGACTTGAGCAACATATGCAAAAGTAGGGTGAGCCCTCCACTTTCGATTCTAACTGCAGAAATGACGTCCACTCAAGGTGAAACACTAGGGGAACTCCAAAAGGAGTCTGCTTCTGACTCAGCAACATCAACCTGGTTAAGCAATAAGCAAGACTGAGGGGAATGTGCACCTCTGGGTATAACTGATGATGCACTCAAACTGGTAACATTAAGGTCTAGCCAATCTCTAAACTGGATTAAGGCAGATGCAAGTCAAATAGTTCCAGGCACTCAGTTGATAGGAGAAATCAGAGAACTCTGCAGACCCAACCATATATACTTGAAATAACATTTCCTTTCCCAGAACGTCTGTATCACAGCACTGCCTGATGACGTAAGGCAAATTTCCTAGTATTATGTATATTACATAGAAGACCAGGAAAAATTCGAATGACTAGTTGGCCTAAAAGTTCAGTGTCAGGAACCCATGAAAGCCAAGAAGTCTGGGTCTTAACCTTTTCATTTAAGCCATCTGGACCCAGCCTCCCCACAAACCAACTGATTTTAATAATGTGATATTGGCCTTCACGCCTAACCTAGGAATATGTACTACCCGAAGATTGAGTCTGAATGAGCTGAAGATGAAGTGAGTCTGAAGATGAAATGAGCTTCTAAGGAGTCTTCGAGACTACAACACTGTTGTTCTGTTATGCTTTGTTCCATTCTGTTTGGGAAGTGGAAATAGGAAAGCAAAAAGAGGGTAAATGGTTCAAGCCAAGCTTTTACCTGCAGAGCTTCTATACCTCAAAGCAGCATCCCTGGAACAAAGAATTCCCATGAACAACTCAATTAATATACAGACTCGCTGCACTTTTTTAAATGTCTTTTATTGGTTGTACATTTTCTTATGAGATCAACACACCATTTCTTTCAAGGACACCTTGCTCCTGAATACGGTACGTTATTTGGCCTAGCTATGAAAGTCATAGCAAGCACTTTGACAGAAAGAGGTGGATGGGTGTCTTTTGCCATTATTCCTGTCTTCTCTATCTTCAAATTGTTGTTTGAGTCAGTTCATAGATTGACACAACATTGAACACAACACACACAGTGTGAAGTTTTGCATACACACACACAAACATCCGGAGACTGTTACAGTGTCTGCGCTCGCTCCTTCCTCCTCAGCAGCAGTATGAAACTGAAGAATATCCTGAGATAGGAAATCAAAGTACAAGCTCCTCATCAACAGAGGAGTCCCAGTTTGACTGAATGTCCCAATTTCATTATCCTTTTGAGGTCACCATACGAACCATGTAACAACCACTTAGTTTAACATCTCAGCCATTTCCTTGGTCAAAAACACAGAGTCAATGAACTATTTTGTATCACATCAGAACTTTACTCTTCCTCTACTGTGCTCTTAGATCAGAAAAGAGAAGGGAAATTATAATGTTATGCTTTTTACAAGATACTGTGATTGGAAATTTCACCACAGAATGACCTATGAAAGGCAAAATTACCCCCCACCTTTGGCAATTATTAGAATTCCTCGTTTACTGACTGAGAAGAAGCCAGTCATCCAGGCTGTTAAGTATGCCCCACCAATGGTATTTGCATGAAACGATGAATTTCCCAAAAATAAGGACCTAGGACAGGTGGCTTCTCCAAATGTTAAAAACAAACATGGGGTCTTTAAAGCCACATTATCCCTCAGTTCAGTATATTTCTGCTAATTCTGTCAAAACTTAACCTACATCAACACCAATGCTTTCATCTACCCCAAGTCCTATGCATTGGCTATTTCCTTGGTTTCAGGATTTTGAGATAACATCACCGTTCACAATCAGCAGTAGTTCAAAAGAAAACACCACCACCACCAATGCACACAACCTAGGTAACAGGAAAACTACGCTAAAATAAAAATGCATGGTGGTCACCAAAGCTGGTACGGCAAAGACAACAAAAGGCATGCTTCCCCACAAAACAGGTATTTTTAAATACAATCCTAGAGCTTGACTGAAGTTATCAATTGATAGTCATAATTTCCCTTTCCTGGACAATGGTGAGAAATGAAGAGAGCAGCCCCACACATTTCCTTATAGGGAAACAGAATGAAGTACATACACCCTGACTCCTTTCGCTCTGCAGCTCACAAGCAAAAAGTTCCCAGGGCCAAAGCATCAATTTCACATTCACCTCATTCCACCCACATCCTTCACAGGCCTTTATGAACTTCTAATGAATTCCACACTGGGCAGTTCAGTCTGCCTCATTCATAAAGAGAGGACAGTGCCATCCATGAAGAAGAGATGATTTCCACCAGGCAGAGCTAGCAGCACATAACATATAGCAGGAAAGATGGGGGAGTCAGTCAATGAGGGAATCCACAAAATGGTAGTCATTCTGCTATTTCACACTTCCCAGAGACACAGTGCTGGAGATGGGTTTCGAAGGACAGGGGTGCACAACCTCTCAAATCTCCTTTCATAATATTTTAGGTATTACGAAGAGATTGCAGGGCCTCTTAACTAACATACGGAATTACTTCTTTCCTAGCATCAGGGGACTGTAAAGACCAGGCATGTGTCCACTTGCCCTACAGCTGTCTTCACAGTAAACATGGCTTACCAACAAATGTGGGGTACAACACAGGAGAACAATCATATATACAAATAGAAAACGCCTATCATAAAATTCACACAATGTAAGGGGGGAAAAGTATGTATGGTTTTTTTCCTTATAAGACCAGATTAATAACTGGAAGCAGCATTTTTCCGAGACGAAACTAAAGCACGAAGGAATCTGGGGCAATCCGCCTATTTTACTAAAATTCTTGTAAAGTTCAATTCTGTACAGAAGTTACATCCAGCATCCCATCAGGATTTTCACAAAATATATAGAAAAATGTTTGTGTCTTTAAATAAAGAATTTGAACTACATCCCTAACACCTTTCTCAGCTTTAAATGACCTAATGTGATGATTCTGTGCAGTAAGAAATATGTTCCAATCATGGAAGGTACTTACATAACGAAGACATTTTTCCTTTAAAAATACCTGTTATTTTACGAAAACATCATTTTGGTTCCTATAGAAAATCACTCAGAAAATAAACTTGAGACTATAGAAAAAACTAAACACAGGGGTATGATGACAGAGAAATTGTCTGAATTTTCTTAACTGAACCTCCTCAGGTGGCTTTTTACAGAGAGATTGGCCAAGAACTCCATAAATTGTTGCCAAATATAACTTTCTGACACATACAGAGGTCTAAAATGGCTGCCGGAAAACCCTGGCTGTTAAATTTGGTTGACCGGCTAACGTGCCACTATCAGAATCCACCACAGACCATGTGCGTGTAGAAGGCACCTGACAGGTTTCAACCCATGCCGAAGCATCCCCTTGGGTTCAGTTCGAGACAGGTAAACCACCAGTTTTCAGCTTCTAAAGGCTGTATCAGTTTCCCATTACCGTTCACCTGTGAACCCCAGCGAGGGTAATCGTTAGCTTGACTCTCTCACAGGACCCTTCTCTGTGCCCAAATTGTACTTTTTCCTACATGTCAATGAACAAAAATGGCAACTCCCGCCCCTGCAAATGTAGAAATTTCGATATTCCATGGCCCATCGAGAGCCCAGGCTTGCCCCTCCTTGCCACTGAGATCAGGCTATTTGCAACCACTTTAGAAAAATAAGCAATTCAAGACTCTCTATGCCTGGCCATCACATATTGATTGTTTTGCCTTTTCTTTCAAAGGATTCATGCTTAAAAATTTAAATAAATGGCCCTCTCTTTTGGCCCTTCAGCCTCCAAGCCCTGTTAGCATCCTGAATGTAGCAGAAGCCAGGGCAGGCATTGTTGGCTAGAAAATTTCCCAGATTCTTTGGCGGGTCTTCAAGTAATCATTTCAACCAAAGTTCCCAAGCCTTTAATAGCCTTAAAGACTTTCCAGTTAAGGGGAACAATAATGGTAGCCAAATACTCTGATTGGAGGTTGATGGGGTTTTCAGATGGGCATCACACTCTTCATCCTTCATCAAATGGTCTTCCCTTCACGACAAGAGACCCCCAGGGGTACCACGGAACAGTCTATAAACCACTTCTGTGCCCTCTCTCCCCAAGTACCAAACACACACTAGGTCAGACAATTTGAGATCAGAAGAAAGTAAAAACCACTTTTTCCACACAATTCCCTGCTTCTGAAAATGCAAACTAGCTTTGAGTGTTATGTTTTAAGATTTATCAATTCTCCTCTCCTGATGAAGACCTATAGTGTTTTTCTCAGAACATTCACAGCCCTCTACCTTCTGGAGAAAGTATGCACGTCAGAGAAGCTCTGGTGTTCACCCTTCTGTCCACGTCAGCCACCAGAACAAGAGATTAAGGGGCTTGGTTTTGTGTTCCTATTTCTTTACCCAGAGGGTAGCTGACCAATGGGTTGTTTACTCTCAAAATGCTGTAAGGCCACTAATCATTTATCTTTTTTTCTGGGTGTCACCAGTTTAAGCTGGTGACTCAGCAGAATCAATAATACTAGGGAAACAAGAAAATTTTCTGAGATCCAAATCAGTGCCACTCTCTAAATTTCTTTAAAGTTCAGTATTTTTAAGAAAAAAAAATTAACATTTAGCTTTTTGATAGGTCTTTCCAGAGGAGATCATGTCCATAGTAATACTGAAAATAAGTTAAGGGATACACCTGTCTGCCAGCTTCTTCTATCATGGGGACCCTGGTTAAGCATCGCTCCTTGCACGTATCCTTTCTCCCAGCCCCCAAACCTAATTTCACATCACTGTTCAGCTTAAAGTCCAGAGTCGACAGACAATCTCCTAATGCAGGGGCCTGACTTGCTTTGTTGACATACCTTGCGTACCCCAAGACAAACAAATGTTCATAATGACCAAATGATGCTAACTGCTCATTTCCGGCCACAATTACTTCAGAGGAAGATACCCAATCCAGCAGTCCTTCTGTACAGGCCGAATGGAAGTTTTATTATAAGGTCTTACAATCTGAATGAGGGTTTTGCTAAAAGTTCTCTTAGATATCCCTTACATTTTCAAGATTTGGGAACAACGGAATCCACGTTGTCAAACCAAGGCAAAACTGCCGATTCTTAGTTGGATCTGTTCCTTTACACAGAAGCGTTCAGTCGGCCCAGGTCACATGGGCCTGGTGCAGGACGAACAAGCAAATGTAATCAAGGGAACCAGGAAGGACCACGTGGCTTGGTCAAAGCCACAAACTCTGGGGGCTAGTTAGGAAGTTCTGCTTCCTACATTAAGACGCAAGTACATGCCTAAACATTCCCGTTCGTTCCCTGAAATCCGTCTCCAAGTCAGAAGAGCATTAGCCTCATTCCTTGAAAGAGACCCTGAGTCCCAGAAACACAAAAGTGGACCCGGGAGAAAACCTGTATGTATCCCGACAAAGAGCCCACAGAGAAATCTTTCCATACTGACACCTCCAAGACAGAAACACAATGCAAATCTCCCCAGACCTCACTGCAAACTCCCGAGGATGAAGGGCTCAGTGTCGTAGTTACTTCAAATAACAATATGAATGATGTCAAGATCCTGACAGTCCCTGGGAACTAGGTTGGATATTTTTTAATTCTATTAACACATATTTGTGTTAGAGGGGATATTTTTTTCTTTAAAAAAAAAAAAAATCTCTACCACAAAGTCCTTGACCTTGCTTTGTGTTTCTACTTAGGGCGCAGTCCCCTTCACCTCAGATAGGAAAGAGGCTTTTAGAGAAATTTTGCTTGAGAAAAGAGTTTGGGTCAAGAGCCGAAAAGATAAACCCCGACGTTAAGTGTTGATTCCAAATGAGTCCCTTAGAAAACCCAAATTATATTTGCATAGCTTTCAACAGTGCCTCTCTAAACCTCAGCAAAAGGACTCATCTTCTTTGCAGATACCAGGAACGAGTGGTGAGTGATGTGCTTGGTGGCAAGGTGCTTTCCCCAGAAGGATAATGTCATTTTTG
Organism: Leptonychotes weddellii; assembly: GCF_054177405.1. NCBI lineage: Eukaryota > Metazoa > Chordata > Mammalia > Carnivora > Phocidae > Leptonychotes > Leptonychotes weddellii. The sequence goes on from NC_138383.1 coordinate 9,837,577, forward strand.
AAGGCTCTGGAATTCAGGTTTTGTTTCCCTAGGCAAAGAGAAAACATTCTTTCACGTAAATTGCCAGATCGAATACTTAATACTCAGGCAGTTCCAAATGTTCTTCTAAGTATAATTTATGTTTGCCTGATGATGCGGCAGGAAGAAAACTTGTTTCTGAATAATAAAGAGATGACAGCATCAAGTCAGATGTGTTGGGCTGTTCTGGGAGAAGAAAGGGGAAATGGGCAGCCTAGGTGGCAGACAGGTCTTGGTATAGGGTTCCTTTGGCAAAAAGGGGACAAGTGCTGATAGAAGGTGAAGCAAATTATAGTTGTTCTGGTCCCATAGGGAAAGCAAAGCTTACACTAGAGACGAGGCAGCCCAGAAACTCAACCAGGGCTGGCAACCCAAGATCATCACATCAGAAAGGAGGCATTTGCATAGGCCCCTTGGGGTAGAAATTTAGTGACGATTATGACAGTGCTCAAGGGGTGGGCCTAAGTCTCCTGTCACAGTGAAAGCCCGGAGCTCTGAGTCTGCTTTCGAGCAAGTATTTTGACCCCAAACTTTGTCTGCCTTACTATCTTCCAAGGTGGCCAAAGAGCTCAGGTGGATGAACTGGAAGATTTTAAGAATTCTATCTGCCTTCTACTTCTGAGGGCACTAAGACCTCCCAAATTCTCACATCCTAATGCAGTTCAGAGGAAAGGAAGACCAAATGATTAGGGTCCGGGTTCATGATTCCCCCTGCATGGGCATCACACCACAGAGAGAAATGAAATGCAAAGCTCAGAGACAACAAGAATATTGTTGCCGTCTAAGAGAAGCCTGCCTTTTATTTCCAAGTTGAAGTAAGTTATATGGGCTATCGTATAGAAATGGAAAAAGTAGGTACTCGATCTCAACTGAGGAAAACTGTCCCATTGGCTTCCAGGGCAAGGAATACTTACCTGAGAAAATGAAGAGGCCATTTCCATTGGACTGAACCATCTCCCCCCTTCCCAAATTCATTTCCTATGTCCATCTTCCTAATCTGCCTCAATAGCGGCTGAGCTCAGTATTCACTAAATGGAAAAACTATATACAGAGCTCATCAATTAGTTTTGTATTTTGATCGTCTAGGATGGGTGCTGGAAATCCACAGCCTGTGTGCCAAATCCAGCCCATTACCTGATTTCGTAAATCAAGCCTCACTGGGGCACAGACTCGTTAATTTATGTATTGCTTACGGATGCTCCACGTTCTGCAACAGCAGACCCAAGTTGTGGTAAAAGACTAATGGGACACAAAGCCAAAGATACTTACTATCTGGCCCATTACAGAAAAAGCTTGCCAGTCTTGGTCTAGAATGTCACAGCCCACATTCTACAGAGCAGAGATTATTGATCCTATGGGGTCTATAAACTGGACTCCATTCCCTTTCCCTCAACAAAAAATGTTTGCAAAACTATGTGTTCCGTGTACCATGTGCATTTTCCTAGGGAAAAGGTCCTAGCTTTCAACAGATTCCTAAAGAAATCCAGAGTACCCCAATTAAAGCCAAAGAAAACCAAAGAGTATCTTTAGCTGCCAGCATATTTAACAGTGCTAAAACACACACACACACACGCACACACCCCTAGACAAGAGGAACACAGACCTTCTCCAATAAAATATCTTTTTTTTTTTCCTATTCTAATAGGGTTTGTTTGGCAGTTTCTTTGCCCTAGATTTTACTCTGGCAATTTTCCATCTGAATATGTAAATTTTCAGGGGTCCAAAAATCTGCACCTTCTACTTGCTAATTCAATAAAAACGGAAGATTGCTTTAAGCCAGGAAATTGCCCTCTAAGCCATAGACAGACACTAAGAAGACAAAATCCCCAGCACAATAGAGGTTTAATTCATTTTACTCGATCTGACCACCAACTCCAGTGAATTCTATGAATATATGAATCTTCCCTTCAAGGTCGGAGGCAGTCACGTGGCCAGAAAAGCATTGGGGCAGAAAGTCAGGGACTAAGCCATGTACTTCACTTTCAGGCTGAAGATAAAGCGTTTCATTAGACAACTTTGGAAGAAACAGAGTAGTTTCTCTCAGCAGAGCTGATAAAGGCTGTTGGTCAGCAGAGGCATTTTTAGTGTTAAAAACTGTGAAAACATTAGCCCCTCTCCGTCTCCTTTGTCATCACTTTCCAAAGACACTAAATCAAGTGCTCTTGGAGAAACCAGGAGCCCCTTTAGTCTCAGCGCTGGCTTCCTCGAATCCTGAGGCTAATGAGTATCTCACGTCCCTAACTAGGACATCCGACGTGGCAGAAGTGACCAACAGCAAAGGAAGGTAGGACCACCATTAAAAAGCTAACCAACCAGAGGCGAGCAAAAACAGTAATAATCATGATACACAATGAGCGAAGTTAAGATAGAGGATCGAGTAACCTGAGTGTACGTACAGGAAACTTCCAACTTCCAACAACTTAAATATGGTTTGTGTATCTCCATTTTTATTTTAAAATTAGTTTAGAACTTGTAACAGTTCTCAAAAAAAAAAAAAACACCCCACATTCTAGAATTTAGACTCATAAGACCATCAAGCCATTCTACGTTAGCACAGAAGACATCTAATCACCATGGAGCACATCATTTCTATGGGGAAAATGTATCCCAAGGTTCAAATCAGTATTCCGGGAACGTGCCGTCTCTGAGAAATTGTAGGTCAATTCTCTCTTTCAAAGGTACTAGACCAGTGTCCTCAACCGTGTTGTGCATCAGAATCACAAACGGTGTGTGAGAAAGACCAGTTCTCAGGCCCCACCCTGGACCTTGGCATTGGTAGTGTTCACCAGCTCCCAGAGATTCCAGTGTGCATGAGACTGAGAACCATTGATGAACTCCTCCTCTACCTCCGTATGATTGTTTTGCAAGCTGAGGCCCTGGGCCCACACACTAGAGAGGCATACACAGGTGAACGAACACGCCGGTTAAGACTGTTTCTAAGCAGAAACCACACTGAACAGCAGGTAAGAGTCTCTGACTCCGAGCAAAAAGATGTTTTCCTTTATGTATTTCACCAAAAACTGTCATGGAATGACCTCCGATTTTTTTCTACTACTTGCTTTTTTTCATAAGATGGATGAAGGAAGGAAGGAATACGGTTGTGTGTGTGTGTTGTTTTTTTTTTCTCTTGATCTCAAAGAGAGAAACTGCCAGATTTAGGAAGGTGGGTGGGAGAGTGAATGGCCGTAATTAGGATAACACACCTTTTCTGGCTGGAAAAAGATGAGGACAGAGGTAGCTTTCAAGAAGATGAAACTACATTTGATCAACTGGATACAAAGAAGTGTATGGAAGTACCACACTCACTCGGAGCAACTGCTATGAGTAAAACAGAGGTCAAGGGGAAAACACGGACACAGAAAAATAAGAAAGAGCACTTCAAAATCTAAAAGGGGAAGAGGGGAGGATTTTAGGGAGCAGTAAGTCCCATATCTGTGAACTTGAGGCAAAGAAAGAAACAGTGAGTTCCCTTCTTCGTTTTTAATGTGAATTCTTCATCCTTGTCCTCCAAGGCTTATATCAACCCAATGTCCAAAAGCAATGTTTCTTTGTTATTATCGGTCTACAATTTCCCTGTATCACTTCACTCCTTTTTCCTCAAGGAATCTAGAGAACGCAGGGGCATATTTAGCCCTGAGAAAGGGCTTTCGTTGTGTTGTCCACCTGCCAGGGACCCACAAGGGCACCAGCCTCCTCCAGCCAAAAGAGCTACTGCGTGCTGCTGGAGAAAAATGTGGCCTCACCTCAACCTGTGGAAATCTGGCAATCTATTCCAAGGAACGAATTCAACCCTCCCCATTAACTCCTCACCTTATCAAAGAACTTTCATTGTCTTCTATTGCAGCCCTCCCGTTAATAGTAAGGCTTTTTTATTGAACAAGAAATAAAAAAGAAGAAGGAAGCAAAAGGGTATGTGAAGGATTGCCACAAAGGCAATCCTTGGGGCTTACATATCATAAGGAGGGGCAGAAGCAGAAGAAGGCACCGATTCTCTGTGTGGTTCGACATGATATCTCCTCTCAGAATTGACACACGTCCTCTTTACTAGATAGAGATGTTCACAGAAGCCACTTGGCAGAGCTCGTGACTTATCAAATACACACACACACACACACACAGAGGAGAGACAGGTGATATAAAATCGCATTACGAATCACATTCCATTAATACCACAAATGCCAAGAGAACCAAATTTGTGACTCTGAGATCAAAGTGATTTTATGTTTTCCAAAGTTAGGAAAAGGGTATGACCGGGATGGCTCGCCACTTCCCCTGAAATATTGTGGTTATGACCCAGGAGTTGAGCAGAAATCCGAGGACGTGGCAAGTAGCCACCACAGCTGGAACAGGTAGGTTACAATACTCTTAAAGATGCATATTAAATAATTTCTTCTGGACCACAGACACGATTGAACTGAAAAAATAAAAGCCCTATAAATATTGCCAACCCAACCTTGTCTTTTGTATCTCCCTCCTTGCATAAAATAGCATCTTTGCAACCAAGCGCTGAAACATAAATATTAAAATAATAAGTGGGACAAACTACAGATCTACTTACAATTTCATCACTATGGTAGCACCTTGTGACCAGGGCCAATGCATTCGTTTCATAAAGAACAAGAGAAGTCTGAGAAGCTTAAGGACTCATATGACACCTCATTAAATATTTAATCACCCTTTTAAGTCCTAAGCCTTTGTCATATTTCATCCATCTAGACAGTTCATTCTATACTAGAGATTCCAAGGCCCCCTTTGGAGGGGAAAAAAAAAAAAGAAAGAAAATGGGGAGAGAAAAAAAAAACCTTCTGAGAGGCAGGATTAAATTATCTCAAAGATGAGTTTCTATTGGCGCTTTTGTGAACCTCTTCACCCTGTAAACCCACCAATCCACAGGAGGGCCAACCGACTGAGTCCACGGTACTTAGTCTCCAAGAATCAGTTTTACAAAAGATGCCACGTCTGTTGCTTTGGATTCGTGTAGGGTGAAAAATGGATGTTGCTGGGAAAGAAAAGAAAAACACATGGTATTAATATTGGCCACTGACAATATAGGAGATTCACAGATGTGTTTGGTCAACAGATTCAAATAACCCCTATCAGGGTTAAACTGGACTCTTCCTACCTCTTCCCAAATCAAGTACACATCCAGTGATGTGGGCCTTCTAAAGATACCTTTTATCTTGTATTGTACCCCTCCCAGGTTGATATCTGTTTCCATGACAGAGTATCTATTGCTTTATGAAATAAATCTGTAATCAGGATACCTAAATCCCACCTGTGGTGAAATACAAGGATTTGGGCAAAGATGGCCCAAACTCTTATTTACCCATAACCCTGTCCCCTACAAAGTAATTTTAGATTGATACAGGAAAATAATGAGAAATTTCATAGATTTGCGCACATCGATTTCTCAGGAAATGGATGGTAGAATGAGAATCCAACTGGGTAGCACAGCAAATGAGCAACGTAGTGCTTTCCCCGGACTCTGGAGAGCTAGTTTGGACTGAAAGAGTTAACAAAGCCACTCTCTAAGCCACATTGACAGCCATGAGTTATACTTATGTCTATCTTGATGAAGAGTTGATCCATCTGGAAAATAATGTCGACTGCCAAACTCTAGGTATGTGCAGGGAAACTCAACTTGGAGATTAAAGATTGAAAAGCAAAAAGAAAAAGAAAAGAAAAGAAATGGTCTCTATTCACACAGCTTTCAGATTAAGCAAGCTTTACAAAAACGCCAGGGCTAGCAATTTGCTGGGGAAATAGGCATAGTGGGTCCAAGAGGCCACACATTCCAAAACAGTTCTGAAGAGAATGAAACATTTTTCTCTGCACCAGTACAACCCTCCCCGAAAGGTTCAATTTTGTTACGGTAAGTTCCCGGCTGTCACCCTGGAACCTCACACCTCTAATTAAAAGGATACATCAGCTGATGAACCACAGTGCTCCCAGTGGAAACAGAATCAAACCAACAAACCAAAAAGGACGATTCCTTCTGATAGAACCCAGTGCCATGTACCGCCCCCCCCCCCCACCACCACCAGTCACGGCCACCTCCCTGATTGTCTGGTGGCATTATTTCAGCGACTAGGTTGAGCAGCTAAATAGGAACGTTTTTGCATGCAGACATGTAGATGACTCACTCCGTTTCCCCCTGCCGTTGGGGATGTTAGTTTATAACCTTCATGTTGCCTAGCTGTAGGTTTTCTAATTATATTTGTTTTAGACCTGACAGCACAGGGCTACATGAGTCAGCTCTGTGGGGAACTGAATGCCCACCCGTGGAAGTTTTAGGAAACAATGCAAATGGGAAAGGAACAAAGAAATAAAACCCAAATGAAGGTAGGTGGTCACTGGTAAGTGTCGTGACTCAAAAAAATGATAAAGAGGCTTTCTGCTCTGGCCCATCTGGAAGATACAGCTTGGGTGTTAGCTCACAGACTCATGCCCACCGTATTCACTGAAGATGCCGGGTCCTTCACCCTGAGCTCCTTGTACAAATAAACAGCAGTGTTACTTCTGATTACTAAGCTCTTACACAGCACACTTACCAAGTACTTTACCATCATGCTCATTAGCTTTCCCACATCCTCTTGACATCTGGTGATCTTTAAATGTACTTAAAAGTTTTTACTATCAAAACAGGACATGTCAAACCTCAGATTGTCTCAATGACTACTTTCGATGCCTGCCAGCCCCATCTTGCCTCTGGTTCTGCTCTGGCTCTTAGCTCAGTGAATGTAGCCTTAGTCTGTGAATGAATCAAATAACCTGATCTAAAGTCTTTACAGAAAAAATCTGCAGGCATCTTTCAGTTTATTCTCTGGGTAAATGCTGTGAGAGGCAGAAGGCAGGGGGCGGAGGGGAGAGCAGGCAGGCGTGTCAAAATGGAAAGTGTGAGTCGCCTTCTTGTGTGGGTTTTGAGACTGTAAAAGGTTGGGAGGGAACCCAGTCCCCTCTATAAGCAATGGACTAAGAATAGCAAGGCCAACAACTGGGAGGCGATCAAATGAGGCACCATGGATTCATCCCCAGGCTGGGTTTCTCAAAAAAGGAGCCAGGTACAGGAAGGGAGGACATTACCAACAGTCGTGCCTCGAGAAAACATGGAGATCCAAGAACACACCACCAGGAACATCAGGGCAAGCCCCAAGTACCAATGGTCGCCATATCTTCTACACAACACATCACCCCTTAAGACTATGATTTTCTAGGGGTTCAGTCATCCTTGCTTGACACTGTGATTCCATCTAGAACTTCCCAGATATTTGAAGAACATAATCACCTCACTGGGCAATCACTTGTATCACCTGATTATCATTTCTGGTGGTTATCATCTGGGACACGGGTCAACAATCAATGGTCCAGGGGCCAAGTCTATCCCACTGCCTATCTGTGAAATAAAGGTTTTTGGAACACAGCCACACCATCTGTTTACGTATTGAATATGGCTGCTCTCTCACAGCAAAACAAGAGAGTTGAATAGCCACCCACAAAGCCTAAAATATTTACTATCTAACCCTTTACAGAAAAAGTTGGCTGGTCCCCACTCTAGAGGAACATATCCTACTGAGTCATGTCCCCCAGTGGGAGTTTGAGAGAACAAGCAAATGAGATGATGTGAAAGCATGTATACCCCTCAATCCAAGTTGGGGGTGAGGGGAGCAGTTGAGATTTCTAGAAGAGGTACACATCTGGGTTGGGGCCTTAATTATACCGCCCTTCACCTGGAAAAAAGGATTTTTTTTTCCCCTTTCTTCACCAACTCCTACAATTTAAACAATAGTCTCTCAGCAAGAGTTTTCCCAATGCTAAAGTCAAAGAGTTTGGACTCAGATTTTCCACTTAAAAACCTCAATTCCACAGGAAAGCAGAGAGCAGTTATAGCCTTAGAAGGCAAGTCCATTTCCAGTACCACACAGACTAGTGTCGTAAAAAGAAGTGGGGGGAGGAGGATGCACATGATTTTGTAACATTAATATGTAGACCGTAAAAGACCACAGCATTAGAACATACTGGAAAGTGGAATGCAACATCAGTTGCCCGTGTATACTAAGCTAGAACTCAGCACTTTTTTTCTCAAGTATGTTCCTTTGAAACCTCTGATTAGAGGTCACTTGGAAGGAAATAAAAATGTTCTGCATTTTAAATAGCCAGAAATATATAGAAAATGCTCTTTTATCTGAAAATAGGGACAAACAAGGCAAGTTTACAGCAGGACCATGTCCATTGCACTTGATGTGAAATTAATTTTAAAATGCTCTGCGGGTTACATGAGCATACCCAAAAAGGGTAGCTGAGATTAAAAGGCCCCTGACTGGCTATTAAAAACATAATCAGGGAGGTAAAAAAAATACACACACACACACACACATTCAGGAGGAAATGTTCAACCCAAACATGTGGTATGCTGAGATTTTCTCAAGCATTATGCCTTTTCTCCCTCAACTGTGGGTCTTGATCAAACACAGCCAACAGAACGCTGAGTCCCAGGGGATGCCTTTTCAAAGGGGACAATTAGGAGCCCAAGGAGACCACCTTGTCTATCCTAAACTCTCCCCAGTGTTCCTTTACAGTCCCCCAATTGAAGAATGGTTCAGACTTAAATCAAAACTTAACCAACAGACCCGAAAATCCATGTGATTGGCTGTGACTATCACCTATTGTACAGATCAGCTTTCTGTAACTCTTCCTGGCTTGAAATCTCCAGGCTGTACTCTCTCTTCTTTTCTCCAGCTTTATTGAAATATACTTGATATATAACATTGTGTAAGTTTAGGTGTACGTGACTGTTTGATACACTTCTGTATTACGAAATAATTACCACAATAAGGTTAGCAAACACATCCTTCACCTCACACGCTTACCATTCTTCTTCTGTAATAAGAACCTTTAAGATCTACTCTCCTAGCAAATTCCAAGTATGCAATACATTATTATTAACTATAGCACCATGCTATACACATTCTATCCATGGTGTCGCCAAAGGCAGGCTTTCTCTCTTTTTTATGGCTGAATAATATTCCATTGTATGTGTATGTGTGTGTATCACATTTTCTTTATCCATTCATGCACTGATGGGCACTTACATCGTTTCTACGTCTTTGCTATTATAAATAACACTGCCATGAACATGCCGATGTGGATACCCCCTTAAGATAGTGATTCCATCTCCTTCAGATATATACCCAGAAGTGGGATGGCTGGATCATATGGTATTTCTATTTTTAATTTTTTTGAAGAACCCCCATACTGTTTTCTATGCTGTCTGTACCAATTTGCACTCCCAACAAAAGTGCACAAGGGTTCTCTTTTCTCTACATTCACACCAACACTTGTTATCTCTTGTCTTTTTGATGATGGTCATTCTAACAGGTGTGAGGTGATATCTCATTGTGGTTTTGATTTGCATTTCCCTGATGACTAGTGATGACAAGCACCTCTTCACGTACTTGTTGGCAAAAATCAATGGGATTACATCAAACTAAAAAGCTTCTGCACGGCTAAAGAGATGATCGATGAAATGAAATGTCAACCTACAAAATGGGAGAAAATATTTGCAAACCACGTATCTGATAAGGGGTTAATATCCAAAATATATTTTTAAAAAACTCATACAACTCAAGAGCAAAAAAAAAAAAAATCTCATTTTTTTAAATGGGCAAAGGACCTCAAAAGACATTTTTCTGGGCGCCTGGGTGGCTCAGTCAGTTAAGCGACTGCCTTCGGCTCAGGTCACGATCTCGGGGTCCTGGGATCGAGTCCCGCATCGGGCTCCCTGCTCGGCGGGAAGCCTGCTTCTCCCTCTCCCACTCCCCTTGCTTGTGTTCCCTCTCTCGCTGTGTCTCTCTCTGTCAAATAAATAAATAAAATCTTTAAAAAAAAAAAAAAGACATTTTTCCAAAGAAGATATATAAATGGCCAATTATCTATTTGTAGATAGTATATGTCACATAAATACTTTTTCCATGTCAGAGCCACCTCACCACACCATTTGTTAAAAGATCTCAGGAACCTAGAAGGACTAGGACCTGCCTTAAGCGGGTCTTAAAGACTGAGCGCTACTTGTCTTGGGGTGGGACAGAAGCAAGCATTTAATGCCTGCTGAATACCTGTGCTCCAGGAATAAATGTCAATCTCTGCTCTTATCTCTACTGAACAAAACTCTTCCTTCCCCTGATAAAATTAAAAACTTGATAACTGGGGTGCCTGGGTGGCTCAGTTGGTTGGGCGACTGCCTTCGGCTCAGGTCATGATCCTGGAGTCCTGGGATCAAGTCCCACGTTGGGCTCCTTGCTCAGCAGGGAGTCTGCTTTTCCCTCTGACCCTCCCCCCTCTCATGTGCTCTCTGTCTCTCTCATTCTCTCTGTCTCAAATAAATAAAATCTTAAAAAAAAAAAGAAACAACTTGATAACTGAAACAAATCTAAGGAATGGTTAATGCAAATTAGTAAGTAGTTACAACTTTATCATATTTCCCCCCAATATGTGTTTCAATATATACTTCGATAAAAGTTTCCAAGTTTTGCCCCTGCCATCTACACTAAAGAATCATTTGGAATTAGCTTAAAATTGTAGTTACAACAATGTAAGAGAAACTATTTTAAAACAACTCTTCTGAGGTCTTATTTTCACTTTTTCTTCAGAGATAGTACAAACAGTAAGCTGTGAATGCAGAGCTAATATAATTCAAACTGATAACGCTTGGTCTTACTTTTTTCCACTAGCGTGAAAACCAAAAGGAGAAAACAGTCTTTCCTCCCTAAACACCCATCAAAAAGCAGCCTGTCCAAAGAATCCTAAATATCTTATCAAAAATATCTGTGTTTTCCTCATTGCTGAAATCCTTTAAATCCTGCTTTCCCTCATTTATATTAGCAATTGATGACTCTTGATATCTTGAGAACCTGAAAATGTAAATTTTGGGGCGCCTGGGTGGCTCAGTCATTAAGTGTCTGCCTTCAGCTCGGGTCATGATCCCAGGGTCCTGGGATTGAGCCCCACGTTGGGCTCCCTGCTCAGCAGGAAGCCTGTTTCTCCCTCTCCCACTCCCCCTTCTTGTGTTCCCTCTCTCACTATATCTCTCTGTCAAATAAATAAATAAAATCTTAAAAAAAAAAGAAAATGTAAATTTTATCGGCATCATTTAGTCCATATGATGACAAGATTACCAAAATGGAAAAAGTTGCTAAGAAAGGTGACCTGCCCCCGGTCATACTAAAGAAGGACTTAGGACACGTGAAGGATTTAGAACACACTCTTTTTTTGCTTGAATTCACTTCCGGTCACCAACGTCTCAATGAACCAGCTCTCCTGATACAGTTGTTTGATTATAATTTAGGTCTTAGTCACTTTACCTTTTTACTAGCTGTTGGTTTGGACAGGTTTACACCGCTAACAATACGTACCATAAGTTCTGGATATGTTGGCCGTTCTTTGGAATTCTTCTTCAAGCTTAAAGAAAAAAAAATTAATCACATTAAAATCTAGGATTTCAATCTGTATTTTCACCAGACTAGGATTTCAGAATCTGCAGAGACTAAACATAACCAGCTTTAAAATGTATTGAATACATGAATCTCCTATCCTGACTCCCCTCTTCTGTTACACATAAAATTATGTTTTAAATCACTCTAGGTATATCTTCATAGGAAGCATAGGGGTGGTGTATGTGTGTGTGTGTGTGTGTTTACTTTCCTTTTGATACTTTGCCAATGACATACAAATTAGTTTTTCTGATCTACAGCCATCACATTCCAAAACACGTATCTACTTTCCTTCAAAACAATTTTTCAGGGAGCCTGGGTGGCTCAGTCGTGAAGCGTCTGCCTTCGGCTCAGGTCATGATCCCAGGGTCCTGGGATCGAGCCCCACGTCTGGCTCCCTGCTCGGCGAGAAGGCTGCTTCTCCCTCTCCTGCTCCCCCTGCTTGTGTTCCCTCTCTCGCTATCTCTGTCAAATAAATAAAATCTTTAAAAAAAAAACAAACAGTTTTTCTTCCACCCCCACTGGCAAAGAAATTGGCAGGTGTTTCTTACATTACATGTTATCTCTTCACTATCTTCGATACCTGGTTCTCCTTGCTTCCTATTCCCTTGAATGTATAATCTGCTTTTATAGACTCCTAACCAAACCCACCTGAGATAGAAGCAACATCCCGGTAAAATGTCTAAAGTAATGCTACTTGTTTACAACCTCCTGGCTAATGAAAAAGAATGCACACTTAGCTAGTGACTTCGCAACGATTCTTCTTAGAAATTCTTTGTGGTCACACGCTACTGTCGAGTGGCTCCCATTCTGTATACCCAACTATCTGTATACACAAATGTTTTAATGATGTTTGATACCAGAGGCAACAGTCAAAAAAGAGCATTAAGAAGAGACCAGCCCTTGGGGCGCCTGGGTGGCTCAGTTGGTTAAGCGACTGCCTTCGGCTCAGGTCATGATCCTGAAGTCTCGGGATCGAGTCCCGCATCGGACTCCCTGCTCAGCAGGGAGTCTGCTTCTCCCTCTGATTCTCCCCCCTCTCATGTTCTCTCTCTCTGTCTCATTCTCTCTCTCAAATAAATAAATAAAATCTTTAAAAAAAAAAAAAAAGAAGAGACCAGCCCCTCACCTCTATCCTCAGCCCACCCCTGTATCCACCCGTGGCCTTAAAATGGAAAAAAAGAAAATAAGTGGTTTATTGGGAGTTGGAAGCCCAGGTTACAGAATGAAGAGAAGGATGGTTCTGAAAACTGTGGTTTGCAAGGCAACCTAGACACCCCTCTGCCCACCGGGCCACTGAATCCCACATGATGGAAAGGAACGCAGCCTGGCATTGAAGAAACCAAAATGTGACTGATCATTAGGGTTGCTGGGATTTGTGCCAATGGATCCTTTTGAGCAAATGAGACCTAGTATGTGTGGCATGAGCTCGGCTCCACCCCCATGGGCTAATAATAATGAGGAGAGGGGTCAAGGTATGGAGCCATAAGAGAGTGAAGTAGTTGAGACGCTTTGAGAAAGTGTGGTATAAAACAAAATGAAATGAAAAAAAAAAAAAGAGAGAGAGAGAAAGCTTTTGAACCGAAACAACTTAAAGCAGCCTACCAGTTTATTCCAGGCAATGCTGTGGGTAGAAGCCAGGGAACCTGAGACAGGGTACAGTAGATGTGAGGAGAGAAGTTTTCAACCTGGAACTGAGGGCAGATCTAGGACCTAGTGACCTCAGTGACCAGACAACCTATGAGAGAAAGTTTCGTCTCAACTGAGGATAAAAATAAGAGTGAATTAGAAAGAGGAATTATCAACTGTCAAAGTCAGATTGATAATGGGAAGGTGTGCTTGAGTGAAATGAATGAGATCTTGGAAGTCCCACTTAGGACTCTGCACATAACTATGGCCTGAGATTCTATAAGGCTTTTTTGATGGTTCTCAACTGCAGGTGATCTTGCCCTCCGGGTGATATCTGGCAATGTCTGGAGGTATCTTTGCTTGTTGATATACCCGGAGGTGCCTACCGGCATCTCCTAGGGGGAGGCTTGGGATATTGCTAAACATCCTATAACACACAGCACAGTTGCCCACAACAAAGAATGATCCAGTCCCAAAAGTTATGAGTGCTGAGGCTGCAAACCCCTTGGGCCACGTGGACGAGGGTATTCCTCCTCACTGCTGCCTTCTATGCCCTGCTCGGAAATGAAATTCACTTAGAAGCACCTCCCGCTGACTCGTCTGTCATTTGCGCACATTCTCAATCAACACTACCAGCTCTCTCTCCCTGAACCCTGGGAAGCAGAAGTTTTCTTTCTAAGTTCAAGAGCTAGTTCACCTAGAAGGAAACAGGGAAGAAGAAATGTGATCCCAGGAGTAATGCTGACTCGCACACAGACTTTGGTGAAGAAAACAAGCAGGCTAACGTACAAAAGCCCTGAGTTTTCAGCTATTGTTCAAAGCCAGTCAAAAACCAGAAAGTCTTCTCCATAATCTGAACAATTTAACTTGCTAGAAGCAATCATGAAAAACATAGACGCCACCTTAAATCCACACTCACTAGTTACGTGCTTGATTTCAGGTGTCTCTACTTAGACGGGCGCCTTAGGGAGTCCTCGGACCAGGGCTGAGCATCGACTCCACTAACATTCATTCTCCTTGAGGACCATAACCCACCCTTCCATTACTAGCTTCCACTGGTCAGCGACCAAACCAAGGGGATGACAGGAAAAGAGGCTTCTTCCTCAGACATTAGCACACTGGCCTCTTTTACCAACCAGAGATCTTTGTGATGTTTGCTGATTTTTGAACTTCTATTTAGTCGATAATGAAAGAAGACTCTCGTCTCATCAGGTTGAGGAATGTAAGCACTTCCTTTTTATAAGGAGAGATCATTTTAAGTCAGGATAGCTTATCTTTTCACTTCTGGAACAGTTTAAGAAAATCTCTCTGGAGTTCTTTTTTTTTTTTGTCTGTATAAAGAAAATGTGGGGAAAGCACCCCAAGTTGATGCATCAGAAAATGTTTCGAATTCCTGAAACCTCAGGGCTTGCTGGCCGATAGGCTTTCTTCACTTACGGCCTCTGATTAGAAGGCTCAAAATTTACCACAAGCACTGCTGCAGAGCATTCATGGAAAATACTTACACAGCAATCCAAGGCTGTTTACTGAATTAATATAACTGATAAAGCCCATTCTCTCCATCTTTTTAAATTGAGAACACTTCAAAACATCGGCTAAGAATAACAAAATACTCAGGATAAGGTTGGGGGGGGTGGAAAGCAAATTTTCCATGTTTGATAGGAAGTGCTTGAAATTCAGGATAAAATAACAACCGTGGAGTTCAAAGCTACACCAATTTCTTTTTGGATTGGAGTCAGACTTTTGAATTTTCAAGTGGCTTGTCATTTTCAAGCATGCAATTAGCTAACTGCTCTAATTCCTCTTCCAAATGCCACAACACACGCTTCTGACCGTAGCTGACACTAAAAAACAGCTTCATGCTGTCTTGAGAATTGCTAGCTTGAAGTTTGTGCTGACCAGAGGATTTCTGCCTATTTGAATTCCCCCTGATGGCTTCCAAGACGGGCTATTTGGTGCATCCACAGAATAAAAACACGTTGCGCCTCTCAAGCCCATACATTTGTCATAAGCTAAATAAACATCCAGTGCCTCTGTTTACTCTCCTTCCTGAACAAGTCGAGAACTGTATTTGATTGTCTCTGTATTATGTTTGTTCCTCTGAGTCAGTATCAACGTCTAAGGGGACTCCAACACACTCCAACGTGCCATCAGGCTGGTCAGCTGGGCACTGAGCCTCTCAAATAGGCCTGAAGGAAAAGCAAAAAAGAAATCAGGCTGTTTGGGCACACAGTAGTTGGGTTTCCAGAGACTTCCTTCAGGCACCAAGCCTGTGAACCTACAGGAAGAGGTTCTAGAGAGAAGCATAAGCCTGCCACGATTCCCTTTTTCCTGTTTAGATACTCCTTTGTTCATCTTCTATTGGACTAGAATGTAAGGCTTTTCTACAAGACTTCTCAATTATGAATCCCAAAACAAGGCCTTTATGGACAGCACCACCTAGTCTAGGAACACTTCAAAACCCCTGTGATAAGAAAACAAAAAAAAGAGGAGGAAATCTCATTCCGTAGTCCTATTTCAAAATAAATACAGAAGGGAAGGGTTGGTAGGATATCATTGGTTTTTCTTTAAAGTCCATAAGGCATAAATGCCTTAACTTGCTTTCCTCTCCTACCCACCCCCCATCCTCCCACCCCACCCCGAGGACGCTGTCTCTCTGAAGCTACTACGAAAGAACACATCAGCTGGGGCTCCGCACTCTAGAGGTAACTTTGGGTATGAGAGTGAGAGCCTGCTGGTGCTTTCTACTCCCCCCCAACAGATCAGGATTACAGTCAACTCACAAACAGTGATCAGAGGAGACTGAAAGCCAAGTGGACTCCCTGGATAAGGCCGTGCAGTGTGGAGCAGCACCGGGAGGGAGGGGGGTCATCAAACGCTTACTTAGCATGCATCCCAGGAAAGGTCACAAATCCTCTGACAGATGACTAAGGCTGTGGATAACGCAACCTTTCTCTTTTAGTTCGACACTCCGCCCAAAGACAGAGGTAGGAGATAAAACCACCCATGTACCTATCTTGAAATTCAGGATTCATCTTTCACTTTCCAAATCTGTATTCCCCTTTCCCCACTTAACCACAAAAATAGGGGCTTTCTGAGAAGTCTTGAAGGATCAGAGCCTGACTATGCCATGAAAATTCAAAGAACACGTGGAGGTCACTCCAAAAAGGGTCCTCTCATGAACGGGTATCTCAAATCTGGCTGCGTACATGGGAAAAATGGAGGAACAGCGATAAAAGAGAGCCTTTTCTTCATCAAGAAATAGAAGAGGGTGTTCTTAGGTGGTCACTTTTGCACCCTTGCCATCCACTCAGCTCCAGATCAAACTTAAAACCATCAGTAATAAAACAAGCGAAATAACTACCTTGCTCCTGGAAGTAGGTGTGCATTGGTAAGCTAGTACACAGGAAAAATGAAATCGCTTCTGTCAAGATCCTTTTTAAAAAAATCAGCACTGCTGGGCGCCTGGGTGGCTCAGTTCGTTGGGCAACTGTCTTCGGCTCAGGTCATGATCCTGGAGTCCCGGGATCGAGTCCCGCATCGGGCTCCCTGCTCGGCGGGGAGTCTGCTTCTCCCTCTGACCCTCCCCCCTCTCATGCTCTCTCTCTCTCAAATAAATAAATAAAATCTTTAAAAAAAAAAAAAATCAGCACTGTGTTTTTGAAGCATTAGACAACTTTTCCAACTCAGTGGACTTTAAAACACAGTTCATAGTAAGGGGGTATCAAAAAATATATATATTGGTAATTTATGGGAGGCAAAAAGCTATTATTGATCTGCCATCTGAAATAGGAGAGCTTGTACTCTTAAAAAAAAAAATCCAAGAGAGGATCATTAAGAATGCTGATAAATTCAGAATTAATGCTCCTCTTCTTCTTTCCAATTCTCCTACCAACAAAAACGACTCACTATTTTACACAGTGGATACTCTTAAATGTCAGATTCTACAGGAACTACAACACAGAAAGTTTGAATAATTATTCTTGGAAAACTTCAAAGTTTAGATGATTTGAGTTTTGTTTCTATTGTTATATATATAATATATATAATATATAAGTACAAATATATATATATAAATATATATTTTGGTAAATCCCATAAACAAGCCAGACTGGCTGGCATGATTATGAGTAAAATGACACAGAATTAATAGCAATTAACAGAATTAATGGTTTCAGGAAAGCTAGAAAATATCTATGGCTCAAAGTTTTTAAGTTAATGAACCTTGGTAGCTGGGACGAAAACTGACAGAAAACAAGAGGGGAACAGAGAGGCCTCTGAGGTCTCTGAAGATGTTGGCAGTGTTCTGGAAGGTGGAGCGTAGGCACAGGGTGGTAGCCATACAAAGAGCAATAATAAAGTATCTGGATTGTCCACATACGTGTGCATACGTTAAAATTAGAAAGCATTACTTCTCAAGGTTT
>NC_138383.1:9855233-9891683 GCF_054177405.1 Leptonychotes weddellii
TTTTTTTTTTTCTTAACATATCTTGCATTATTTGTCTCAGAGGTACAGATCTGAGATTCAACAGTCCTGCACAATTCACAGCTTCAGCCTTGTTCTTACCAAGTTTTCCAAAGTACCCAGCCAGAATCCTGGGGAAAGGGGAACAGGCAGGAGAAAGGTTCTAGGGAGGAGAGTTTGACAAGACTTCCCTAGATAAGACCCTTCCCCTTTACCCCTCCTCTTGAGAACTACTGGTCTGAACTATCCAAGATGACTCACCCCTTTTCCTATGTGACCTTTAAACATTTGAGGATAAGGAAAAAGAAAAAAAAAAAAACAAAAACAAATACACAATAAAAACAAGTTCTTGAATCCAGAAGGCAAAATCATGAGCCCATCTCAACCTGACCAGTGTGCTACTGCATCCAGCACATTCGCTCAAGGAAAGCAGAGGGGAGGACACACCTCAGTAGCCCAGAAAAAGTGTCCCATCAGAGGCGCCCAACAACACACTGTACTCCAGCCCACAGCTCCAGCCCCTCTCTAGCCATTTGGCCAAAACTAAAACAAAACCAAGCCACAGTAGGCCAGCCTCATACATCATCAGGGCAAAATACCAGGGCTGACATGGGGACCAGGGCTAACAAAAAGTCCAAGAGGCCTTAGTTTCACAAACAACAGACAGTTGCTTTGTCTCGTCATGTTTCCCAATAAAAGCTGCATTCAGAACACTTCTTCCAAAGAGCACAGAGGCCAAGGAATGATAACCTTGAGGAGCTGTGCTGCCAAATGGCCCTCAGAGGCCCAGCTCTTTCATCAGCAGGGAGCGGCCAGGATCCCTCCCCTCCCGGGGTCACAGCGGGGCTGGGCGCTATCTGCTTCTGCAGGGTGCCCATCTAGACGAAAGCCATTTTGTGCTTTCCTTTTGGTGTCGTCTTCCAGGAACACTTGCGATGGTCCTTAGTATCAGGTTACACCAGGCAATACGGTCACCATGCATGCCCTCTCCTACTTTCCTCGATTCCCCTGACAATTTCCACGAAAACAAAGTCTACATTATTAGCAGGACTCCTTCCATTTTTCCACTCCAGCTTTCCTTAGATTCCCTCCTCAGACCCCCAGTACTGTCCATTGCACCCTCACGGGCAAGTGTATCCACAGTTAACAAGTGTTGTGTAGGGGGCAGCCTACAAAACCTACAAAACACTAGAATGTCTTATCTACTCCACCACCCTAATCCTCCAACCGTCCAACCACTCTTCTCTTGATGTTCCAACCAACATCAAAAGAGCTTACAGCTCTCATCAAGGAGTTTCTCGCTCCTGTGACATGAAGCATGATCTTTTTTCTGCTTGGAGTATCTTTCCCTACCCTACCTCCCTGGTCGCTTGGAAAAATCCCTCATAGGATCTTCAGCACAGAATTTATCTCCTCCAGAAACTCTGTCCTAATGCCTTTCCTCTGAGTTCCCCAAATACCCTGTGCATGGCTCCATCCCTGGACTTGCCATATGGTATCATAATCACGGATTGAAGAGACTCCCCTACTTGACTCTGAGTTCACTGAGGGCAGGGACTGGGATAAAGGCATCTTTGTATCTCCAGCATCGAGGGCACACTCCATAGATGCTTTTGGAATGAATGCATGCGTAATGGATCAAGACCAATGGAGGAAGTTCATGAGAACTCCTCTTCTTCCTTCACACTGGCATTTGGCAGAGGAGGCTTTCTTACCACTGTGAGGTAAAGTCAACAAACTCTTCGGAGAATTTATCCGCCGGGAGTTGTGGCGAGGGTTCCTCGACCACCTGTTTGAGCTGCTGGAAGGGGGTTCCCCAAGAGTCGTAGGGAAACCGAAGGATCGCCAACTCAATCTAGAGGGGAGAAAAACACAAGGGGACAACCGCTGAAACGGAACTACTTTAGGGCATCTGCTGGACTCTTCTGTTCCAGGAGAATCCGAGGGAAATACAGAGGTGAAGTTCATGTAAAACTTGGGGAGACATAAACTAACAGTATGTTCTCTACTCTTCCCCAGTTCCTAGTGCTAGGGAGTTTTGAACATTATCTTACTGGAGGCAGCCAATTAAGCTTATTTATAACTGGGTCCTCACCAAAAGCAACTGTGACACTTCATAAAATTGTAAGTCAGCAGTATCAAACTTCGGGATGGAAAGCAACCGGGTGTTTTCAATGTTTGGTCTGAAAAGTTATTCTCGCCCTAAGACTTTTACAGAGCTGTGTATCTGCTGCCATCTGCAGGTCCCTTACTGGAATGAAAAAAAAAACAAACCCTAGGACCAAATGACTGATCTTTTTTTGGATTTGAGGAAGGCCACTTTGCCATTACAAGATCATCACGTGTATTCTGGGCAGGGATGGGAAATAACGCACAGGATTTAATCAGCTGCTGTGCCTGGGAAGGAGCCAGGACCACAGTGGATAATTCCAGACCTCAGTGACACACTGAAAAAAATGTATGTTCACCAAAGTTACAAAGGATAACTGTAGGGCTGTGCCGAAGGAAATTATCTTGTTTGTTACTATGTCCTTTGGCTGTATCTGACCTCAATGGCCAAGACCTCTATCAGAACCATATTCTGGGAAACACAGCCTATGTCCTGGATAACAGCTCAGTCAGGGTCCACACACATGAGCACTCCTGGAGTAGCTTAAACTTCATGCCTAGATGAGAATAATTTAAAGCTATAGGCAGGATTCGTTTTACAGATGAGGATAGTAATACAATGCATGGGACTCCATCAGTTTACTCAAGGGCCCACGCCCAGTTAGAGGTGGAATAAAGAGAAAAACTGGGTTTGCCCAATCCCAGTGCAGTCTTCCCACCACACGACCCTGCAGACAATCATCATTCCAAACCTCCTGCTCCGTCCAGCAGGAAAGGATGCTCAGGACCCACAGGTAGGGTGTTTGCTTTTTGGTCACAAAACCCACCCCATTTCAGCTTCATGCCCAGAACCTCACAGTCCAGAATGATCATCACACGTTACCATTGTGATGCCCAGACTCCAAATGTCAGACTTCACACTGTATCCCTTCTGATTGAGCTCTGGGTTTATTCTTTCAGGCTGCAAAGGAGACAGAAAAAGACAAATGAGATGACACTCTTAGCTCGATAAAGTCTCCGGGGGTGGGAGTGTCACCAGCTGCCAAGTGACTCGTTTTAAGCCTGTTAGCATGCCTCCCAGGCCAAGAAAACTCACTAACTACAATAAATATCAATGCCTCCGTGGGATCTTCCTCATTCTACAGGAGTCTTCTCTTGGAGACAAAAAGGGATCAAAGTCCCTCACGATTCAAAACTCATTAAAAAAAAAAACTAGTTTCAATTTTGCCTTAAGATGAAATAGGATACACAGTATAAAGTTACTTTGCCAGTCTAGAATTTTCCTTGTTAAGAACCCCAACAGTCCAGAATTCAATAGTAAGAATCCACAAGAGTCACCGGGCTACTGTCTGAGATTAGCTCAACACCAAGGGGAAGGTTCTCAACCCAAATGCAAATCTATTTCAAAACAGAATACAGAAGCCCCTTAATGTTAAAGGGGGTCCCAAGGTCTCTGCCAATGGCAGTGAATCTTCCCAGCCATGAGCATCTCTCATCTAACTGACTTGTTTGGGTCATTTAAATTGTTTACTCTTCCGTCCCCAACAAACAGGATAACACTCCCCGGCAACACAGGGTGAAAAATTTGTGTGGGCTGTATGTATTACTTATGTGTTTCTTTTTTTCAAGTAATAGACCTCCTTTACTCGAATTTTTAAAAAATAATATGTTTGAAGCAAGTGACTAAGGATTTCAGACAGAAAATACTTAAGAAAAAAATAAGATGCAGAATATTTCTTGCACCGTAAGCACATTTCCATTCTCCCTCTGTGGCCATCCATTTCCTATTTCCTGGTGAGGTTTGTGGGCGGCTGCATTCCCAGATGCCTCCCCTGGCTGCCGTACTTACGGCCATGTACGGTTTGCATCCTGCATCAATAGTTTTAGCAACAGAGTCTACAAGGTAGCCACTGATTCCAAAATCGCACATCTTTACTTGGCCCAGAGTGTTGATCAGCACGTTGGAAGGCTTGACGTCTGAAAGTAAGAACAACCAGGAGCCCGTGATCCCAGCCTGCTCTGAAGATTCATGTGTCCACCACCAGGGGGCCTGACATCTCACCTTCCCTGCTCTCTGAGGCCCTCCCTGACTCCCACTTACATGCATCTTACTGCTTCCAACTTGATTTTCTATTTCATGTTTTGTCCTTCTTGCAGGATTGTGACTCCATCAATAGGAAGGACTGTTTCCTCTATTTATCATCTGCATTGCCCCCATAAGTGTAGTAAAAGCTTAAAAAAATTATTACTGAATCAAATGCCCCGTTCCTTGGGCATGCATAGTCTCGATGACGCAAAATGAGTAAGTTCTAGAAATCCACTGTACTACATTGACCCCATAATAAATAATACTGCATTGCACACTTAAAATTTGCCACGAGGGTAGATCTCATCGTAAGTGTTCTTATGACAACAAAATAATTTTTGTAAAGCCCAGCTCGTCATGACCTAATGCACAGTAAGGGTAGGAGTAAACAGACCGCGGAATGATAAGGCAGACTACAGTATAAACATACATCAAATCTGATCAAGGCAACCAGTTTCGATGGAAGCATCTGCAAGAGGTGTGTCTGAGGTCACATAGTGAAACTCATCAGGAATTCAGATATTCCAGACCACAAAGCATACCCCCAAAGAGATAATCATTGTCATCTCTGGATAATGGACTTAGAAATTACAGTTAACTTTCTTCCCTCGTGAGGCTTTTCACAAAGGACATGTAATCAGCAGAGTAAGTTATTCTAAAAACACTAAAAATCATCCTTTATAATGTTTTCCCTTAAACTGAATGGTAGACATGCAAATTTTATTATTTTTATACTCTAGGTATATATTTTGATACAAATAAAATACTTCCTAATTCTGAAATAAATCCTTAAAAATTAAGTTTCACATGTGTGGATAATCCACATTCTTCTTCCCATCTGGATTCTTTCCCATTTCCCTCCCCCTCTTCTTCCTCCCTGTTTTTCCAACTTCTAATAATCATAATTAATGATGATAATAACAGCAATAACAATAATAACAGGCACTCTGTGCAAAGCATTTTACATCACTTTGAGGTTGACTCAGACAGTTTAAGAATTACCAAATCTCACTACCCCACCAGCTATCCATACCTTCCACTAATTCTCCTTCAGACTTGGTTGAGTGAGTGTCTTCTAAGAAGTTTTCCTTGACTATAGTCACCCAGTGCTAATCATTTCCTTGCTCTGGAGTTTACCTAAGCACTTCCACATTTGGTAATTTGGTATTTGTAATGTGGTTGATTTTTTCCATGTGTTTGTTGTACATTGGTCTTATTTCCCTATCAAGAATCCCTTTGTGGAATTTTAATTAGAATATGTTTTGTTTTCATATACCTCTCAAGGCACCTATTATAGTGATGCATAAATGGTAGGAAAATGATTATAAGTGATAAATGGATAGATGGATGAAAGATGGAAGAATGGATATATGGATGGATGGATGGAAAGATGACAGGCCAATGGGGAGAAAAAAAGAGGAGGTAGAGGAAGAAGAGATAAATCAGTTTTTTTCATTTTATCCTGCCTCCTGCTGTCTGAAAAACCTGTATTTTATACCAGAACTTTTCATACTTTAAGGTATACAAAAATTACCTGGGGATCTTGTTAAAAATGGAGAGTCAGGTGGTCTGGGGACCCATGATTCTGCTTTTCTAAGAAGCTCCCAGGCGACAGTCAATACTACAGGCATTTTTACCTTATTCTCTAAAATTCTCAGTGGGGTAATCCCAGAGCTGTGCTTGGTAACAGGTGTTTTAGATTCAATGTAGGTGCACTAAAAAGCCCATGTCTTCGTATGTCCTCAGACAAGATAAAAAGCAGCTACTTATATGATCTCCTGTTCCTTTGGGAAGGAAAACCCCTCAGTTCTACTGCCTGACTCATTTCCACCTATACCCATTGGGGGAAGAAAAGTCTGGGTAAAAGAAATGGATGTTATAAAAGGAAGAGTCAAAGCAACTCCATGCATGCTTACCTCGATGAATGACAGAGAGCTTACTGTGTAAGTGTTCTAACGCTTTTACAATCTGCAAGAGAAACACAAGATAGATTCTTCTCCATCATTGGAAAGAAACTGAATGTTAGGTATACCCAGGTTTATGATCCCAGGCTTAACGTCACCAGGTGAGGTATTTTCTCCAATAGCGGTGGCCCTATCCAGGAAAATACACAGGTAGCTACACTTATTGACCTCCACCCCCCAGAGAGGACCGGATCTCACAGTAGAAAGGATGATCTCGCTCATCTAGCCGGTGTTTCATTTGGCCTCCAGCATCTTCTTTTCTCTCTACCCTCATGAGCCTCAATAGCCATTAAGAGAATAATCTTTCTTTCCATTTCATTTTCTTCTGCTTCTTTCTATACCCTATTAGCCTTAAGAAAACATTTAAAAATCTACAAATGAAAATCAAAGTAAACTAATATCAGACTATAGACACCAGGAATGTGGTCATAGCAGATGAAGGTGCTGCTTAGAGGCATTTTAACGGAGAGTTTACCAAACCAAGTCAGTGGTAGAATCTTCGACACAGCGCCCAGAAATAAAAGCATTCAGTTACTAGTCCACAGATGCACTCCTGCACTCAACAGACATGTGCTATTGCTCACATCCAGCTAGTGTTTGCTCACAATAGGGAATCAAGACACATATCAGGTCTAGACTTCTCATATGCTCCCTGTAGTAGAGTTCATGATGTACTCACAGAAACTGCTATTTTCCCTAAGATGTCCTCTGGAATTGTTTGGCCTTTATCGATCACTTGTTTGTAGAATTTATCTAGCGACGTATCCATGAGCTCCATGCAGATCCAAACATCACCCTGGAGATAAATTGGTTCAGAGATTGTTGGAGAGGACAGAAAAGGAAAAGAAGGGGAAACAGTTAACACCTGTCGGGAAAAACCATTTCTTACTTGAGTTTTCGGAGGACATGTACAATTTCCCTTCAAGATCTCAAAGGAATTTACAAACAAGCAAGTTCGTTTCCAAAAAGCCAACCAGCGGAGAGCCAAGCAGAACCTGCATGTGATCACCTACTCCTTGATAAAGAGCATGATCTAAATACTAACAGTCACTCCAACTATGGAAGGAAGAAGTTACGAGAATAAAAGGCACAGTATAGGGAATATAGTCAATGATATAATAGAGTTATATGGCGACAGACGGTCGCTACACTCACTTGTGCTGAATACCTATAATGTAGAGAGAAGTTGAATCCCTATGTTGTACAACCTGTAACTAATGTGACATTGTGTGTGACTCAAATTTTTAAAAAACATTTTTAATAAATAAATACATCAGTACTATTAGTCACCAACAATAGATCCCCAGAAATCCAGGCCTTCATGGTTACTGTCCTCTAGGGATTAGGTCTGCAGGCCTACTCCATGTCTGACCTCCCACCCGGAACAATGGCAATCATTCATCCAAAAGCTAGTCGAAGCCTCAAAATCCATATCATGGGAAAGTGAAAGCGGAGGTAAAGCAAAGAGATAAATGTAAGCCTCCGGGGTACATTGACAGCGTAAATAAAGCTTATCATTTGGCCAAAAGACCACAGTATTTCAGATTTTAAGAAATCTGCCTAAATTAGTCCATAGGCAATTGATAGAGATAACCCATGCCAAAATAAACAAACCAAAACAGAAAGGAGAAAGGGAGCCTCAGGGTCTTCAAAAGGGCTAGACACATTTGGAAAGACTCTCATTTCAAGCCAACTTTGCGTCAGGGCATGTCATCACTGCCAGAGCAGAAATCGCTCAGAGAAGACACATCAAATGAGAAAGAGTACCAGGATTGTGCATCGTGTTCATGTGATTAGAGAAACACCTTTTTAAGTCCTTGTCCTCCCCAGATGTTGAGTTGAAGGATCACCTACCTCCCGGAAGAGTGCACCATAAAAGGTGACGGTAAAAGGACAGTCCACTGTCCTCATGGAAATATCCAAATCCATCAGTAGCCTTTTCTGCTCCTGGCTATTTACTGTGGCCCGGATCCGCTGAATGGGAATGCATGGAAAAACGTATGGTTACTGCTCTGAGGATGAGTCAGTTAATAAGGCAGGGACCTTAAGGAGTCCCATCCCGAAAATACTACAAAACTCATAGAACAAGTTCTAGCAACAACCTTTCAAGTATTTACCCTAGTGATTAGCTATTTGTAACAAATGAGAAATAAGGAAGACTTTCAGTGGGTTTCCTGAAAAATCCCTGGCAAGAAACAAACTGATAATATATTTTGGAAAGTGTGCAAATGTTGGTGAATGTACTTCCTTCCAAGTCACAAAAACAGCCTGCTTTATTGTGTTATGTCTGTTCAGTACAGAGACCAGAGTATTCGTGACTTTGTGGCTAACTCGGGATCCCACAACAAGATCTAAAAGCCCCTCTTTGGGAACAAGGAAGAATATCTGGACTAAGTACCAACTGTAAAAGAATGGACAGAGCTCTCAGAAATGGATGGAATCAAGCAGAAATGGAGAGACTGTTCATTCCTATCCCAGGGCTTCTGAGAGAAGAGACACCTGTCACACCAGCAAATGCAGAATTAAAGAAATACGATTCTGTCATTAAATGACAGTAAAGATATAGTATCACGAGGCTTTCATATTTTTGGCCTAATTAGCAAAAAGTCTGAAGAAGAACACATGGCAAAATCCAAAAGGTAAGGGAAAGATATCTCCATTCTCCAAAAACAAAGGGGTCCCAGCCTTCTGACCATCTACATTCTTAAAAGGCCCAAATCCATGAATTCATGTACAGACGGTGGATCCCCAAAGCCCCTCGAGCATCTACTCAAAAAATATTCAATGAGGGGCACCTGGGTGGCTCAGTTGGTTAAGCGTCTGCCTTCAGCTCAGGTCATGATCTCGGGGTTCTGGGATCGAGCCCTGCATGGGGCTCTCTGCTCAGCAGGGAGTGTGCTTCTTCCTCTGCCTCTCCCCTCACTTGTGCTCGCACGCGCGCTCTCTCTCTCTCTCTCTCTCAAATAAATAAATAAAATTAAAAAAAAAGAAATATGCAATGATTCTAAATTTCTTTTTCCAGCTCAAAAATGATGCAAATTCACTCAAGATGCATTTTACCCTCCTTTTTTCCACAAACAGACACAATCTTCTCTCTCAATTCTGATTTCCTCATTTTCGGGGACCGTTCTTTAAAAGCAACAGAATATGAGAATAAAAGAGACTTTTGAGACATAACAACCAAATGCAGTATGTGAACTTTTATTTGGATTCTGATTTCAACAACCAGCAGGCAAAAAACAAAACAAACAAGAAAAAAACATGGTGATGATCCAGGTAATTTTAATTTGGAGCTGGTATTCCATGACATTAAAGAAGTATTGATAATTCTTTTAAGTGTGATGACATGGTGGTTACATAAAAAATTAAAAGGAGGGGGTCAGATTTATCAGTTAAAATAAAAAACAAAACCAGTAAACACAACTCATACCAAGGAAGCATTTTCCAGACATTTGGAGGGAAATACTGTTCCCTACAGATAATCTTCTTTGTTTGACCCCATTGAAGATTGTTTTGCTTCTATGGAAAGAACTGTTTGGCAATTGAGATGGACGAACGTATATACCACAGACAGAACACGTTTGGGGAGCATCAACTCTACCTTCACCGCCATGATCTGCCCGCTGGGCACGTGTCGCATCTTCTCCACCACCCCGTACGCACCTCGCCCCAGTTCCATTATAGGCTCCAGGTCATCCGCCTTCACCTCAAAGTTCTACAAGAGAGAAAAGTAATAATGCAAGAGTAAAGAAAAAAATAAAGGACATAAACTACCTCGTCCTCTCTCTGGCTTCTCCTGATATTCTAAGGGTTATTTCTGGTCCAGAAGCTTCTGGTCTAGAAGTTTTATCCAAGCAGCCGCTGCAAGCAGGAAGCACCAGGACATGTTCAGACTCATAGAGTATGTCACCTGCTTGTCACGGGCAATACAGAGATCCAGCTCCAGCTCAGCCTCCAAACTCACTTTGAGCTATCTACAACGGCTCCTTAGCCCTGCCCCCTTCCTCATACATTTAATCCATTTGCTGACTGATGGCAACTAGATCTACCCTTGGACTTTGAGAACTGCATCCCAAAGCCAATCATCTACTCCCCTCAAATACCTTCCATCAGGGCAACACTAGCCTGATTTCAACAAGGCATCCAAAACAGCAAGAGCACCACCCACTGCTTCTGCTTAAACTCAAACTTTTGGACCCATCCCCTGACGGCATGTTATAGAAAATAAATTTTCCGATGGCCAGTCAGAAAGCATATATGAGAAATGGTCAAGATATTAACTGGCAAACGTGATTTTTTTACCTGATTTCCAATAGAAATGCAAGCTTTAGAGTCTAAGTCTCGAGGTGGCCTAAGAAAGAAAAGGAGGAAAAGAAAAAACATGAGGTATTTAGTCAATTATGCCCTTCCCAAATCATATACGACTGGAGAGAGTTTTCCTTAGGGGTAAGTTGGAAGTTCATCAGTAAAATAAAGTAGCAAAGAAGTGTTAATCGTGTGGGATTTGGAATAAAATATATTTGGGTTTAAATGACTTCATCTCCAGGGTGCCTGGGTGGTTCAGTCGGTTGAGCATCTGGCTCTTGATATCTGCTCAGGTCATGATCTTGGGGTTGTGGGATCAAGCCCCGCGTTGGGCTCCATGCTCCGCTGGGAGTGTGCTTAAGATCCTCTTCCTTTCCCTTTATCCCTTCCCATCCACCCTGCCCCACGCTGGCTCTCACACTCTCTCTCTCTAAAATAAATAAATCTTTAAAATAAATAAATGACTTAATCTCTTTGACTGTCTATTTCTTCTTTAACATGAAGATATTAATATATCCTGAGATATTCCAAGTAAAATGCTTAGCAGAATGGCTGGCATACAGTAAATATCCAATGAATATGACCTAGGTGTATAGAATTATATAAATAAACGTACTATTCTAGTAAACCCCAAACTTTTTCTTTCATCCAAGAACACCAATGTGCCCAATTATTCCATCACATTTTCCCATAATTTAAAAAAGTAATAATAATTAGCATATGGTTATGTTAACTCACAAAATCCATAAACCATAATTCCAAATCTCTCTAGTCCCCACGTTCAGAGATGGAAAAAGGCCCAGAGAGGCAAAGTAACTTGCCCAAGGTCACAACACTAACCCAGTGACTTGCCCAAGGTCACAATTAACCCAGGTCTCCTGGTTTGCAGGTCAGAGTATTTCCTGTTCTATCAGGCGTATAAGACAGTTGTGTTATTTCTTCCATACACAGCACACACACTGTCCAGGGGTCATCTCAGCACCCAGAGGTTGGCTGATTTTGTGTCTCCATAGAAAAAGCACACGGTCCCCTCATGTGCATGTATTTCTACTACTTCAATACTAGCTGGGTTGATATCAATCCACTCAAGAGAAAGATGTTTGGCTTTGGCCATGCAACTAACTAAGAGCTTCGAGAAGGATTTTCGTGGAATAAATGCACCAAAAGTATCACCACCAAAAGACAAAAGAATTCTGGGGCTGCCAGAATCAATGGTTGGACCAAAAAGACCCAGGTCTTCCTAAGGGGACATTCCATGTAGAACTCTCTAGAAACATATAAGGGAAAATGGAAGGAAGGGAAGATGATAGGAAGGGAGAAAAGAATCATATCCCATGACAATTTTTCCCAACCCTAATGTGTTATAATTCTGCCCCTTCTTCTGAAACTAACTAAATAAAACATTAAGGAAAAATGGGAATATAAACACAGATATAAACATAAATTTAAGGTTTTAATGGCAAGCCCTCCCTCACCTCAAAATCCCTTTGAAATGCATAAAATACCTAAAATAAAGTTTTTCTGGACTAACTTAAAACCAGGAACTGGGAGGGAGAGATACAGAGGAAAACACACACACACACACACACATACACACACACACACACATCCCAGTACACACCAGTGATGTTTTTATATATCTTGTGTTTATAAGCAGGGAATTTTTCTTCAGAAATACGTTCCAGAGGATTACATTTCTAAAGATCTGATTTCTCATTCTCAAAATTTCCAAAGCGATTTTTCTTTCATCATCAATGATTTGTACTAATTGCAATGGAACTCTGAAATAAAGACAAATATTACTTGAAACATGTGACTACCATAAACAATAAAAAATCTCTTGCAGCTGTTCAGCACCCTTCCTTTTAAAAAGTATGAAGCATAAGGATAATAAATAAATAAATAAATAAATAAATAAATAAATAATAAAAATAAAAAAATAAAAAATAAATAAAAAGTATGAAGCGACAGGAAAAGGGGCTTCCTCCCTTTTCTTGCCACCCAAGGAAGGCACTGGGTAAGACCTCTTCCAGCTCTGGTATTCCAGTATTCATATGGGGCTTTGCAAATTACAGCCTGTGGCCCAGCTAATAATGACTGTTTTCAAGTTTAAAAAGTTGTTGGAAAACAGACTATGAAGAATATCCAACTGGGGCCAGCAGGGCCCAGGTAACCTGAAATATTTACCAGTTGGCCTTTGTAAGAAAAAAAAAGTTTGCTGAACTCCAGCGTTGTACTAACCTTGCGGTATATACCTCTACCTAATAGGAGGGGGTCATGCAATTTTCCAGAATGAGAAAAATGTAACCCACAAAAGCTGAGATTTGCTAAAGCCAGACAGCCCAACAGAGCTGAAAATAAAACTCATGCCACTTGAATCTCAGTCTTGACCTAAAGAGAAAGGGATATAGGCTGAATCAAGTGCAATGCTTTATCTACATCTCATTTAATTCTTTAAACACACACACTCTCTCTCTCTTATGAGTATCATTACTCCCATGGTCCAGATGAGAAACCGTTTGGCTCAAAGTTTAACTAACTTGCTCCCAAGTCGTAAGGCCATGATTTCAGCCCAACTCTGATTGAATCCAAGGAACCTACTCCCAACACCCAGGGCCCCTCTAATGAAAATGATCAATCCACCCAACCCTGAGGCCTTTGGGCTCATCAAGTCTGCCAAAAGCATCAAATGATGGGGCCAAGGCTGACGGCTCATATTAGATTCGTTGACACTGTGTTCTGTCCAGGGCTGGGCATATTAGTTTGTCTGGGGCACTGAGTCTCTGCAGGAGGTTAAACTGTGGGTGTATGTTCTCTGTTGCTTATTCAATATTTTAGTCCTCTGGGGAAAGAAACAGGCTTATTACAAAATTCCTTCCCTGAAAGGTCAAAGGTACTCCAAAGGTCACGTAGTATTAGCTTTTTGGAGCCTGAACTCTTACCCATGAAATGATGCTCAACTGTTCTGACCACCTGATCTTGTACAGGTCTGTTTTCTCACTTATAAAGTAAGAGTAACACAGACTGACTGCCTCCTGAACTTCTTGGGAGGGTTAACTGGAGTAATACTCACTAGCATAGAATCAATTCAGAACTAGCTGCTGCCAATCAAGTATGGGGACAGCTCAGAAACCTGAGCCAAAGACACATTGGCATCAGTTACTCAGAGAAAGAGCTCAAGCAGAGGGACCACACACACAGAACTAGGAAGAATGGACCTCTGTCCCAGGATATTTATTTTTGTGTAGTATAGCAGAAGGCAGGGTATAAATTGTACGAGTCACCAAGCCAACCCTAAAAAATTGCCAAGAGAAACACAAAATGTGGAAGCTACTTCTTTAGGACTATGAATATAAGCATCAGTATTAAAATACTACTACTACTACTAAGGCTCTCCCGGAGCTAAAGTGGTCTAGTCTACAAAATAAAGTGATGCTCTTGGCTTTACGCAGTGAAAAAGAAAATCAATTAAACACATTCAAAGTTTATTCTACCACAGGAGGGAAAGACAACACAGAAACTGGGTTTATCCTTGCACAGGTTTTTACTCATTTGTTTACACCAAGGTAGGATTTATTGTGGCTTTCATAAAATTCATAAAATACAGAAAATTAATATAAATTAGAAGAAGATGAGGGCTAAAAGTTTAAAGAGAAGGAATATAAGACCAGTGGGAGAGTGACATAGGACTGTACCCCAAAATCAGGGCGCCTCGGTGGCTCGGTCAGTTGAGCATCCGACTCTTGATTTCAGCTCAGGTCTTGAGCTCAGGGTGGTGGAATCGAGCGCCAAGTCGGGCTCCGCACTCAGCGGGAAGTCTGCTTAAGTTTCTCTCTCCCTCTCTGTCTGCCCCTCCCCCCTCTTGCATGTGCACTCTCTAAATACATACATACGTACATACATACATAAAATGTTTTAAAATAGCAATAATATTGATAAACCTCCAGCAAGACTGACACAGATTACAAGAGAGAAGGCAGATCTCCAGTCTCAGGAAAAAATAGGATATCACAACATGTCCTATAGCCATTCAAAGAATAATCAGGAAATACTGTAAGCAATGTTCCTCTTATAAATTCAACAACTTAGAAAAAATGGACCCATTCCTTGAAAACCAGCAACTGCACTAACTTGAAGAAACAGGTCATCTGAATAGTCCTGTAACTATCACAGAAATTGATTTTGTATTTTAAAAGCCCCAGAAAAAAGAAATATATCGGCTCATTTTGTTTCACTGGAGAATTTTAGCAAACATTTTTTTAAAAAGAATTAATACAGATTTTACGTGTCTACCAGAAAAAAAAAAAAGAAGAAACTCTTACCAATTCATTTTATGAGGCCAATATTACCTTAATGTCAAAACCAGAAGATAACAGCATACACTCCCCCCCAAAAAAGAAGAACAACTCAAAACAACCACTACAGACCAACATATCTCATGAACTCAGACACAAAAGTCCTCAACAAAATTTCAACAGATTGAATCCAACAATGTATTTAAAAAAATGTACCACAACCAAATGGAATTTATTTTGGGCATGCGAATCTAGTTTAATATTTAAAAATCAATCACAATGTGGGGCGCCTGGGTGGCTCAGTCATTAAGCGTCTGCCTTCGGCTCAGGTCATGATCCCGGAGTCCCGGGATCGAGTCCCACATCGGGGTCCCTGCTCGGCGGGAAGCCTGCTTCTCCCTCTCCCACTCCCCCTGCTTGTGTTCCTGCTCTCGCTATCTCTCTCTCTCTGTCAAATAAATAAAATAAAATAATAAAATAAAAAAAAATCAATCACAATGTAATCCATATCAACAGTACAAAGAAGAAAAACCTATGATGTGTCAAGTGAGGCACAAAAAAGCACTTAACAAAATTCAACACACATTAACAATAAAAACCCTCGGTACCCCACAACTAGAGAGGAACTTTTTCAAGCCTCAATCTACAAAAACCTAACATCATGCTTAATGGTAAAGATTGAACACTTTCCCTCTAACAACAAAGCAAGGTTGCTTACTCTCACCAATCTTATCTGACATAGTACTGGACATTCTTGCCACTGAAATAAAGCAAAAAAATAATGAAAGTTTTTAAAAATACAATTTGGAAAGGAAGAAAGAAAACTCTCTATTTGCAAGTGGCATGATTGTAGACATAGAAACTCTATAAAGAATCTACAAACACACACACAAAGAATCTACAAAAATGCTCCTAGAACTACTAAGTGAATTCAGTATGGTCCCAGGATACAAGAGCAACAGAGAAAAATCTACTGCATTCCTATACACTGACCCTCAACAGGTGGAAACCAAAATTTAAAATGGAGTATCATTTATAGTTGCTCCCCACAAAATGAAATACTTAGGTATAAATCTTAACAAGCCCTACTGTAAAGAGTCCGTATGATAAATACTGTAAAATACTGATGAAAGACATCAAAGAAAATCTAAAGACTTGCAGAAATCTACCAGGTTCATGGATTAGGAGACTCATTGTAGTCAAGACGTCAACTCTCCCCAAACTGATCTAAAGGTTACACGTAATTCCTACCAAAATCTCAGCAAATTCATTTATAGACATAGACACACTGATTCTAAAACTAATATGGAAAGGGAAAAGCCCTAAAATAGCCAAATTATTTTGAAAAACAGAACAAAGTGTGAAGCAATGGGTTCTTAAAATTGTCACCAAAAGCATAACCCGTAAGAGGAAAAATTGCTAGATGGGATTTCATCAAAATAAAAGGATGAAGAGACAAATTATAGACTGAGAGAAAATGTTTTTAAATCACATATCTGACAAACTCCTTGTGTCTAGAATATAGAAAAGAACTCTCAAAACTCAACATTAAAAAAGTAATCTAATTAAGAAGGAGGCAAAGACGTGCACAGACATTTCACCACCAAAGATATACAGATAGAAAATAAACACCTAAAAATACTCAGCATCATCATGAGAAAAATAAAAATGAGAACTACAATGATACAACATTATACATCTATCAGAATGGCTAATGGGGCTCCTGGGTGGCTTAGTCAGTTAAGTGTCCAACTCTTAACTTCAGCTCAGGTCATGATCTCAGGGTTGTGAGATCGAGCCCAGTGTCAGGCTCCACGCTCAGCGGGGAGTCTGCTCAAGATTCTCTCTCTCTCCCTCTCCCTCTGCCCCTCCCCGCAACTTGCACTTTCTCTCTCTCACGCAAAAATAAATAAATATTTTTTAAAAAAAGAATGACTAAAATGGAAAATAGCGTTAATGTTGGCAGGGATGCAGAGAAACTGGATCATCGCAAATGGCTAATAAGAATGTAAAATGGTACAACCACTCTGGAAAATACCTTGGAAGTTATTTCAAAAACGGAATTACCGAATGGCCCAGCAATTGCACTACTGGACATATGCTCCAGGGAAATGAAGACTTATTTTCATGCAGAAACTTACTTTTGTCACAATAACCCCAGTTTTCCAAAACTGGAAACTACCCATATCTCCTTCAAAGGCTAGAGGGTTCAACAAACTGTGGTATATCCATACCATGGAATGGATTCAGCAATAACAAGGAAAGAACTACTGATACATGCAACAACTTGAACGAACCTTGAGGAAACTATGCTGCAAGGAAAAGCCAATCTCAAACAGGAGACGCGTGATTTGGTATATGTAGCAACCATGAGACAACAAAATGGAAATGGGGAACAGATGACTGGTTGCCAGAGATTAGGGCTGGGGGTTAGAGGTGGGCGTGACTATAAGGGAGTAACACCAAAGAGTCTTGTGGTATTGATACAATTGAATACCTTGATTATGGTAGTGGTTCCATAAGGTTACACGTGATAAAACTGCATAGAGCTACACACACACACACACACACACACACACACACACACAACGAGGACTTACAATTATGGTGAGATTTGAATAAGTTCTATGGTTTGCACCAATGCCACTTTGTTTTGACATTGGGTGGCAGTTGTGTTAAGATATGAACATGGAGGGGAGGACACAAACTAGGGGAAGGGTACATGGGACTTTCCTGTGCATTTCTTTGTCCTCTCCTGTGAATCTACAATAATTTCAAGTTGAAAAGTTTTAAAAGTATATCACACAGAGTCCCATACAGATAGTACAGGGAAGTAATATATTTGAGTCTAAACTCTTGAGAAACCAATCAGAGAGGAGACGTTATAAATTACACAGGTCATAGGTCCACAGGAAAAAAAAAAAACACCAAAAGGACCAAAAACACCAATCTCGATAGCAGATATGGAAAGAACCTCCTGCTACAGAGCCTCAGGAAAGGACCAGTCTAAGGTGAGGTTGGCCCTCGAGCTACAGAGCAGAACCCAGAAGAGTGTACTTACCGCTCTGTACTTGAAGGTTCTTGAGTGGAACGTTTGTTCATACCACTGCAGGGAATGGCCAATGGCCTCAACAAAGTCTTACAGTAGACGTGATCATTTTTACTAGCACTTTCCAACACCAGGAGGTGCCCTTCCTGATAGGATGGATCGTGGTTAAGGTCAAAAACCTTTAGAAAGAGAGGCACTTGTCGAGATGACCAACGGCCTTGAAAACTCAAGCTTCCATTGGGATGGCCTTTCCCTATACTTGCTCTGCCTCTCTAGAACTTCTGTTGTGATCTTTTTCCTTGCAATTTCCATTCCTCCCAAGCAGATGCTTTGTAAGGTGGTCATATCTACAACTGGACAGGAGGTACTCTCACCATCCCACGGAGAGAAAAAGAAATAAGAGGAAGGCTAAAGGAGAAGGTATCCTGCTTCACCAGGACTTGAGCTCACTTAGGGATTTGGGCCAAAGCCTCTGCTAATTAAAAAAAAAAAAAAAGGTTCCTTTACCTCATTTTGCCTTCTATTTATATGGGATAGGATTTAGGTGTCAGGATGCTGAGTCCTTATCAAATACCGTCTTTCCATCTCTACTCAAGCTTTATAGTAGTGGCTCTCCCAGGGATTTGCTTATTTGCTCAAGTCTATATGGAAAAGGCAAAAAATCCAGGTCCAGGGACCTTTCTGAACTTCATAGGACCCCATCTGCCAAACGCACTTGTGACACTCAATTTTATGCCAACCAGTAACATGAGAGGCTGAGTTCAAAGCTACCCTGAGTTCAAAGCACGATATAGACTGACTGATTATTTCAGGTCTCAGAACAGCGAGCACATGGCTCCTCCCTCTAAAGGGCTCTTCTTTCTAACAGTGATTTCCATAGTCAAGGCATTGCTCATCCGTCCAAAAATGAACCCCCATTCCCTAGAAATCTGTAAAGTGAAGTGTTTGGATTAAGACGATGATCTTGCCAACTTACGTGGAACTGGGCTGAGGTTGTTCAAATGCTTCTTTTGGAATTTTAAGGCCAGGGTTTCGCTTCCTGCCTATGGGGAGAGACACAAGGATAAAGTTAAGGTCGAAATCACAGCAGGAGAGTGGGAACAGAGACCCTGCAGCAGAAGCAAAGGGCTAGCCTGGGAACATGTAGCTCTCATCTCCTCATGCAGAACCCCGTTTCCCACCCAGGAAGTCTGTGAGTGCTGAGCACCCAAGCACCAAGCAGGGCACAGCTTCCCAAATACAGACTGTGCTCATGGATGAGGTTCTTTGCCACTTAAGGATGAAAAGATCAGTATAAGAATGCTAACACTCTCTTTACCCAGGAGAGCTGCCCTTTCCTCCCTGCCAAGAGGTGGTCGTTCCAACTTCTTTGTTATTTCTTGTACGTGAGAATGGTAATGGTAGATGGTATTGGCTATAGATTTTTTCCTTTTTAATGTCAGTCCAATATAATCACCTCTATCGCAATATCTTACAACTTTCTCATTTGATCTGTAAACAACTGATAGATTTAACTATGGAGGGAGAATAAACAATACCTTCCCACTCTTCTGCCCTGACCATTTGTCAACCACCTGTCATAAATGGAAACACCTAAAAGAGGGAGAGAGTGATATTTATTTACGTTTACCCTGTTCCAAAAAGGAATAAGGTAACAGATAGGCTCATGCAAGGAGGTTATCGCTTCTTTGGAGACCAGGTAGGAATGTAACCCATGTGTTCATCCTTGGACTGAAACCACAGAGAGTTTGGCTCAAATAATTTTGCTGACGAATAAAAACGAATAGACTGATGGTGCGCCCAGGTGGCTCGGTCAGTTAAGCGTCCAACTCTTGATTTCAGCTCAGGGGTCGTATGATCGAGCCCCTCATCGGGCTCCACACTGGGCGTGGAATCTGCTTGAGATTCTCTCTCTTCCTCTCCCCGACCCTCCCCCTCTCTCAAGGGGAAAAATAAAAAAAGAACAGACTGAGAAATGCCAGCTCAGGATTGTGAGTAGTAGTCTCTTAAGAGCCCAGGATTTTCCTCACCTAAGGAGATCCTGGGTCTCTTCATGCTTGGCAGGGGAAACCAAAGCAGAGCTGGGTAGAATGCCGAGGGTTCTCCTTTTTTTTTCCTCCCCTCTGCTCTATATCACTGGGGTGCATTACAGCATTGATACCAGCCCTGGACAAGGCCTGGGTTAGAGACTCTCAAGATGCCAAGAGACTTACGACATCAAAGAATATAACCTCCTTGCAGGAAAATGACATCCAAAGATTTCCGTAATTGCTCAACATCATAGAACCAGCAACGACCCAGTCAGAATCAGAATCCAGGTCTCCAACACCCAGCCTGGAACTTATTCCTCTGTTCTACAATGGAAGGAGTTCAGGGATGATCAGAGAGAGGAGGGCATGGGGAGCATGTGATTATGAGCTTTTAAAAAACCAGCTTATTTCTGGTACTTTCACTCACCAAGCGACCTCCAGAGTCACTTTTCACCTGACTCTCGGTATCCTCAAGTGTAAAATGGGGAAATAATACTCATGCCGACCTCATTGGACTGGAGAGGAGAGCCATGGGGTATCACATATGAAAGAGCACAGACCTATCTTAAGTAGCTGTTAATTATAACCATTTAGAGAAAGAATCTGTACAGTCTCATTAAAAAATAAGTCATTTAAGAAATGCATGAGCAGAACTGGTCAGATTACCTCAGTCCAAGATAATGTGTAATCCACTCTTGTTCTATCCCTTCAAAATCCAAAATCAGGATCAATTCTGCCAAGTTGTATAAAGCCAAGGAGAAATATGCTTGGCAGTAGCCAACGCAGAGACAGCCTTTCAGGTCCACCTTCATTGTCACAGGTCTTCTCAATGCTCTCTTCCTTTGGGCTCATCTATGTGTTTTATAAGATTCAAAACTCACTATTACTTTCCTCCTGCCGGAGTTCAGATGGCCCCACTTAGCACATGTTACTAAGTTAGTCAGTTACACAATACAGAAAGCCTTGTCCATACATATGGTAGGTAATAGAGAGAGCTGTGCTATGTACCAGGAACAATGCTAAGGGCTGGATCTGATGGTGAAAATCCCAATAGATGCATGGCCCAATTCCAACAATTCCTCTCCATGCACCTCAGTCAAAGAGCTGGAGGATGCTATTTTAAATACTGTCGTGAGGAATGCATGACAAATTCCATTTGTCCAGATGACTACATCTCTACTCCAACACAGGTAGCAGGTAGTTCAGATAATCCCAGCAGATACAACCCTGTCTTCCCCTCTGTTAAAACAAAATAAAAGTAAAACATATTTTGCCTCTGAAAAAGTCTCCCCCGTTGCCATGTAAGCAAACCAAAAGTAAAAGTTACTCTGAAATTCCTACACCTCCCTCTTCTTCATTTCTAACTCAGCTCTTACAAGAGAGATGTCCAGAGAGATAGCTATTTGTGGGGGGAAACTGCCTTTGCAAAACACAGCAATGAATTATTCTACCATAGCAATTGACTATTAGCAATTCATGATTATACTGTAACTCCACAAATCTTTAAAACGTCTCTGCAAAGAAACAGTAAAAGAGAGAGACAGAGAAGCTCTTGGCACAGAGGCTAAAGGAATAAATGACCAAAACAAAAATAAAGTCTTCAAGGTGTGAGAAAAGAAGGCTCCTACTTCTTTTCTGACAGCAACAAGAAAAATACTTGCAGGAGACACAAAACCTGGTTGAATGACACAGTGAGAATACACCCTGCCTTCATTTTCAACAGTGCATCAAATTGGACAAAAATCACAGACACATGCACCAAAATTCCATAACTCACTTACTTGCCCATCCCTGAAAGAGGAGGCCAGGGGTGACTCTGACGAGGTTTTCAAGGCTGCAAGCAAGGCTCGCAGAACAGCACACACAAGGCATTCTTCGCTCAGCTCTGAAGACCACACTTCAGCAGAGAGAAACAGCCCTGAATAGACTCCACCCTCTCAAGGGCGGATTGCAGCAAACCTCTCGGAGTTTATTGTTCCCAGCAAACCGCAACTTCACAAAGAAAGAAGGAAAGTGGGTCCATTTGGACACCGAGGCGTGACATGCACTGCTAACTAGACGTGGGAAAAAATACATCTATAAAGTAATCCTGGACTGTACTGCCTTTTCCAGCCTTTCTATAAATGCCTCTTTCATTTCTTAGGAGAAAGAAAAACAATATGTGGTCAGTTTCCAGCTGTGTTTATTTCAAAGCAATCTGTTTCCCGGGCAAGCCTGCCAACACCTGACGCTAACATTTAACACCACGTTAAAAAAAAAAAAGTAAGCGGGGGAAGCAATGTAAATAATACAACACTGTGCCCAAGGATGTGAAATGGCCATTTCCCCTGATAGTCTAAAGCAAACACGAAAAAATAGATCAGAAAACAGGCTCTGTGTTGGGTCCCACGCTAGTTAACAACCTTCTCAGAAGGAGAGAAGGCCCGTGTGCTCCTACGGACCTCGACAAGCTTGGCCCTCTTGTTGGTACAATCTGCAGAGGGTAAGCCTCGTGGGCTTGAGCATTTGCAGCGCTGTATTACATCAGCCCCGTGCCACACCGTGCTTGTTTTCTCTGAAAATGTAGCCCCACCGCACACATATATTTGCAAAAATTCATCTTAAACCAAAGCTGGGTCATTATAATCCTGGCCGGGAGCAAAAATGGCACCAGAAAACAAAAACCTTGCCAAGAGTTAGCAAACATTTCCCAGGCCGCAGAAGTGTTCGCTAGCTTTGACCGTCCCGAAAATGATGGGGTACACAAGACCTCTTGCCCAGTACCCACGCAGACAGGCTGGGCACAAAGAGCTTCTCTCATGTGCCTTATTACATAAAACAGAAAAGATGGTGGTCCGGTGCCAACCCAAACAGCCAGAGAATCCCACAGGGTGAACAGAAGGTGGCATCATGAGGATATGCTGACGACTAACTATTTGTCAGCTTGGCTGGGAGGTCGGGTGGGGGGGGAGAGTGACAATGAGGGTTTATGATTATTGCTGCAGCTTTACAAAAGGATGACATTGCTTCCAGGGCCAAATTTAATTTCCAAATCTGTTCCCCAATGTGAATGGGATTTCCAGCCAAGTCACCGGCAACCTGGCTGCCCTCTCCTTAATACTTGCATCTAGACTTAAGTCCCAGGGGTAGCCAGCACCGAAATCAGGAGAGGAGTGTCATTAGATGTTATTAAACTGCGACGATCAGATGCAAAGCAACTAAGGGAGCAGGGCCGAGGGGAAGGAGTGCAGGGAGAAAGCTGGCTTCGCCAGAGCGAGAGGACACAGGTGCTTCCGTCCACCCCCCGCAACCACTGGATCTCACCCACCACTGAGACTCCAGTGAGCATGCCAACGTTCTGCAGAATGACATAACATTTAGAGAAAGAAAGCTGACCAGCTCAGGTTAAAACGGGCGGTGGTTTTGATTTCAAGGAGGGAGATGGATTTCCTGGGACCTTGCCTTTATCTTTGTGTTGCTTCTGCCTAGAAGGTTCTAGCCCTCTTGCAGACAGGAACCCAAACTTCCATTTCTAGCTCTTCTATCACACGCCCCCGCAGAACCCTCCCAGACCTTCCCGAGCACTCCCTCCGGGTCATGGTCCACACCTCCAGCTTACACATTCCAGCATCTCACAT
Source organism: Leptonychotes weddellii (assembly GCF_054177405.1). Classification (NCBI taxonomy): domain Eukaryota; kingdom Metazoa; phylum Chordata; class Mammalia; order Carnivora; family Phocidae; genus Leptonychotes; species Leptonychotes weddellii. Next base: position 9,878,686 of record NC_138383.1, read on the forward strand.
AGATTGTGAACTCAATGCACTTTACTGAGCCTCTGACATTTTAGTTTAAAAGGTCCACTCTGCCTCTGTTGGTGGGGGTGCAGAAAGGTGCAGCCAATCTGGAAGACAGATTGAAGGTTCCTCAAAAACCTAAAAATAGAACTACCCTACCATCCAGTAGTTGCACTACTGGGTATTTACCTAAAGAATACAAAAACACTGGGGCACCTGGGTGGCTCAGTTGGTTAAGCATCTGCCTTCGGCTCAGGTCATGATCCTAGGATCCCGGGACTGAGTCCCACGTCGGGCTCCCTGCTCAGCGGGGAGCCTGCTTCTCCCTCTACCTGCCACTTCCCCTGCCTGTGCTCTCTCTGACAAATAAATAAAAGGAAGCTGACTCCCCGTTAAGCAGGGAGCCCGATGCGGGACTCGATCCCAAGACCCTGGGATCATGACCTGAGCCAAAGGCAGCCACCCAACTGACTGAGCCACCCAGGCATCCCTAGACCTCATTTTAAATCCTAGCTGTGCCCCTTACTAACATGGTGAGCTTGAAAATGTTTCTTAAACCCAGTTTCTGCACCTGCTAATGGGAGATGAGAGACTCGGGTCATTGAGAGGCTCAGCTTGCACAATATGTGTGAAGACATCTAGGAGGGTCCCACATATAACAGGTGCTCAATACGTACTAGTTTCTCCCTTCCATGTTTGTGCTTCCATTTTTTAAAATATGAGCTAAACAGAATGTTCCCTGTATGGGCAACTTATTTCTTTTCTTTTTTTTTTTTTTTAAAGATTTTATTATTTATTTATTTGACAGAGAGAGACACAGCGAGAGAGGGAACACAAGCAGGGGGAATGGGAGGAGAAGCAGGCTTCCCGCGGAGCAGGGAGCCCGATGCGGGACTCGATCCCAGGACCCTGGGATCATGACCTGAGCCGAAGGCAGACGCTTAACGACTGAGCCACCCAGGCGCCCTGGGCAACTTATTTCTTCAGATGTCCTCCTCTCTTCTTCCTCTCTTATGTTATTAATGTTAAAATTACATTTCTCAAACATCTCATCGATTTGGAGCCATATTCTCTTGGTTCCCACTGACCATGGGAACGATTTCAGCTCCCCAGACTCAGGATCTCTGGGAGTGAGGCCTCCGAATCATATCTTTCTTTATGAAGGACTTCTTTTTTGAGAGCAGTTTTCAGTTCACAGCAAAACTGAAGGGAAGGTACAGAGATTTCCCCTATACCCCCGGCCCCCACACATGCATAGTCTCCCCATTATCAACATCCCCCAGCAGAGTGGTGCGTTTGTTACAATTGATGATACTGATGCATCATTATCACCCCCAAAGCCCATAATTTACAATGGGCTTCACTCCTGGTATTGTACATTCTATGGGTTTGGACAAATGTATACTGACATATATAATATATACAGACATGTCTGGATATCATTTTAGCCTCACACGGAGCATTTGCACTGTCCTAAAACCCCTCTGTGCTCTGCCTATTCATCCTTCCCTCTCCCCAACCCCTAGCAACCACTGATATCTTTTTACCATCTCCACACTTTTGCCTTTTCCAGAACATCATATAATTGGAATCATACCAACTGGCTTCTTTCACATAGTGACATTCCTTTAAGGTTCTTCCATGTCTTTTCACAGCTTAATAGCAAATTTCTTTTTAGCACTGAATAATATTCCATTGTCTGAATGTGCCACAGTTCATTAATCCGTTCATCTACTGACAGGCATCTTGTTGCTTCCAAGTTTTGGCAACTATGAATAAAACTCCTATAAACATATGTGTGCAGGTAAAGTAACGTGTCTCCTTTTTCACCACTTCTTTCTCTATGATGACAAGGTCACTTTCCGCCCAGTTCCTGGTACTTCCCCCCACCACCACCACCACCAATCAGTTCTTTGTGGCTAGGAAGAAATTCCAAATGAGGCTCCTCACATGGCTATCTCTATCTTTGAGCTGAAACTGTTAATAATTCACCAAAGTAGACGCTGCAAGGAGCAAAAAGGTCATCAAGCTACAAATTCTGCTTTGAAAGGGTCAGGGGATAAGAAAAACCAGTTCCTGTAATATCAGAGTAGATGTGATATACACTACAAATACCGCATCATGAATACACAGGAGGTTCAAAGCAGAAGAGGGAAATGAAAAAGGAAAATGATCTCATAGGGGAAGTATTTTAGGTGGTCCTTTGATCACTGGTAGGATTTAAGGGTACATGAGGATTGATTAGACTCTTAGGTCTTCTTTTTCCATATTTAAATGTTTCCATTATACATTTTTTTTTAAATAATGGGTAGGATTTTGACAACCAGAACATGGAAATGAAACAGTGAGATTCTAAGCAGAATAAGGATGAGCTCCCAGTGGTGGTGAGAAGGCATTGTGGTCTATTCAAAGAAACTGCGAGTTGTCTACTTTAGACAAAGTGAAGGATGGTAGTAGAGAGAAAGCTGAAAGCATAGATGAGAGCCAACGACGGAAAGACCAAAGCTTTAGGGCGCCTGGGTGGCTCAGTTAGTTAAGCGACTGCCTTCGGCTCAGGTCATGATCCCAGAGTCCCGGGATCGAGTCCCGCATCGGGCTCCCTGCTCAGCGAGAAGCCTGCTTCTCCCTCTGACCCTCCCCCACTCATGTACTCTCTCTCTCTCTCTCATTCTCGCTCTCTCAAATAAATAAATAAATCTTTAAAAAAAAAAAAAGACCAAAGCTTTAAATTTTTAAATAATTTCATAATAATCTATTTTTTTTGTTTTTTTATTTTATTTTATTATGTTATGTTAGTCACCATACATCATTAGTTTTTTATATAATTTCAGATTTAAGAAAAGGAGTTCTCTGTGTTGTTCAGTTGAGGAGGTCATGTCGTCCACATTTCAAAAAAATCATGTAACAAGATGAATCTAATATCTGCAGAATATTCTGAAAGTGTGGTAAACACACACACACCCATATTACACACCTTGGCATTTTAAGCTTCCAGGTCTTTGCTCGTGTTTTCCCTAGAATGCTGCCATCAGCATCTCTACTGGTCAACTTTAACACAGCTCAAGCATGTTCTCCTTCAGGGAGCCTTCCATAAAAACACGCAGAATAAATGTTCCTCATCTGTATGGTTACAGTAGTCTGAACATACCTTTAATGGCTCCCTTCCTAAACCAATTGACCCAACCCATCTGCTCACCCATGGCTTGCTCTTCAAGGCCATCCCCCATGTCCCACCCATGCACGGGACAAGTGCTACACCCAAGAAGTAAGAGGCAGTGATCACAGCCATCTGACTGATAAATACGCTGCTTAAACTTTATGGAGGCAAAACCCCTAGGCTCTGGTAATTTACTGGATTAGAGGTGCAGAAGATCAGAAGATAAGCAGTAATAGTCGTAATCATAATAGTGGTGGTCGCAGTAATAGTAGTAGTAATTTAGCTTTTCCACATCTACATGAAATTAAGTGAAAGAGGAAAGTCAGGCCCAGTGGGGTGGGTGGTGGGGAGAAGGCAGAACAGGAGTTCCAAAGCAGACGTGTTAAATACAAGATGTGGGGGGGAACAGATTTCAGGCAGATGAATGGAGCTTGGCGGGTGGGGGGGGCAGGAATATGCAGATCTGGTGACAAACAGAAGTAGAGAGTTGAATGAGAGGCAGGAAAACAACAAGAGCAAAAGAATGGAAGGCAGTCAAAGCAAGAACATTTTGACAGAAGGAGACGTGAATGAAGAATCAGTGAAAGACACAAAGAATTGCTGGACGTGTCAAAGGGGAATCAGCCAGCCTGTTCAGGGCAGCACCATCAACTCACCCAGAAATGGTCCTATTTTCGAAGAATGAAAGCACTCCGAAGACTCTTACAGCCTTATGGGATTGAAGCTCTTTTTTTTTTTTTTTTAGACCGAGTTGAGCTGAACTCTGTTTTGTCATATTAACAATTTGATGCTGACTATGTGTTCTTGAAAGAACCTAAAAGCAAATCACAGCCAATGCCCTTTATTTGTGGTCGGGGCCCAGAGTGAAGGTAGGAGGCGGGCAGTGGTTAGGTGGGGAATCCCCACTGTCTGCGCTCATCTTCCTCATTTCTGTGCTGCTTCATTCATGAGTCTTTATTGAAAGGAAATGTACTCATACGGGTGTTAAATCAAATACCGCTTTAAAATACGGCAACAGGTTGCTAAGAAATTTAGCGATGTGTTTGATCTTTTCAAAATGGTGGACTAAATTTTAGTTTAGATTTAAAATTAGCACTCCCAGGGGCGCCTGGGTGGCTCAGTTGATTAAGCGACTGCCTTCGGCTCGGGTCATGATCCTGGAGTCCCGGGATCGAGTCCCACATCGGGCTCCCTGCTCAGCGGGGGGTCTGCTTCTCCCTCTGACCCTCTTCCCTCTCGTGCTCTCTGTCTCTCGTTCTCTCTCTCAAATAAATAAATAAATAAATAAATAAATAAATAAATAAATAAATAAAATAAAATTAGCACTCCCATTTTAGAGATAAATACTGAAATGTCTCCAAAGGAAATAATAGGATTGTAGGGTTTGTTCAAAAGAATATGGTGGAGGGGATTTGGGGGGTGGAGATATAGATGAAATTAGATTAGCCATGAGTTGGTAGCTGTCAAAATTGAGTGATGGATACATGGTGGCTCATTGTACCATGTACCTTTGAATTTGTTTGAAATTTTCCAAAATATAAAGATTTTCTTAAATAGCTACGAATTACAGAAAACTCTCCCTTAATACTTACAACAGAGGGATAGTGAGTAAGAGGGTTGCATTTTTTTTCTTGGGAGAAGTGGATTATTCTTCCCCCCTGGTCCAAGGTCACACTTTTAATAGCACTGCGATCACCTCCCTTCTAGCCAAGAAAAACTACAGAGGAGTAACTGGGATTCTACCAAGCTGCATGAAGACTAAGAGATGCAAAGAAATACAGAGGAGAGTTCTTCGTCTATATAACCCTTCTTAGTGTTACCAGTGTAGAATCTATCCTGCCTCTCTCCCAATTTCACCCCATTTCTCCTGTTGAGCTACATTCTACCATGATGCCATTGACCCATGAGGCAAGGTACACCTTAAAAAGAGGCCTCTGAAATTCTTCTCTGTAAGGATGTGTTTCATCACCTTACATAATGCCCTTTTTTACTCTTAGAAAAAAAATGTGTGTCATCAATAATTGGAAGAGTTGGCTTCTCCTGTATAACCGATCAGTCTTTGCCTGTGGATGATGTGAATGTTTTTCTTCATGTTTCCTTCCTTAGCTTGATGGCTAAAAAGCTAGGGCCAAACCAGACTCATATTCATATTCATGTCCGAGTATTTTTTGTCTGTGTCTTTAATAATATTTTATGATGGAACATCTTAAATACATGAGAAAGTAAACAAGACCGTTATAATCAATCCACATGAACCCATTCCCCAGGTTCAACAAATATCAACTCATGGCCAATTTTGTTTCATCTATAGCCACCCACTCTCCCAGACATCAAATCATATCATCCATAAATATTTTAACAAATATCTTCAAAAGAAATTGACTATTTTTAAAAAAGATTTTATTTACTTATTTATTTGAGAGAGAGAGAGAGCATGAGCAGGGGGAGGGGAAAGAGCAAAGGGGAAGAGACAGAGAATCTCAAGCATACTCTGCTGAGTGCAGAGCCTGACGTGGGGCTCAACCCCACAACGACCCTGAGATCATGACCTGAGCTGAAACCATGAGCCAGACACCCAACTGACTGTGCCACCCAGCCCCAGAAATTAACTATTTAAAAAAAACATAACCACAACAGCATTATTACATGTAAACAAATAAGTAATTTCTTAATATCTACTCAGTGTTCAAAATTCTAATGGTCTCATAAATATCTCAAATATTTTTAAATTACAATGTGTTTGAATCAGGATCAAAATTAGGTCTATGTTTTATGATTGCTTGATAAAGTTTCTTGTACCTCTTTTCATCTATAAGCTCTCTCTCCATTTCTTACTGTCTGCCCCTCCCTCTGCATGAAATTGTTTTGTCAAAGAAATCTGGTCATTTGTTCTATAAAGTTTCCCACTGGATTCTGCCAATCATATCCCCTATTGATACACACACTCCTCTGTAAGTTAGAGCTTGATCAGATTCAAACAAAATTTTTCATCTTTGTCAATTTGATAAGTAAACAAGAGTACTTCATTGTTTTTAGTCACATTTTTAAAATATTTAATAAAGCTCAGCATTTTTATATGTCTACTGATACCTGTATTTTTCTACGAACTGCCTATTCAAAATATTTGTTCATTTTTATATTATTATTGCTGTTGTTGTTTTATTTGTGTTTTTTATTTTTTTTAAGATTTTATTCATTTATTTGACAGACAGCGAGCACAAGCAGGGGGAATGGCAGGCAGAGGGAGGGGGAGAAGCAGGCTCCCCGCTAAGCAGGGAGCCCGATGCAGTGCTGGATCCCAGGACCCTGAGATCATGACCTGAGCCGAAATCAAGAGTCAGACACTTAACCAACTGAGCCTCCCAGGTGCCCCATATACCTTTTTAATACGTACACCTCTTATGTAAGTTCATTGGCTTTCCATCTCAAAATTTAATTAAATATGACAGTCATTGCAGACATCTTCACTTGATCCTAACTTTAAGAAAAGACTTTCAGGGGAGCCTGGCTGGCTCAGCTGGTGGAGCACGTGACTCTTGATCTCAGGGTTGTGAGTTCAAGCCCCACATTGGGTATGCAGCATTCTTAAAATAAAACTTAAAAGTTTCATAAAACAAGAAAAAGAAAACTTTCCAGCCTTCCACCTTAAAAGAATTATGCTGGGTTTAGATTCAGTTTGGTAGAAGAAGCATATAACTATTCACATTTTAGTGAGTGACGTAGGCTAATAATGGTTCCCAAGATGTGCCCATATCCTAATCCTTGGCACCTGTGAATGTTACCATAGTAACGATTTTGCAGATGTGATTAAATTAAGGATCTTGAGATAAGGAGATTATCTTGGATTATCCAGCTGGGCCCTACACACCATCAGAAGTGCCCTTATAACAAAGATGAAAGGGGAGGTTAGACTCACCCAGAGAAAATGGAGGCAGAGCCTGGAGTACGGGAGGCACAGGCTGAGGGGTGCCGAGGAATGTGGAAGCTCCCAGAAGCTACATGAGGCAAGGAAAGGATTCTCTCCCAGAGTCTCTGGAGGGAGCCTGCCCTGCCCACATCTTGATTTCAGACTTTTGGCCTTCAGAAGTGTGACAGAATAGATTTTTATTGTTTTAGGCAACCAAGTTTGCACTAATTTGTTACAGCAGCTATAAGAAACTGATACAGTGAATTATTAGAAATGGACACTGAGGGGCACCTGGGTGGCTCAGTCGACTGGGTGTCAGACTCTTGGTTTGGCTCAGGTCCTGATCATCAGGCTCTGTGCTGAGCATGGAATCTACATAAGATTCTTTCTCCTCTCCCTCTGCCCCTCCCCCTGCTCACACTCGAGCTCGTGCTCTCTCTCTCTCTATTTCTCTCTCAAATAAATAAATAAATAAATAACATATTTTTTTTAAAAAGAGAAAGAAATGGATACTGAATTTTATCAAATTATCTCTCAAAACTTATCCAGTGTCTCTCCCACCATACCCATGCTGCCACACTCTCTACCAAATATATTTCTCACTTTTCCCTTTTTCCTTTCTTTTATCCCTTCATTTTCACTCCTTTCATTTCCTTCTCAACTGCTTCTGTCACTGAACTTCCAAAGCATCCTGTGATCCTACAATGCCACTAGTGATAGAAACACCTAGAAGGTCTTCACCGGATGATAAAAGGGGGCAAAACAAGCAACACTGAGAAGTTAAATGCAAACTAGAAGAAATGGGTATGGGGAGATGGAGCCATCCTCCTCCTTGGTGGATGCCCTTTGCTGGAACAAAAAAGGAGTAGATGCTGACCTCCTTCCAGTTCTTTCTAATTCAGTGACATCTCAGAGGAAAACTAAGAAATGCAGCTCTTTCCCCAGGCCTGTGGCACATTCTGGAATCCTTATGCCCCCTGCCAACAAGAAACAAGAAGGTAAAGACACCATGGCCAAAGCAGTATCAAAACACTATGGCAGGATCCTTCACCTTGACACTCCAATCCTCCAGCCTGAAAAAGCTCAGTATAATCCTCTGCACCATGGTTGTTTCTGCAGTATCTAGTCACCTTCTTTCCAGGGAGGCTGGATGGTTCTTGAGAGTCATGTTTTGCAAACCACAGCCTGGCCAAAGACCGTGGTGGGCTCTGCCTTTGGTCTGCCCCATACTCTCGTGGCTTAGCGCATCTCCCACTGGTGACACTCCAGATGCGAGGTTCCTAACAGGCGATTAAAAAACAAAGACCAATAACTTCGAGAAAACCACAACATTTAAATGTGATTTTCCGAGAAAAGAATGCTAATGTACAAAAGCAAACAACTTAATTTCAAAGCAGAGTTCTTTATGCAAATCTACTCATACTTCAATCCTAAAGATGTCAGATCCTGTGGGGCCCTGAGGTAAAATCCCACAGTCCTATAGAAAGACTTAGGCCCTCCCTTTTTTTACTCCTGGATAAACCACTGTCACCTTAATTAACAAGTATTGCTTCAGGCAGTGCTATAAGTCAGGCTGTCAAAAGCCATGGAGTTCTCTAGTCTTGGGTAGTAAGTCTAGAAATCATTCCAGGCAGTCACCTTGAAACATGTAAATCAGTTAATCTCCAAGACTCAGCACCAAAAAAAAAGTATATAAATTCCTTACTGCAGCAGGGGAATGTTCCACCTACTTATGTGATCAGAAACGTGAGTCAAAAGTGTAAATTAAATACGCTTTGTGGGGGCGCCTGGGTGGCTCAGTCAGTTGAGCGTCTGCCTTCTGCTCAGGTCATGATCACAGGGTCCTGGGATCAAGCCCCCCCCTCCTCCCGTGTCCGGCTCCCTGCTCAGCAGGGAGTCTGCTTGTCTCCCTCTCCCTCTGCCCCTCCCCCCTACTTGTGCTCGCATGCGCTCTCTCAAATAAATAAATAAAATCTTTAAAAATTAAAATAAATAAATACATACATAAATACATACATACATACATACATACACTCTGTGATGTCTTATACACACTGTTACCGAGGCAATTTCCCTAAGCTGGCTTCAATGGCTCACCAAAACTATGAGGAGATGATTTGAAATGATCCCTGGATAGACTAATTTTATAAAACTTTAAGCCAGAGATTCTTATTGGATTGACTTCAATTGAATATTATTGATGGCAATTCTCACAAGCCTTGATTATTGGAAAGCAGTGAGAAGGACTGGGGGACGTGCTTGTCCAACCAAGTTATATAGGGTTCCGTTGGAAAACACCTCCACATGACCCTGTAAAAAGGAGACCAAGTGGGAAGGGACCCAGCATAGCGCTCATTGGCTGTAAAACCTTGAGAAGGTATTCATCCAAGCCTCAACACTAAAATGGGAATATCAGTATCTACCTTGGTGAATAACACAAGCTAAGCAACACATAGTGCCAATGGATACAAACAAAGTGTTGGATACATGGACGCTGAACATTGTCAGGTCAAGCTACTGCTGTTTTTGGCCGGTGCGTCCTTATTAACAAGTAGCTGCTCATGAGAATAATAAAAGCAACTAATACTTATTGAGAAGTTATTACACGCAAGGCACGGTGCTCAGCCTCGCGCATAAACTCTTAACATAATGATCGCTACAACTACATGGGATAAATACTACTTCCTCCATCTCAAGGGCCCTGCCCAGATACATGGAGCTTTACAGACGTGAGCAGTCAGCTTTCACATATAATATAACAGTATTCAGTCCTTTGATTGCAATGACTTCTCATCACAGGTCTATTTCCACTAGCTCATAGAAGGATTATTGCTGACCTCTGTCCAAGCTATATATAAAATCTGGGCTCTGGAAGTAAAAGTTCTGGGTTAAATCCTCCGTGCAGCTTTTCTACCCCTATGCCCAGCCATCTTGAGATAACAAACGCAGGTTATAAAGCTGTTTACCAGGAATTACTGTGACATGACCTAAGATCTATCAGGAGATCAAGACTCAACTGAAAAGCTATATTGCCATGAACTTTGTCCAGGATATTCCACTGTAACCTTTCCGGACTTGCGTTCCCCTGATTCTAAGATGGAAAACATTCCATCAGTAAAACTAGCTGATGTTCTCATTAAATGGTATTTGGAGGAGCACGCCACCAGTTTCATCCATGATGTCATCAAGTTTTCTACTATGTGATAGCTCTGTGGTATGTTTGTAAACTAGCACCCCTTCCCTAAGGGGCTTCTGATAAAATTGATAAGCCTATCTCCTACCTGACATGAATTACTCCAGCAGGACAGTAATGGTCAGGTGACTATTTGAAACTGGTCACTGTGGCTTCTGTTTGCAAAACGCTGTCTTGGCGACACTTGGCCTGTGGGGTGACACTCCCTTTTCAATACAAAAAAATGGGGAGGGGGGACTCTCTTAGTCCATTAATGGACTCCTCGATGGGCTCATCCTGACGGTAATCTCAGCCTGATGTTTCTCCCATTTTACCAGAAGATTCACCAGTCCCGGCTGGACTAAACACTCAAGGTCACAGGGACCCTTAAATCTGACTATAGGTCAGAAGCCTTAACACTCAAAGTAAAATAAATGCACAAAACCGAATATTTCCCAATGACTATCGTGGGGGCATTTTCTGTGAAGGAAGAACTCCTGGGGCGCCTGGGTGGCTCAGATTGTTAACTGTCTGCCTTGGGCTCAGGTCATGATCCCAGGGTCCTGGGCTCGAGTCCCACACTGGGCTCCCAGCTCAGTGGGGAGTCTGCTTCTCCCTCTCCCTCTGCCTCTCCCCCTGCTTGTGCTGTCTCTCTGTTTCTCTCTCTCTCAAATGAATAAATGAAATCTTAAAAAAAAAGAACTCCTGGTTTACTTACTAAGGTAAAGATCATACTTTTTCTCCAGGAAATTGCCCCTTCCTCCAGTGCCTAACAAATAAACCTACCAACCAATGAGGCCTGACACCAAAGCATATTCTCATTGCATCTGGCCTCGTAACCAGAATTAGAATCCACTTGGGATTGTTGGGTCTCTAGCCAATGCCTGGGAAAACCATTTGGAAAATCCGCTTCCCACCTAGCTGAAACTTCATCTCTCTCTCCCAACCCTAACTGCTCTAGGTAGATGTCCTAGACCTCATGCTAGCACAGGACTCCCAACTTTGTAACCTCAATCTCTTCATCAAAAGGACACATCAATGAAAACAGGAAAATACACACACTTTGCAAAAAAAAAAAAAAAAAAAAAGTTAACTGTGGGGGTAAAAAAAAAACACATAGTATATTGAGGAAGAAATAAGGATCTAAGGAAAGTTTTGGAGTTTGGGGTTTTTGTGCGTTTATTACTGCTTTCTAAATAGGATGGGAATTTTGAGCAGCTGTCTAGCTGAGAAAAGAAGCCAATGGGGAAAGGGACAAAGAGGCCAGAGAAGTACACAGAAATGATGGGGCAAAACTCTTGGCAGACAGTGTGGGATCGATGGCACAGTGAAGAAGCCTGGACTCAGAGAAAGGAGTGGAGGGTCTCTCTTTAGGACAAGAAGGAAGAAGGGCATAAAAAGTGACAACAAAGAGAAAATTCAATGCAAAGGCAAGTTGAGAGAGGCACTCCGTATTGACGTAAAACAGGGTGTTCTGCCAAGATTTCCCATGGGGTCCTCGGAAGCACGGAGCCAAGAAACATTAGAAACAGCCAGAATAGGTCAGCAAAGGAGTTCCTGTAGTTTCAAATGAAACTTTACCACATACTCTTGCAGTATATAAGTTCCTGAGGAAGTAGCTAATGAGAAACATAAGGGAAAATTCCAAAAGGCAACTCAACTATGTCAAGCTAAAGTAGGTGTGATCTAAAACTTCCTTCTTTCCTCTAAGAACCTCCTCCACTCCAGAGCTGCTCATCATTAAAATGTGGAAACACACGAGTCAGATGTGGTTCTCAGCTCAAGAACCATCCATGAGTCTCAAAGGTCACACATGTGAGGATGGGATGCATTTCATTCTAGAAAATTCAGGGAGTTTGCTACCAAAGAGCTTGAATGCTTCACCTCCAGAGTTGCAAAGCCCAAAGTCTAAAACTCTGATCCATGACACTACCTTTGCCCTCCAGATTTCATTACAACAGCTTTATTGGGATACAATTCACACGCACAATTCTGTCTATTCAGATTGTACAATTCAACGGTTTCGAGCACACTTGCAGACTTGTGCAAACCATCGCCACCACCATTTTCATAACATTTTCGTCACACACAAAAGAAACATCATACCCATTAGCCATCCCGGTCTCTTTTCCTCCAATATCATCCCTCCCTCTGGTCCTCGGCAACCACCAGCCGAAACTCTGTCCCTGTACATTTTCCTATTCTTGACACTTTGTGTAAGTGACATCATACAATACGCCGCATCCTCCTTTTGTGCCAAAGACTCTGTTCTCTGAAGTTAAATGCATTACTACTTCTCCCAATTGTCTCAAGATCCAAGAGCTGTGGGGCCCAAAGCTTTGCTCTCTGAAAAGCTGAAACTAGGACCGTCCCAGGGGGTAAGGCTGTGCAATGAGTCCTGTTCTCCCTGTGTGCCAAGTTGCAAACAGGTTGGGGCTGGTGGGAAGAACGGAATGTCCCATGACAAAGAGGAGGGGCGCAGACGGGGGGAAGGCAGCAGGACGAGCTGCCACGGTGTTTCACGTGCTGGGGAACGAAAGTGAAAGAGCATGTAGGAGCAGGGAGGAGAAATGCAAAATCCTGGGAAATGACACTAAGTTCTTTAGAGTGCTTCGCTTTCGAGAATATAAACCCCGTGAATGGCTGGACTATCTTTTCAAAACTCTGTGTTTCTTAAATTTTGTAAACGAGTAAGAAAACATTCAACCTGGGAATATCAGGCTAACTCTCCAAATCCTCCTGTTTCGGGGGAAGAGCAAAGAGCCAAGCGT
>NC_138383.1:9891783-9898966 GCF_054177405.1 Leptonychotes weddellii
CCCCTCAGCGCTTTTTTACATATAAAATAAATAGCGTTGGTTATGGTATTACCTCTCTTTGCACATGGAATGCAACCTGCTCTGGATATCCTGGCAGAGGCTGTCGGCACCAGCAACGCCAAGCTTCCCTCTGAGTATTTACACGACCACATTTATTTTTCAGTGAACTGAACACTTTTACGAGCACAAGCTGAAACACAGCCTGCTCTGACCTTGGGAGAAAAATGGAGGCACAGGCATTCAACGTGTATCTCAGCTCAAAACCCTTCCCAGAGTCTCGATACCCAGAGCTTAAGAAAACTCCCTTCTGGGGCGCCTGGGTGTCTCAGTCGGTCAAGCATCTGCCTTCGGCTCAGGTCATGATCCTGGGGCCCTGGGATCAAGCCCCAAGCCAGGCTCCCAGCTCAGAGGGGAGTCTGCTTCTCCCTCTCCCTCTGCTCCTCCCCCAGCCCATTGTGCATGCTCTCTCTCTCTATCTCAAATAAATAAATAAATATTTTTTAAAAAAGAAAGAAAGAAAGAAGAAAGGAAGGAAGAAAGAAGAAAGAAAGAAAGAAGAAAGAAGGAAAGAAAGAAGGAAGGAAGGAAGGAAGAAAGAAAGAAAGAAAGAAAAAGAAATGAAGAAAGAAAGAAGAAAGAAAGGAAGGAAGAAAGAAAGAAAGAAGAAAGGAAGGAAGGAAGAAAGAAGAAATAAAGAAGGAAAGAAAGAAGAAATAAAGAAGGAAAGAAAGAAGAAAGAAAGGAAGGAAGGAAGAAAAGAAAGAAAGAAGGAAGGAAAGAAAAGAAGAAAGAAAGAAGGAAAGAAAGAAAGAAAGGAAAGAAGGAAAGAAAGAAAGAAAGAAAGGAAAAAAACTCCCCTCGGTGGTAGCTGGGTAGCAGGCCAAATGATGCCTCCCAGCTGGTGCTCACATAACAGGGGCGAATATCTTACCCAAGGGGCCACAGAGGCTACTGATGCCACCAAAAAAGGAAACTGAAGAGATATACACACAACACATTCATTCATTCATTCATTCATCCTCTCCCCAAATATTTACTCAGTACCTACTACGCATCAGCACTGAGCTATGCCCTCAAAGTAACAGAGTAATTAGAGCTAGCCCCCAATTCTGGTCCGTCCCCACCCTCCTCCAGTATCTCTTCTGGAATGACTAAGCTACTCTGCAATATTCCCACAGGCTGCAGGAAGGACAGGGCAATGGTTACTTCCTAGTGGCCTAAATGAGCCTGGGTGGTAGGGACAGGAGAAAGTCGGGGGGCCCCTGCAGTTAATTCCCAATCTTTTTTTTTTTTAAGATTGTATTTATTTATTTATTTATCTATTGGTCAGAGAGAGTGAGAGTGAGCATGCACAAGCAGGGGAAGTGGCAGGCAAAGGGAAAGGGAGAAGCAGGTTCCCCACTGAGCGAGGAGCCCGACGCGGGGCTCCATCCCAGAACCCTGGGATCATGACCTGAGCCGAAGGCAGACGCTTAATCAACTGAGCCACCCAGGAATCCCTAATTCCCAATCTTTGAGGAAGTTTGTCTATGCCTCCTTCCTAACTGCCAACCAAGTATAATTCAAATTACTCAAGTTGGCATTCAAGAGACTCCCCCAGTTGTACTATCTATTACTTCCACCTCTAAGACGTAACTAAGAGACAGCCGAACAGGGACGCCGGGGCGGTTCACTCGGTTGAGCGTCTGCCTTCGGCTCAGGTCCTGATCCCAGGGTCCTGGGATCGAGCCCCACATCCGGCTCCCTGCTCGGCAGGGAGACTGCTTCTCCCTCTCTCGCTCCCCCTGCTGGTGCTCTCGCTCTCTGGCAAATAAATAAATAAAATCTTTAAAAAAAAGAGAGAGAGAGAGAGAGAGATCGTGGAAGAGAAGTTCCTTCTCTTTCCTTGAACACACCTAACCCTGGTCTCGACTCTGTCTCTGGCCCTGCTGCGCCCCCTGCGCAGTGCACACACACAGTGAGTTCTTCAGCCTGCATTTTGGCCCAATAACTTCTTCCTAGATACTCATCCCTCACCTCCCATCTCCTTCCCTTCCCTTGAACCCATAAGACGAGAAAGTTATCTGTGCATCTACTGCTCTGGACGGTCAGGTGGGTAGGTCACTAACATTTATTCCAGGCCCAAAGCAAGGAATTCAACAGATATCATCCTCCGCTAACCCTTCCGAATGCAAAATGAGTTGTTATCCTGGTGCAGAGGAGAAACTGAACTGTAGAATGGTCAGGTAAATACTCTAAGGTATCCCAGCTAGGTTAAGAGTGGAGCAAGGTGTGTTGTGCTCAAATCCTGAATTGTCCTCACTCAACCATTTGGAGTGCAGCGTGTATGCCTGGGACAAGTCTTGTATGCCACTCCCCATTTCTCGTTGCGCCACCTCCCACGCCCTTCCCTAATCTGGCTTTCCAGTACAGACCGGGTTCTAGCCAGCTTCCAAACAGATGCAACCTGACAGTGCCCCATCTCGAGCTGCACCAAGTTTCGTCGTCCATCTCTGGATTCCTACTCCCAAGAGTGCTCTGGATGATGGAAACTTCTGGGCTTGCTGACATGCAGAACCTGGGGTCAGAGCATGTGGGGCCACCTGTGATCAGTGAACAATGATGGACAGGAACTGACGGATAACCCCTTTCGTCCCACGGGCACACAGTTCTGAGATACATTTCACGAGGCTCTTAGAAGATCCGATGCGATTAAACATCAGTTGCCCCGAGCAGTGACTGCCACATTGGCTTTCCCTCTGTCTCATCTACCTTGTCCGTCACACTTACTGAGGTCACACTGACAAACAAGCCTCTTGCACCCAAGCCTCTATTTTGAGCTCTGCGTTCAGAGCCGAGAGCAGAAATGTGAGCCAAAGCAGAGGAAGGCTCAGCAGCAGTGTAGGCTGTAGTACTACTCTGCCCTGGCCCTCGGGCCACACGAGTCAGAGATCCAGTGGTGCTTGAGGTACTCTTGGAAGAATGCATGTCTCACCCGTGGATGCCAGCTAGCTTCCTCTTCTCAGTTACCCCAGTGCCAGCACGATGTAGCCAGGAAAGGCATGGCTCAGGTGGCACGGATGGACCCAGCAGCGTGGGCTTCCTCTTACCAAGGCCTGAGCCCTTGCTACTGCTAAATGTCCAACCAATCAATAGCAGAGATAGATGCCAATCCCTACAGCGCCTACAAGGCTATCAGCCAGCCCTTTGGCAGAAGGTCAATTCTAACAGACCGCTTCCACTCTGGAGGAGAGGAGGAGATAGCAATTCGTGTTTCCTGGAATTCATGCCTACCTACTCCCAAATACGGGTTTGCCTGCTCTGCAAGCACACTATCCAAGGACATAAGAATGCCTAATGTACCAGCATGGTATCCCACAAAGCGTTGTTGCAGACCAAGGGACTGATTTATGTCAAAGGAGGGGCAACAATGAATGTATGACCAAGGAATTCCCTAGTTTGATCATGAACCTCACTGTTCAAAAGCAACCAGCTTAACTGAATTGTGAAATGGCCTGTTAAAGGCTTGGGCAATAGCTTAGTTAGGGCACTAGCTTAGTTAGGTACTAGCATAGTTAGGGCACTAGCACAGTTAGGGCACTAGCATGGTTAGGGCACTAGCATACTTAGGGTGCTAGCACAGTTAGGGCACTAGCACGGTTAGGGCACTAGCATACTTAGGGCACTAGCATAGTTAGGGAGCTAGCACAGTTAGGGTATTAGCATACTTAGGGCGCTAGCATACTTAGGGCACTAGCACGGTTAGGGCACTAGCATACTTAGGGCACTAGCACGGTTAGGGCACTAGCATACTTAGGGCACTAGCATAGTTAGGGAGCTAGCACAGTTAGGGCACTAGCACAGTTAGGGAGCTAGCACAGTTAGGGCACTAGCACAGTTAGGGCACTAGCACGGTTAGGGCACTAGCACAGTTAGGGCACTAGCATACTTAGGGCACTAGCATACTTAGGGTGCTAGCACAGTTAGGGCGCTAGCATAGTTAGGGCACTAGCTTAATAAGAGCACTAGCATAACAACCTCCTGCTCTTCCAATATCACCCTGACCCATGTCCCATCCCTCGAATTTCTGCAGGGAGGTTTCTTTCCTTTCAGAGCAGGCAATGGTGTTGAGATCTGATACTAGGTGTGCTCATGTTGCCTGAGGATCATTTCTTCTTGGCCCTTTCACCAGTCAGAGGCAGGAAATAGATGCATGTATGTACACACATACACCCAGACATTCAAAATACACATATGTGCACATCTGCACGTGAACATACATATGCACATCCAGGTGCATATTTTAGAATCATGAATCCATACCAATATGGCCAATTCCATTCATCCCCCAGGGTTCTGTTTGCTTTCTCTCATTTGCTCAGTCCAATAACACATCTGAAAGCGTATCAAGATAGCCCTCTCTCCATATTACTGCATGTTTTTATTTTAAGAGTGATCAAATTTTTGGATGCCTGGGTGGCTCAGTCGGTTAAGCGTCTGCCTTCAGCTCAGATCGCGCTCCTCGCTTAATGGGGAGCCTGCTTCTCCCTCTGCCTGCTGCTCCCCCTGCTTGTGCGCTCTCTCTCTGACAAATAAAATCTTTTAAAAAAAAAGCATGATCAAATTTTGACACAAAGCTTCCCCAGCAGAATTACACTCCTGCCATATTTGCCAGCCAAGTCTCACATACCCATGCCAGAACGGATCTCTGGCAAACAACACGGGATCACCATGATTGGCTTACACCAATCATCCTCCCCACCACCTCCACTCCTGGGACTGGGGTCAGGGTCTCCCCTCAAGTGCATGGTCACATGGAGGAGGGTGAGATACCTAAAGATAGGGTTTCTAGTTGGAAAAAGGAAGGGGGCTGTGGAGTGTGGATATCTGGGAGGAAACCAGCTGTACCCACTACATTAACCTATGATCCATACAATAGATCGGGCGACATAAATCCTCTGAAATTATACGCAAAATGTCTTTGTGTGAGCACATGCATAGTTCTCCAGGGAGAGGATCCTCCATCATCCTCATTTCTCAGAGGGCTCAGGCAACCAAGAAAAGTTTAGAACCACTTCATTTTAAACTGGCACAGTCCTTCACCTTAAATTTACAGAGTACAAAAAGTCTCTAGGAACTTAGACCCTAATTCAGAAAATGCCAGGGTTTCCCCAATCTCATTTATTACATTCCTGTTCCTAGGACAGAAATCAGAAAACTGCACGGCCTTTGTCAAAATACAAATGTTCGTCTCAATTTGAGCCCTCCTTGAGCCTGTTCCTAGATACCCACTCCAGGTTTCCAGGACAATTAAGGGGCACCAAATCTTCTTCAAATTAGACATGCTGCATTTAAACTCTCATTCTTCTAAAGAAAACAGAGACCAAACGGGAGTCTCCGAAGAAATAAAGGGAGCAGAAGTGCAAGCTGCCATAAAAAAGAAGAAGAAAAATCCATGGTTTAGGAAAAGCCAAAGAGCAATGTCAAGGCAGCTGGTCAGTGTCAACCTGTTCTCAGGATTTTATCCCACTGGCCCCAAGTGTGGCATTCGGAGTCCGAGAAGTATTACCACCATCTGGGACAGCTGTGGTCATAGAAAGAGCTCCCGAGTCCAGAGCTGTAATCCTCCAGGGTTCCTTCACCAGTTGCATTGATCTGTCTGAAAAGGCCAAACACAAAGGCATCTCCTGCAGACCCCGCAGGATAGGGCAGGGGACGGAGCATTAAAAAGCCTGTGCCCTTGGGTGTGGCTCTTAAATTGTTGCCAGGCAGACAACTGCTGTGCAGAGATGAAATCACGGAATCCAGACTGGACTTAGCCGCCTCGGCGACAGGGTGACCCTATAAAATGATCATCCCACACAGGACACTTGGGAGAATGAAAGAGGACACTGTTAACGAACACAGCAAGGCAAGAGGTGTGAAGAGGGGCAGTGTCGGCAAAGCCCGCTCAGCCGGTACTTCGTAATGCTCTGCTCTGCCTTCTGTCCCTCCTGCATGTGCCTTACGCTGTGATCAGCATCACAGAAAATAAAAATGAAATTAAAATAAAATAAAATAGCGCAGTGGCTCAGTCAGTTAAGCGTCTGCCTTCGGCTCAGGTCCTGGGATCGAGTCCCGCATCAGGCTCCCTGCTCAGTTGCTTCTCCCTCTGCCCCTACCCCCTGCTTGTGCGCTCTCTCTCTCTCTCTAATAAATAAATAAAATTTTTTAAAAATTTAAAAAAATAAAAGGGTATTACAGCACACCATCACACACCACACCGTGTCATCCTGGCCCATAAGGAGCCATCTCTCTCCATTCTAATGCTACTCCGTCTTCAAATTAACCACCTTGGTAGCCCGAAAACCAAACCTCACTGACGTTCACTCTGAGCTAAGGCATTAGGACCACTGGCAGGCTTTGGGTTTTCAATCTTTGATTCAGGATATATGCAAGTGACTCACTGGACTATTTTGGTCTTGGGAATGAAGTTGCCTTCAGAAAATCTTGCTGCCATCACACATACCAGGGTAGGCGGGAGGCTCTCCTAACAGAGGTTAGCACATCTGCCTGAGGTTGGGGAATCAAGCAGATCTGATCAGGTCCTCACTGCAAATCTCTGGAGCCCTGAGCATATTTTTACACTTTAAGTCATCTCCAAATACTCTCCTGGATCAATAAGCCTGTACGTTCATTAACCTTCATTTTCTAGTTCTCGTGACTTAAAAAAAAAAAGAAAAAAAATTCAAATCTGGACTCCCTGGTGTCTTGCTCTCTTCTTCATTGGCCAACATAAAAAATAAAAAGAAATTTTAAAAGCTTTCTTACCACCGATGCTTAAAGAATAATAAGTTACTCGTTAAAACAGCTACTATAGGTTTTCTAAGTTCAAAAGTAGAAGATATTTATTAGAAAAGTTAGAAAATAAGGAAAGGTATGAAGAAGAAAATTGAAATTACCCAAATTCCACCACCCAGGCTACATACAACGTTGTTACTATTTGGGGGCATTACTTTGTGGTCGTTTTTGTACACAGATAGATCTGTAAGTATATACTTCCATAGATACAGCATTTTCTCATAAATTTAAGACCACACAGTGTGCACGATTTTTTTTTTTAAAGATTTTATTTATTTATTTGACAGAGAGAGATAGCGAGAGCAGGAACACAAGCAGGGGGAGTGGGAAGGGAGAAGCAGGCTTCCCGCGGAGCAGGGAGCCC
>NC_138383.1:9899466-9960538 GCF_054177405.1 Leptonychotes weddellii
AACACAAGCAGGGGGAGTGGGAGAGGGAGAAGCAGGCTTCCCGCGGAGCAGGGAGCCCGATGCGGGGCTCGATCCCAGGACCCTGGGATCATGACCCGAGCTGAAGGCAGACGCTTAACGACTGAGCCACCCAGGCGCCCCACTGTGCACGATTTTTAACATTGTTTCCATCCCTTGGCATTTCATTGTGAATATTTTCTGCAGACATTAATCGTATATTTGTAAATCTTTCCTCAGTTGCAAAATACTCCATTCAAAGCACTACAAATACTGGTTGCAAAGATGTGTATTTACTTGTAATTGTGAAGAGACCGACTGCAAAGCTAGCATGCCTCAGACACACATGTGAAACGTGCTGGGCTCTTTAAAAAGAACAAGCTGATGAATGATATGCTAAGTCACCTGGTTTCACAGAACTTGAAATCAATCCACTTAGAACACCACCGGGCTCTGGCATGGATAAGGACCTTAAAATCACAGTTGCATCAGAATACTTTTCTCTAAAGGCTGTCCGGAGAACAGAAGGACACGCTCTAGAGAGGAAGATCTGCCAGATACGACAGCTTCTAGAGAAAGCTATCATTTTAAAATCCTACAAAATCATGCACACATTTGTACGCTTTCTACAGGCTTTGTGCTATGCCAGGCAACAGTGACGCAAAAGTGCATGATGAGGCCATCATCTTTCTCTGGAGGACTTCAGAGTCTACAGGCAGATGGGGAGTCGAAGCTGGTACTTGGAAGGCATGGCCTACGGGGACTGG
The DNA here is from genome assembly GCF_054177405.1 of Leptonychotes weddellii. Classification (NCBI taxonomy): domain Eukaryota; kingdom Metazoa; phylum Chordata; class Mammalia; order Carnivora; family Phocidae; genus Leptonychotes; species Leptonychotes weddellii. Next base: position 9,900,231 of record NC_138383.1, read on the forward strand.
GCTGTGGAGAGCGGGCAAAATAGTCAAAACAGGTCACTGAGAAGTATAATAACGGGTCATGTACACGAAATAGATTGATTCTTCCATCATACTCGGACATTGTTCGATATACCTTTGCTCAATTTACCTGCTATGATACTATTAAGTTCAACAAACATTTATTGAGCTATTTATTTATTTATTTGAGAAAGAGAGCACAAGCAAGGGGAGGGAGAAGCAGGCTCCCCGCTGAGCAGGGAGCCCAAAACAGGACTCAATCCCAGGACCCAAGATCATGACCTGAGCTGAAGTCAGACGACGCTTAACCAACTGAGCCACCCAGCGGCCCCTTATTGAGCTTTTTATACGTGCAGGCACTGCGCCAGGTGGTACGAACACAAAGACGAAAGAGACATGCCTCTGCTCTCCACAAACCCATATTTTAGTACAGATCATGGCTGTGCAACAAATAATTATATTAGGAGTAATAGTAGCGTAAGCAGGGAGCTCTGAGAGCGACTGAACAGCTAACCAACCTGGGGGAGGGTGTGTCTCCAGGCTGCTCCCTGGAGCATGGGCGGTGGGAGTGACCGGGGGTAAGGTAAAGTTGGAAGAGGCAAGGCATTCCAGTAAACAAGAAGTCAAAAGCAGAGGTGTGGTGTGTCCAGAGGGTTCTAAGGAATGGGTGAGGCTACAGTGTAAAATCCTAAATACAGTGCCAGGAAATGAAGAGAGAGGTGGGGGGGGGAGCCGGTGGAGGGTCTGAAGCACCCAACTGGGATGGTCAGTCAGAGATCTGTTTTAGATGATAACCCTGCTTCATACTTCACTAAGGAAATGGAAGGTACGAAGTGGGACCTCACTCATCTCTGGTCCCAGTGTCACAGAGCTTCCCTTTCTCCTTTCTGTATAAAGGTAGGCATGTCCCTCCCATCAAAGGCCAGCTCCTCCACTGGGCTCTGGATCCACCCTAGGAAGGATTCCAGTGCTTCGGGTACTGTGTCCCTGATGATACGCCCCAGGATCGCCATCTTGCTACTCCTGCCTGGTTTATTCCTATCAGTGAACAGCTATGCTCTTGTATCTGCCCTAAAAAATGCTTCCTTCCTTTCCATATCCCCTCCAGTCATCATTCCAGTTCTCTAAAGAGTTGTCCACATACTGTGATGTTTCTACTTCCTCACTCTCCTTCATTGCTCAACCCACCATGATATGGCTCTCTTCTGCCATCACGCCCCGAAAAAGCTCTGTCGAGGTCACCAACCATCTCTGTGGATACTTTTCTCACTTTACTCAACCTCTATAGTCGGCAGAATATGCCACCCTCCAAAGATCTCCACGTCCTAATCTGTAGAACTTGTGAATATGTACACAGCAAAAGGAACTTTGCAGGTTGTGTTTCAGGGCTAAAGGCAGATATGATATGGGGAGATTACTTGGATTGTTGAGGTGGGCCCAATCTAATCCCAGGAATCCTTAACGGTGGAAGAGGAAAACAGAACAGTCAAAATCTTCCTCATCTCAATTGATGACCCCCTCCATCCAGTTGTTCAAACCAGCCATCCTGAATCTCCTCCTGTTCTTTTGTCCCCATGTCTAACCCAAGAGGAGATCTATTGATTTTACCTCCAAAATTTATTCCAAATCTGCCCACATTTCTCCATCTCTCTTGCTAACACCTTGGTCTACACCATCATCATCTCTTAACCTGGACTTCTGCAACAGCCTCCTACCTTTTGTCTTTCATCCTCCTTTGACCCATGCCCCACAAGGCAAGAGTAGAAGTGAAATGTAAATTGGATAAAACTGTACCGGATTCTTAGAATTTCTCAGTAGTTTCCCATTGAACTTGGGGTAAAATGCACTCCTCCTGCAGCCTTCAAGGCCCTGTGTGATGTGATTCCCACCCATTTCTCTGCTCTTATCTCAAATCACTCTCCTTTGATGGCTCTTTGCATTAATCATTCTCTTCTAGGCTTTGGTTCTTTGATCCCACCAAGCTCTTGCACATCCCGGGGTCTTTGCACCAACTCTCTTTTCTGCCTTGAACATTTATTTCCCCACTAGAACTATTTCCATTCTAGTTCCTTCCACCCTTTTTTATCTCAGCTTAAATGTCATCATCGAGGACAGCCTTGCTTGTCTACACCGTGCAAAGCATGGCCACCCTGTTATCCTCCATCTCAAATCCTTGTTGGTTTCCTTTGTGATACAATACAGTTTATACACATGTTCGTTATCTGTCTGGGTTCATGGCTTTGTTGGTCTTCAGCACTAGAAAATAAGCTCTGTGGGAGCAGAAACAGTGATGAGTTCACTCTTTTAGCCTCAACTCTGAAAAGAGAGTGACTGGCCAGAAAATGGTTGCTGAATTACTTACCTCCTTGGTCATCCTGGGGGGCCGATGGAGAGGGGATGGAGATGGGGAGCATGACTGCAGGCAGGAAAACGGATTGAGAGCCAAGCAAGAAGAGAGAGGAGCCTGGGCTTGATAGGTAACAGTACAGATGGAGAGGAGGAAAACCGCATTACATTAAAAAGGCCTCCCTAGGAGAAATGGCAGGTACCAACCAGGAACAAGACCGCAGGAGAAGCAAATCTGAGGGAAGGAATGGGCTTGGGTTGGTACAGAGTGAGGTTGAGAGACCATCCCAGTAAAGAAATTCGGCAAACAAGGGTCTATTTAAATCTAAAGCTTCAAGGAAAGGACTGGACAGGCAACCAAGATTTGAGACTGACTGTTATATACAGAACTGTACGTAGCAACATTTTGATAGTGTAGTATTTCCAGGGTGTTCCTAGTTGTCTCATCAAAAAGTCCAAGTCGAAAGCCACTGCTTAATGGTCACTCTAGCAGCAGTGAAAATGGAAAGGGACTCAGTCCAGAGCCTTCCTCTAGAAGAACCAACCAATACACAATGAAAGGAAACTCACCACAATGGCGTTTTAGAGCTCCATACAACCCCCTTTCCTCCCACCTCTTCCCCCTTGACCATCTTAAACCTTCCTGGCTACAGATGGCCCATTTCCTAACACACATCAACTCCAAAGCACCAAGTGGCTGTGATGTCTGCAGAGCAGACCAATCGGATATTGTTAAGTATTAGATACAACACCAGCTCAGGATTTCTCCAAGAAGGAGTAAAACACAGATCCTAACATTTTCTAGTTTCTTCCTACATATGGTCATCATATATGATAACTCTTCCTTTACTTAACCCCATTTTCTTTGCCTGATCCAGATCCTTTTATCCCTGCCCGGTATACAAGTATGAGCAAATAATTGGCTGAGTAATACCTAGCTCCAAGTAAAGCACCAACCAGAAGAACAGAACGGGGTCCAGTAAGATGACCAGTTCAGGGAAATAAGTGGGCAGGCTGTCACTTACAGATATACAGAACATAGAAACATCATTTTATTTAAGACTTTGTGTTTGAGGTGGTCGGTTCAGTTAGCCCAACTGGGGTCCCAACAAGGACTAGACAAATCTGGAATTCCTGCCTGGACATTGCTCGATTTCATATACATGGATTGCAACTCGAACCACACCAGCTGGCTCCAGTCATTTAAAACAGTGCCTATCATTCATTCATTCATTCATTCAATCAACAAGTATTATCAAGGAGTTATTATATATCATGCCCTGTGGAGGCCTTTAAAAATAAAGAAACCATTTCCTCTCCTAAATGGGCATATAATCTAGTAGAGAAGATAAAAAGGAATCAAACAAAAACAGAATAAGTCGTCAGTGTTTAAAAGAGGGAAAATGTTATGTTAAATACGATACAGGTAATAACTGATTTATCCTCATGAAAATTCTATAATCAACCATTATCATCTCTGTTTTACAAATGAGGAAACAGACGTAAGGGGAAATAGTTCACATGCCCCCGAGTTGGGAATTGGAGCCAAAAGTCTACCTTCAGAGTCCACTATTAAGTAAGGTGCGTACATACCTTATCATTTAAACAGGGACACTGTTGTGAGGGAAAGGTGGTAAGAAAAATAATAAAAATTACACAACATTTTAAATATTTATCGACTGATGAACAGATTGGTTTCATTACAGCGGTGAACTTATACAACCCAAACCTATTGAAAGCTGTTTTCAAAATGAAATTCTTTCTAAATACACACATACACATACACACACACATATATACATATGTGCATTAAAGCAAAATGCACATTCTAAAATGACATAAGCAGAATTATTTTTCTTGGCACGTGCTCACATCCTTTAGGTCGGTTCCTGAGCCCTGAAGCCTCTAACTTGGTGTTTCAGGGAACACAGTGTGGGCCACAGTGGTCTCAAGTTCTCCCACCACCTAAGACAGGAAAGAGCTAGCCAACGCTGACCCCCTGGATTTTTCAATAAGCAAGCCTTCCATGACAAGCAAGGAAAAGAGAGAGAAGTCGTCGCTGGGCATCTTTTGGATATGTCTGGGCACTAACATAAAATCCAAGCGGCGTTGACACCTCCCACATATAAGAGATCATAGCAGAAGCCAGCATTAAACAGCGGTGGTCTCTAAAACCCATCCTGGCTTGTTTTTGTTTTGTTTTTTTTAAAGATTTTATTTATTTGACAGAGAGAGACAGCGAGAGCAGGAACACAAGCAGGGGGAGTGGGAAAGGGAGAAGCAGGCCTCCCGCCGAGCAGGGAGCCCGATGTGGGACTCGATCCCGGGACCCCAGGATCATGACCTGAGCCGAAGGCAGACGCTTAACGACTGAGCCACCCAGGCGCCCCATCCTGGCTTGTTTTAATGCAACTATGAGATAATGATACTTTGTTTTAAAAATAAAAATAAAAATCTGGGATAAATGCTAAACCAGATGGAATGCGGGACAAAGGAGCATTCCAAGAGTGCCCTGAGCAAATCAGGATGCCTGGTCTCTAACTACTGAGCTATACAAGCTCATCAACCACCATAACAGGAAGCGGAAGTCACAAGGAAGCTTCACACATGTGTGGGAGTGATCACCTCTGATAGGGGTAATTAAGAAAACTTTTTTTTTGCCTTTTATTTATTTATTTATTTTTTAAAGATTTTATTTATTTGACAGAGAGAGACACAGCGAGAGAGGGAACACGAGCAGGGGGAGTGGGAGAGGGAGAAGCAGGCTTCCCGCCGAGCAGGGAGCCCGATGCGGGGCTCGATCCCAGGACCCTGGGATCACGACCTGAGCCGAAGGCGGACGCTTAACAACTGAGCCACCCAGGCGCCCCTTTTTTTGCCTTTTATTATAAGAAATTTTAAGCATACACAAAAGAGAACACTCTAAGGAACCCCTATGTAGGCATCACCCTTCCTAAACAATTATCAATTCTCGGCCAGTCTTGCTTCATCTATACCCCCAGCCCTACTTCTTTAAAGGGAATCCCAGACATCTTACAATTGCATCTGTATTTTCCAGACAGGCCCAGAAATCAGGCCTCGATCATGCAGGCCACATACGCAGGGCAAAACTATCCACGGCATACAGACACAAAGAAGATGAAACTGTAGCTCAGAGTAGTTAAGAAACATTAACCAAGGCCATAAAAATAATATGGGGCAGAAACGGCCCTCAAACCTAAAGTGCTTCAGACTGCTGGTCTAGAATTCAAAGAAACCACCTTTGTCCTGACCCTCGGGGGGGAAAAGTAGATGGCTCCATACAAATCCGGCAGCACTCAATAGCACACTGTGTTCTCCTGTCATTTTATGGAAGAACTGCATGTTCTGGAACCCATAAAGACCGGCCAAGCCTCCCTTCACTGCTGGAATGTGCCTGCCACCCCCGTCAGCCAACCAGAGTCCACGCTCCCACGGAGAAGATGCTAACGTGCTCCCCGCTGGCTGAGGCGGAGGCCCGCACAGCCTCTCTTGCCCACGGTCCCCTCGCTGTATGTTCTCAAAGCCCACCTGGAAGGGATTCATGTGCCCCGGCGTGCCAGAGAAAGCAGGAAGGCCCGAGAGGGAAATGTCAGCATTTAGGTTTTGCCCATTACAATCCCCAAAGGGGTGTGATTCATCCCAAATGCGAACTGAAAACCTTATTAATTTCACCTTCTTTTCTAAATCGCCTCCTTTCAAAACTTCTACACAGAAATTCTGACCCAACCTCACATCGTGTTTTCTGCAAAAGGGAAGCAATCCGACTGCCAACCATGGAGGCAAAGTTCTGAAAAGTGGTAGGTACACAGCTGCTTTTTCTTTCTTCTTCTTTTTTTTTTTTTTTTTTTTGGTCATATGTGATCACCGATTAAAATGGAATCTGGCCAGCCTGGGCTCCTTCCCGATGACTGTGAAGCTGGTGAGCTTGGTGGCAGTTTCTCTTCCCCTCTGCTATCTGAGTTAGACTCGGGACAAGGACGCAGAGGCCTCGGATGACCTCCTCTGGGCAGAGGCACCTTCGGGATGCTGCCTCCAGTCCCCGGGAGGGCCTTGGAGATAGCTCCAGAGGAAAGGGGAGCCCAGCAGCTTTCTCAGCAGCCTGCTCTCCCCAGAACAAAAACCACCCTGTCAAGCACCAGAAACAGTCCGAAAAACATGCCTCCAGACAAAGCGAGACTATTCAGCGGTCCCAGAGCTGCCTCTTCCAGCCCTCGGGCTCACTGACCCAACAGCTCACGCAGAGTCTGGAAGAGAAGACTGTCTGTGGAAGGAGGAAGGCACGAAGACACGGGGAGGTCATCTCCCTCGTTCTTTCTGTTTCCTGGTGACCTCGTGCTGCCGGCCACGATGTGCAGTGCAGGTAAGCAGTGTGGAAACCATGTCACTTAGGGACCCAGCGGGGACAACAGGGAGGGTGTCGCCCCCGGAGGAAAAGATGAAGGGGATCAGGAAAGCACCGTCCCAATCCTTGCAAGAGCTGTTGCGTTGGAAGGGGAGCAGATTTTGTTCTGAGTTACTCCAGGAGGCGCAGGAATGAGGACACACAAGTTCTGTCCCTATGCGAAGCACTTTTCTTATGACTTGTTAGGAAGGGTTTTGAAAGTGCACCATGCAGGTCTTCCTCCTCCTTCTCTAAGCAGCTCTTCCTTTACCATCCCCATCAAAGGTGAACTTGACCCGAGATTCTGCATTCAGCCTATTTTCTCCCTGTGCTTCTCACCTGTGGTATTGTCAAGGTTTCTACGATGCCGGTGACTTCTCCATACACAACCTCTCAGACTGTCGCATCTTGGCTAGACCTTGCACTCTTTTGCCTATGACACCCCATCTCTCGGGAATTGCATTTCTCCAACCCATGGTCCTCTTCACTGTCGCAGATGCCCACTGCCCACATTAAAATCCAGACTTGTGCTCCCCTTGCTCCTCCCACTTCCCCAGCCTCCTCTGTCAATACCCCCTCAGGATGCCTGGTGATCTCCGGGTGCCCCTCATGGGGCTGCAGAGCCTGAATACCTCTGCGTCCGCCCTCCCCATGCTGCAGCAGCTCCAACTGGAGGTACCTGCTCACCTGTCAAGATTCAGCACTAACGAGATCCCTCCTCTGATGAGTCTCCACCTGCTCCCCACTCACCCCATCTTCGTCGCCCCCCCCCCAGCAGCTGTACCCTCTCACCTTCCCTGTATGTTTAACAAATTGTTGTATTTCTTGGATGACAAGACTGACTGGCCCACACTAAACCGTCAGCATCGTAAAGGCAAGGGGCCATGTCTGTCTCATTCTTCTATCCCCAGAGCCTAATGTCCTGCCTGGATCGTGTTTGCTGGATCTGTAAAAAAGAGAAGGAAAGAAGGAAGGGAAAGAGGAAAGGAGAGAGGGAAGGAGGGAGAAAGGTTTCTGTGCTTTTTATTGTTGTTGTTTTTATAAGGATGTCCAGCACGGTGCATTCTTCTTCTTTTTCCTTTTGATGACCTCCCCTTTCACTGAAAGTTTAAAGATTGAGTTTACAGGTTCTCAAAGAGAAGATGACGGCTTATTTAGCTACTCTGAATATGGGTGCACTCTATAAAACAAGGGAAGACTATAGCTAAAAGCAACTACAGAATGATAAGCAACATAAGAATAATAGTAGCAATGATTTATCTGAAGAAATCTGGTCATGTAATGAATTAGGAATTAAAATCACTAGCTCAGTGTTAAATATATATATATATATATACTGCAATAGATCTGAATTTGTAAAACACGTTTTTAAGTATAAAAACCTTCAGTGACTGACTACTTTCCTACCCTGGGTGTTGGCAAGTAAAGAGAGAGTAAGCTCCAACTTCTCCCTGGCTTAGAAGCTGACATTCGTGCTCAACTCTGCACACCAGCAACACAGGTTAAAACCATAATACGTGATTTTTTTTTACAAGATTGCCAACCTCTAAGAGATTTTCTTTAAGGTGCTCAAAAAGGTCAGTGAATATGAAAATAAAGAAGTCCCTGGTGATTTTTGCGAGAAGAGCTCTGGAGCCAAAGCCGAGCGAGAAGCCAGACTGCAGGAGATAAGCGAGCACGGGGACGATGGAGAAAACCAAGGCGTTGGCAACACACCATGAGCTTGAAAGGAGTGACGCACGCAGAGAAGTGGGGCAATTACTAGAAAAGGAAACTCAGAGACACTGTGCATTTCTTAATGCAAGGTAAAGGGCAATTCCAATAATGGGATGCAAGCCAGGGGGGAATCTGGGGGCAGCAGGGGAACAACAGTGCTGTTAACAGCAAGGGGGAAAGGGCGCCTGGGTGGCCCAGTTGTTAAGCATCTGCCTTCGGCTCAGGTCATGGTCCAGGGTCCTGGGATCGAGCCCCGCATCGGGCTCCCTGCTCGGCGGGAAGCCTGCTTCTCCCTCTCCCACTCCCCCTGCTTGTGTTCCCTCTCTCACTGTGTCTCTCTCTGTCAAATAAATAAATAAAATAAAATAAAATAAAATAAAATAAAAAACAACAGGGAACCTGGAAAGGACCACGGGGGCCAAACCTCAACAGAGTTAACACTAATTTTGAGGACAGACCTCCTAAGTCCGAAGTTTTGGGGGAAATCAGAGACAACGAAACAGTTAAGAAATTCCCTGGGATGTGGCTCTCAGACTTTGGGATGATATAAATCTCCTGAGGTATTTGTTTAAAAGATAGTGGCCCTACCCACCTGGCATTCTGATTCAATGGGTCTAGGGCAGGTCCTAGGAACGTGCATTTTAGGAAGGAAGGGAGGGAGGGAAGGAGGGAGGGAGATCTCATTTTTTTAGAAGAACCCCCTGCATTGAAGGTGAATGTGTTACATATAGTAACGGGGCCATGATGTGACACCAGCCTACCTACAGCAGTACATTTCCAAATTTGAATGTGCCTACCAATCTTCTGGGGACATTGGTAGAATACAGATTCTGATGCAGCAGGTCCGGGGTGAGATTGAAGATCCTGCCATTTCTAGCAAGCTCACTGATGATGCCAGGCTGCTGGTGTGTAGGTCCAGGGACCCTACTTGGAAGAGCAAGACCCCAGCAAAGGATACACTTTAAAAAAGGAGAGGATCTCCTTTGAAAACCCTGAATTGAGCTGCTTCATTCATTCAAGTATTCATGCTGAACACCTCCTGTGGGCCAAACATTGACAACTTGCAGATAAATGCCACTCAACGTGGGGGGTAAACATGTCAACGGGCATTGGATAAGACAGGGAAAACACCATAACAGTGCTTAGCAATGGGAGCCCTTCCTTCAATGTTTGTTGTTGGTGCACCAAGGGAATCAGAAGCAGAGTAGGGAGACATAATCATGCTCTACATCCCCAAGCTGTATCCTTCAACAGAAGAAGCCACCATTACGGAAAGGTACTAAGGTCTCTCGCAAGAGAGCACTTGAACCAGGTCCAAAGGACAGGTGCGTCATGTCCAGGTGGGGAAAGGAAAAGGAAGCAGTTGTAAAAGGAGGATGGAGCAGCATATGCAGGGGTGTGGATTGCGAAAGGGCTCCATGTGGGTGGCTCATAAAGCAGGTCAGGCAGGGCTTCCAAGCTAAGAAACTGGCTTTTATTGTGGTGGCCAAAAGGAAGCTCAGGGGCCATCTTGAAGCAGGAGGAGGAGGATAGACGTTCTGTAGGAAGATACTTGGCAGCAGTGTAGGAGACGTATTTGAAGAGATTGGTGATAAAATACACGGGCAGGTGGTATAAGAATACCCAAAACAAAGCAGTGAGCTACGATGAAGAGAGAAGGCCAGGCAGGGGAGACATCTCTGGTAGAAATAGCAGGATTCAGTGGTAAGAAACCATGGGGAAAAATAGTTTAGGAAAGATATCACCTGGGACTCCTGGATCTCTCTAAGAAAACCATCGGTCCAGTCAAGCCTATCCTCACTCTCAAATTACCACCTCTGCCTTAGCAAAGTCCTATATGTGTAGCGCACAGCTGACCAAACTATAATGAGCTTAGAGATCTGGATTATTACAATGGTGAAAGGTAATCTAAGCCAATTTCTAGAATCAATGGTTTTAAAGCTCTAAGACAGAAAGTTGCCTTACTCTAAAATAATAAGACTCAACACAAATCCTCGGCCATCCCTAACCAAGCTCCTTCCCTGTAAAAGAACAGAAGAGACATCTCAAAACCCAGGTACTATTTTCCCCCATAAAGAGATCTAAAGTATAGGCATTTCCCCAGGCCAAGCCAGAGGCAAGTTCTAAGAAGGTCCACTAAATAGGGTGACCAACTCATTCCTGTTTTCCCTGGACATTCCGGGTTTTTAAACTGGAATTCCAGCATCCCAGGAACCCACTCAGTCCCAGGCAAATCTGTAGGGTTGGTCATCCTATAACAAAGATCTCAATAATAGCTTTTCTAGCCCATGTTAATAAGTATAAGGGAAAGAAGAACAAAGGAACCTTTAGGGTAGGAATTTTTAGGTACATTGTATAAATATTCATTTAACTTTCACAATATTCCTAGGAGACCCATTTTACAGATAAGTAAACTGACAATCAGGCAGCTAAATGACTCATGAGGCTAACTAACAACTAGTCAAAAGGGAAAGCCTTTAAGAATCACATAATCCATCTCACCTTGAGTATGGCACATTATAATCCTTAAGTGAATGTTTGGTGAGCACAACTGTTTAACACTCCCAAAAGGGAATCTGAGGCAGGGCAAGAGTTAAAACACCATTCCACAAACTCCAAACCTATAGCTTGCTGCATCCCAAGATCGAAGAGTCTACTGTCCTACTAAGATAAGTAAGGGTTCTCTCTCTTTACATATATTTCACTTGGGGCTACAAACGTTTGTCCATGCAATTCATTACCACTCGTCTCAAAACTTTTTTTTTATCATTAATAGCAATTTCAAACTCTAGAATCTTCCCTACTTCAACCTCATAATTTTCTATGGTGATACTATCCCTTAACTGCTCTTCTAGAAATCGATAATCTTGAGTGTGAAATATACACCTTTATATATAATCTTAGTAAGAATAACATTACCATGATTAAGATGCTTTGGGTCCTGGGCGCCTGGGTGGCTCAGTTGGTTAAGCGACTGCCTTTGGCTCAGGTCATGATCCTGGAGTCCCCGGATCGAGTCCCGCATCGGGCTCCCTGCTCTGCAGGGAGTCTGCTTCTCCCTCTGACCCTCCCCCCTCTCATGTGCTCTCTCTCTCATTCTCTCTGTCTCAAATAAATAAATAAAATCTTTAAAAAAAAAAAAAAGATGCTTTGGGTCCTTCGATCAGTAAGTACACATTTATACACTCTTGTATTTACAAAACATACAGTAGAGATAGCAAATGCTCTCTAAATATACATGAGTTTTCCCAGATTCCCCAGCCTCCTTTGCAGTTAGTTCTGGCCAGTGGGATGTGTGTAGATTTGACAGGTGCCAATCTGGTCTAGCAGTTTGTGAAAAGCCCATGTTAGAGTCTTTGGCTCTCCTGTCCACCACAGACACCTTCAAAACCCATGTGTTCTGGGTTTTGGCATTGTTGAAGGACGATAGTCTGAGCTTCATCCAACTTTATAGGATATAAAATGAGTGAAAATAGCAGTATTTATTAAGTCACTGAGATCTGTGAGTTACTTTGTCATCCCAGGACAACTTATCCTAGCCACCTTCCATTTTCTCTCGCTCTCTCTTCTTTCTCAATTATGGAATTTCTTCTACGGGTGTTGAGGAAAAACATCTAACACTTAAAATAAGGCAGAAGGTCAACTGCATGTCTTTCAACGACCTATTAAAGCAATGGCTCTCAAAAGTGTGTTACCTGAATCACCAGGTTCGGCAGCATCACCTGAGACCCTTGTTAGAGCTACCAGGATTTCCCCATCACAGAAGGAGAAACTGAGGCTGGGGCCAGCAATGGTTTCAACAAGCCCTCGAGGTGATTCTAATGCATGCTTACATCTGGGAACCATTATTCCAGAGCACTAATTGTTTGACCTGCTATTTTCATTTATATCCATGTCATAGATATTATCTAATAACTCCAACAGTTTATCTATAGCCCTCAAGTATATTAACCTGTTTTGGATCTAAATCAGCACCTTATACCAATGTTCTTGCTCCAGTGTCTATAAATCCTCAGTCTCTTGATTTCTCTCATGAACCAGCTTTGCTATCCTCATTAACAAATCATAAAAATACTGGATATATGCTCACCATATATTTGTATAAGACACAATTTTTAACAACTTAAAAATTATACTTTGACAATGGCAGCTTGGATTATCAATGTGAAATCGTTTAGAATTCCACAGATGAATAAAGCTTGAGAAGGACCAAAGAAAAACATGTAAAAATTGCATTCAGAGATGCTGCTTGAACTCTGAAAAAGTCTACCTAATCATCACAAAAATCTGTTGAACAGTCAACTACCTACATACACTCTTGGAGGTGACATTTTTACCTGGATATATTCCACAAAAAAATGAAATAAGTCAGAGTCACGTAAATATGAGAAGGCTGCCCAAGACTATGAGGACTTGAAGAGGTAATTAAGAAAAGGGGGTGACATTTTCTATCTCAGCACGACTGACATTGGGGCCTAATAACTCTCTATAGTCAGGGGTTGTCCTGTGCTTTGTATAATGTTTGGTAGCAAACCTGACTTCTACCCGCTAGATCCTCGTAGCAACCCCACCCCACTGTGACAACCAAAAAAAGGTCCTTAGACATTGCCTGATGTACCCTGGGAAGCAACAGCACTCCCAGTTGAGACTCAATGGGTAAAAGGCAAATTCAAAAGGCAAAATAAAGTCCTTTTGACACTGCGATGATAAATCCTATTGCATTTTTATAATAGTGTAATCCAAATATGATACACCTTTCCACATCTATCATTTTCTGATTTATGCACTCTAACTTTTAGACACTACTGACAAGATCCTGAACTGCATAAGGAAAGGAAAAGGTGTGGGAGAAGAGAAAAATGTAATTTTTAAATGTAAAAAAAAGGGGGGGTGAGATAAACAAGAGTTTAAAATGAGATAGAAGGTAAAGGACCAGCAACTACTGTTGTTATAATGTTGTCATCATACAATTTCATCAAGTCTCTTCTCTTCTTCTGGAAGAATATGAAGAAAGCAGTGGGGCTGTGGAAGGGATAACAACACTCAACCAATATTCTCTTTGCTCCCCCATGTTTCCCAGCCTTCCTTCCAGTTGGGTTGACCCATGTGATCAGTTCTGGCCAGTGCAATAGGTCACTTTCAAGATGAGGCAGCAGGAAGCTCAAGAGCTATTCTCTAGTCTCCTTCTTTCCCTTGTCTTCTTGGAGACTGAGAAGGCCATGTATTCCAGATGGCACAACTACTCGATGGTGGAGCCTCCATGAGGGTGGGTCCCTGCATCACCGAATGGAGTAGGGTTCCTTGCCAATTCACTTGAGACACGAAGTCTGAGCAAGGAATCACATTTTTCTTGTGTTAAGCCACTGAGATTTGGGGATTATTTGTTACCTAGTTTACCCTGACTACCATAATGAGCATAAGCCCATTCCAATTAGAGTTCTACTAAAGTTCTGAAAATTCATAGCCCAATTTTTCTTCATTAAATCACCCATTGCCAAATCACTTTGAAATTTATACAAATGGACCAGATATGGAATTTAGAGTTGGCTGCCCACCCAGTTTGCTAACCAAATCACGGTTTAGTTCAAAAAATGGGTGGCAATGTGGGCAGGGATGGTGGACCCCTCCACCAGCCTCAGGAGATGAAACACGACTAATTAGTTAATACTAGGGTCCATGGCCTGGCAAACACCCCTAGATATAACAATAGTTTTTACATTTTCACAGGGTTAAGGAAAAGAAGAGAAGCATATGAAACAGACACCCTGGGGCACCTGGGTGGCTCAGTCGTTAAGCATCTGCCTTCGGCTCAGGTCATAATCCCAGGGTCCTGGGATCGAGCCCCGCATCGGGCTCCCTGCTCGGCGGGAAGCCTGCTTCTCTCTCTCCCACTCCCCCTGCTTGTGTTCCCTCTCTCACTGTGTCTCTCTCTGTCAAATAAATAAATAAAATCTTTAAAAAAGAAAAGGAAACAGACACCCTAGGGGGCCCACAAAGCCCCAAATACTCACAGTCAAGACTCTTTACAGAAAAGGTTTGCTAATCCCTAGTCTATGCTAACCATGGTAACCCCTTTTACCAGTCTGGGTTTGAGGGTGAACAAGTAACAAGTAACAGCTTTTGGCTCCAGGTTTGAAATCTGAGAGGAAGTCTGCTGGGAGCTACTGGAAAGCTTTTCCTTCCTGATTAATATAATAATAATAGGACCCAGGGGAGAAATGCCCCCTTCTCTTCCTGCCTTTTGATGTGGTCATGTTACATCATGATAGCCATCCTGTGACCAGAAAGAAAAAGTCAAGGGAACCAGCACTCAAAGGGATACTCCCAAAGCCAGAGCATGGTGAAATGACTGAACCAACCAACCCTGGGATGGTGCATTTGCAATATCTTCATAGAGGGGGTAATAAGCCCCTATTGTTGCAAGCACTGTCATTGGGCATTCCATTACTCACGGCGGACAGAATCCTCTTCTCTTTCCATCAGCCCTCAATAAATGAAGCAACTCTCACATCTCCAGTATAATGGAGCCTGAGAAGCTGCACTAGTCACCAGACACTTTGCTACTGAGGGAAAACTCCTCCCACGCTCCCCCCCAAAATATCATGATTCTCTAACTCTCACTTAGGAAAGAAAGCACTAAATCCTTGAAATCCAGCCTTGAATATTAAATGCTTGAGCCATTCCAGGGTCACAAGGTTAGAATCTTCTGTTTGTCAAATGTAAAATGAAAACAAAAACATGATTGTTGTGAAAAAATGCTGTTGGATCCCTCAAAAATGTCACTACTTACAAAATATGATTATCCCCATATCTGTATTTCCAAATTAATTTTGACATATCTTTATAAAATTTCCTCGAATGTAGCTTTGGAATTGCCCTATGTCTCCCGACATTGAACAGAAATCACCTCTCACTTAATCAATTAGGTTCTCTTTAAGACACACCATCGGATACGTGTGCACCCATGACAATGTTAGAAAGTTATTCCCTCTGGACACAGTCAGAACATATATCCTGATCATTTACTCTGGTAAGGTTGGTAATGACTTAATCACTGAAACTTGGAAGCTTTCACCATGTTCAAAGACTGTCACCACACTCGCTGATGGAGAAAGTGCTTCTGGCTAGAAATAGACCCATCAGCTAAGTCACATTAGCTTCCTGATATTTCTTTTATTGCCAGTACCAAACCACAACAAAGAAGGTTCTACTTACTGTGTCACTAGTAAGTTTGTCTGAATATACCCTTAAAAGCTGAAGAAGCCAATTTTCATAGTTAAAACCTGCAGGCCAGAAATGGTTATCCCTACACAGGTTAAATTTCCCTCTGCATCTAAAGCAAATGTTTAGGACAATTTTTTCTTTTAAATCCAAGGCAGCGGTTCCTAACCTTGGTTGGCTGCACATCTGAGTCCCCAGGGAGCTTTAAAATATAATGATACCTGGCCCTATCCCTGGAGTTCTGACGAATTGTTCCAAATGCAGCCTGGGCACTGGGATAGCTAAAAGTTCCCCCAGGTGATCCTAATATACAGTCAAGGTTGAGAATCATGGACCCCAAGGGCAATGGTAATATAGAAGAAAACGTAATGAAAGAGCTACACCCAGGAGAAAAAAATAACTAAAATTGCATTTACCAAGAGCTAAGAGAGGAGAGTAGAAAAGTTTCCTCCCACTATTTAACATTTCCCCCCAAAAAACAGAAAATCAGTTATTTTAAATCAAATTATTATGTAATCAACTTATAAGTGATTTCTGTATGATCAATTAATAATAAATTATTAAATATAAAATTATATGTATATAATGATTAAATATGAATATATAATTATTAAATATAAAAATTATACGTGTATAATTATTTAAAGAAACGAGAGGGATGGCCAAGAGTAAGAGCCCAAAATTAAGGAAAGAAAGTAAATGTGTTTGGCCCCTTAGTCATAAATCTTAGTCATACCTATGCCTCCTTATCCACACCTTCCTTAAACGGCATATCAAAATCTTTTTTTTTTTTTTTAAGATTTTATTTATTTGACAGCGAGAGAGGGAACACAAGCAGCGGGAGTGGGGGAGGGAGAAGCAGGCTTCCCGCTGAGCAGGGAGCCCGATGCGGGGCTCGATCCCAGGACCCTGGGACCATGACCTGAGCCGAAGGCAGAGGCCCAACGACCGAGCCACCCAGGCGCCCCTCAAAATCTTTTTTTTTAAGGGCACCAGACTCCTCAAGACCGTAGTCCGGAGTCAGCATATTACTGCCCATTGGCCAAATTTGGCCTGCCTCTCGTTTTGGTAAGTAAAGTTTTATTGGATACAGCACATTCCTTGATTTCCATATTGTCTGCCTGCTTTCACACCACAGCAGAGGTGCAAGAGACCATCGGGCCAAAAAACCTAAGATCTGATCTGCCCCTTTTCAAAAAAGTTTTCAACTGCAGCCTATCAGCTGGTATCCTGTAGCAGGCATAAATACATCTCCCTTTTTTGCTTCTCCCGCTAACGCCCACGCCGCAGCTCGGCACTTCTGCTCCTGCCAACAGCGCTACTCAGCGGGCTCCGCCCCATCGAGAGGCACCTGCTGGGCCTCCCGGAGTCACTCTGCCCCATCCAACCTGCTTGGAGTCGCGTCTTCAGCTCTGACCAGGATGTCTCAGACCACCTGGCTGGCGTTCGCCCTGTGCACTAACCAGCTTGCAGCCAAATAATAATAACAACAGCAATAATAATAAAATAGCACCGAAGCCCTCACCAACGCGCTGTAATTGAAGGTGCTCATGTTAAGAAGCAAACAAAGATATTTTACGTACTGCTTCTCCACGACCTAAGTTCGAACCTCCCTAATCAGCTTCTGGTTTTTGCCTCAATAAATTCAATGTTCTTCCTTTGCTCTACTACTTTGCTAAAACCTAAGCGATGTGCTTTAATAGTATCCCCCACAGTTCGGCCATTGTTTTGCAAAACTTTTACTAGGGTAGCGAAAACCAGAGGTGATTCTAAGAACCCCCTTATCATGTGCTTGCTTGAACTTCTGTATTTTTCAATACAGAATGAAGCTCTAGTTTACTTCCATCTTTTGGAAGAAAGATGAAAGGGAAAGACATGAGAATTTATTGCTACCTAGAATTCAAATTTCCAGAGGAGACAAGCAGGGCTTGAGTGACTCGATGATATGCATTCGCTTGTAAGATCAAATTTCTTCTCTTCTCTGTAGAGTACTGTCAGTAAACTATTGTCTCCACTTTGGCAATCTGGTCCTGAACTAGGGACTCGATACCCAGACACCCAGGGAAGGGGCAGAGAAAGAAGACTTCTCCCATTTCCTGTCCCTTACTCCAAAGATCATTCCTTTCTTGTCAATATCATACCAACCTCCCCCCTACTGATGTGGGGGGGCTGCTGATTCTTTGTTATGGGGGGGCTGCCCTGTGCTATGTAGGACGCTTGGCAGTATCTCTCACCTCTACCCACTAGATGCCAGTAGCATCCACACAGACACACAATCCTTCCCAGTTAGGACAACAAAAACGTTTCCAGACACAGCCAAATGTACCCTGGGGGGCAGGCAGCCTCGGCACTTAGTGGAGAACTATTGCAGGAGGGGAACTAGCCCCATAGAGCCCAGGTTTGCCACCTTAGCCCATCTCTCTGGCTACCTCCTTAGTTTGTGCCTTCATCATCTTTAACCTGGACTGCATTAATACCCTCCCACCCGATCTTCTTGACACCCCGCCCCCGCCACCACCCGGAGCTCATATATCCCCCAAACTGCCACCAAATCACCTTCAGGCGTGAGGCACGCCCTCCCCTCCTCGCTGAGCCTTCTCCACAAAGTGCTCTCAGAGCAACAGAGCCACTTCACCATGGTTATGGACCCCTCCACAGGGACAGCCTCTATCCTGACACCCCCTGTGCCTCTGGGTTGGTTTACTCTGATGGGCCATTCCAGCTCCAAAGCATCCCCACAGGATGGGCCTTACACCTGCTTCATTACTCAACTGTGCCTTCTGCCCAGTCCCGGGCTCTTCTGCTTGCCTTCAAATGCTAGTCGCAAGAACACTCCCCTGTAAACCCTCTGCATGCAAAGCTCCCTCTCTGGGTCTGTTTCCTGAGCGACAGGACCAAAGACACAGAGTTATCTTTCTAAATTACAAACCTGATCATGTTGCTTCCCGGCCTGACATCCTGCACTGGCTCCCATCACCTACACCAAGGGACGCTGATGAATAATTATCAGGACGACTGGCTGGCTCAGTGGGTTGAGCGTCTGACTCTTGGTTTCAACTCACGTCTTGGTCTCAGGATCCTGGGATTGAGCCCCGTGTCATGCTCCCTGCTCGGTGGGGAACCTGCTTCTCCCTCTCACTCTGCCACTCCCCCACTCAAATAAATAAATAAAATCTTTTTTACAGAAAAAGAATAATTATCAGAGTGGCATACAAGGTCATCTCCATCAGTAGAGTATGGCAAGGCAGTTCTTTGCAGGATGAGCCCTGATACGTAGTATTTGCTGATTTCCACGGTGTAAATGTTTCCACCACTGTCCATTTCAAGCTACCACCATTTTAACAACCAGCTTACAAAATTACTGGCTATTTAATAAATGGCTCCCATGAACCAGACAGGAGCCAGCTCTGGCATGCCACTGATAACCCTGGCTATTCACTATTGTTAATTCTCATTGTTCTCCTTCACTCATACCTCATCTCAGCCATGACAAATTCTTGCAATTCTCAAACCACCAGGATGCTTTGAGGTTCTGTGCCCTTACTCATGGTGTTTTCTCTGTCTAGAATATGCTTCCTTTCTCTCTGACTCATGCAAACCTACTCAATGTTCTGGATTCAGCTCAAATAAAATCTCTTCCATAAACATTTTCAAGGTTCACCCCTCCCCATCCCATTTCACCCAAAGGTTAAAGAGAACCCTCTTGCTTTTGTGTCCACAAGTACCAAAAATACTCTCCTACCATAGCGTTCCTATTATATTTGTGTGTTTATGTATATGTGTGTGTGTTTACAAAACTGTACCATTTAGACTATAACTCTTCTGAGGGTAGGGTCTTATTTATATTTTTCTGGCAGATGAGATGCTCACAAAATGTGGTTTTTGAATAAACTAAAAACCAGCCTCACTTCCTAGTTCAACATCATCATCAAATACAAATCTTAAAAGAAAGTCATCTCAAGGAAAAAATACTCTATTACCCCAAACTTGAACAGTGGGTTTGATCCCTGGTTCCCTACCTCCAGAATGCTGCAGAGAGGCAAAGCAGGGATAAAGGCTGGGCCAGAGCATGACCGCTAAGGCTTCATCCCAAACCCAGTAGTCTCCGAATAGAGCGGAAAAGCACTGGGAACAAGGGCAACCTCTGCAGGCCCAAGGAGATGGCCCAGGTGGGCTGACTGGTTACCTCCTGACCAGGCAGCATGGATACCAACCTTCCCAAATGCTGCTGCCTCGGGCTAGGACTCACACCAGCTTCCCCCTGTGCTTGCGATTTGAACCAAGCTTTACACGCTCACTGGGTGCCTACTACTTGAGAAATACTGCATCCTTCTTTTTTTAAATAGAGAAGAGTGTTTATTTATTTTTAAGATTGTATTTATTTATTTATTTATTTATTTATTTATTTATTTCATACAGAAAGAGAGAGAGAGAGTGAGCACAAGCAGGGGGGAGCGGCAGGCAGAGGGAGAGGGAGAAGCAGGCTCCCTACTGAGTAAGAAGCCCAATGCAGGGCTCCATCCCAGGACCCTGGGATCATGACCTGAGCTGAAGGCAGATGATTGACCAACTGAGCCACCCAGATGCCCCAAGAAATAGTGCATCCTTAAAGGAAGGATAGAAATGATAATTAACCACTCAGAGGAGATTGAGGAATAATAATCAGCTTTGCTTTTAAGCCAAAAACAAAACTGTACTCCCCCCTCCAAAAAACAAAAACAAAAACAAAAAAAAAAAAACACCTCCACCAAACCAAAGAATTGATAATGCAAACTGATACAGCATGTCCTTGCTGTATACGAGCTCTGTTCTAAAGGCTTTACGTGTAATCGCTGTATATGGATAGTTTACATGTTATATATTATGCATTTATAAAGTTATGTATATATGTACATATAAAAAGTTACGTATATACATATATAAGGTTATGTGTACTATATATTATACATATATAAAGTTATATATATACCTATGTAAAGTTATGTGTATTATGTATACATAAAGTTATGGATAGTGTTATAGCCTATGTTATTATATAATAGTAGCTTGTTATATAAAACAAATGCAAGTGGGTATGCCATATATTATAATAATATATAATAACACAATATAGATAATAACATAATATCATCTCTACATATTCTGCATTTAATATAATGTAATATCTACATTATAATATAATATCTCATTCTATTATAACATTATAATTATAATATCTACAAATATAATACTGGAGTATCCATGTAATATAATGTTGGCATATATAACATTGTTTTGTATGTTATATATTATAATGCATAAAACATATCATGTATTGTGATGTATAATATGTTATAATATATCAAGTATTGTCCCCATTTTACAGATTAAGAAATGAAGATGTTAAGTAACTTGCCTAAGGCTACACAGCTAATAAGGGGAAGAGCCAGGATTTGAACTCAGGTGGCCTGACTCCACAATCCATGTATTTGAATCATGTTAAGAGAAGGAGAAAAACAGGCCCCTTGATGACTTTTCACCACTGTCACCAAAGGATTGGCCATGTCCCTTTCAGCGCCCGTAAGCGGGGAGCGCCGGTCCCCGCCCTAGACCTTGGCATGCGGCACCTGCCGATCACTGATCACCGGCCACAGCACCACTCAGCGAGCCCTGCAACACCCACGACACCTCGGTTGTCAAGGGATGTGTTCTTTTAGCAACTTCCCCATGTGGAAAAGCCACAGACCCCAATGACAGGAGAAATGAGAGGCACAAAAGGCAAGGAAGCGCC
Source organism: Leptonychotes weddellii (assembly GCF_054177405.1). Lineage (NCBI taxonomy): Eukaryota > Metazoa > Chordata > Mammalia > Carnivora > Phocidae > Leptonychotes > Leptonychotes weddellii. The sequence goes on from NC_138383.1 coordinate 9,921,683, forward strand.
TCCCCGCCCAGCAATGAAAACAAACGCACTGAGCAAGGCTGAAGAGAGCCGAGAGGAGACAAACCACCAAGAGGACATCGGGCCTGTGAACAGTCTGTTAGCTGACCAGAAGGAAGGAGCCTTCTCGTTACCTGGGACGGCTAAAGAAGTAAACCACAGGGGCCTAGAGCAACGATGTGGCTGAAGAGAAAAGCAGAAGAAAAACACAATGGCAAATGAGAAGAGCTTCGGCCGGCGGTGGCAGCAGCTGGGAGTGTGGCCAGGCCCCAGGACGGCCGTGGGGAGACCCGGGAGTCACCCACCATGGCTGGGAACAGAAAGGTCCCGCACCTTTGCAACCTCGCGTGGGCTCTCCGTGCACCGCAGACCAGCACGAGGTCGTGCTTCTTCAGAAAAACCTTGACTACATTGAAACGAAAAGAATATAAAAGTGCCTTTGGGAAAGAGTCTCATGGAAAACAGGGTTATGTTAAGCCTCAGGGCTCAGAGAATCAAACTTCAGTTTAAAAAAAAAATGCTCTAAGGACATTTCCCTACAGAGCTAGATAATGGGGCCTTTGCTTGATTTTTCAGTGGGGTAAGGAGTCAGGAGATAGAAATTAGAAAGAGCAAGACCAATCAGAGGTCTGCTGAACAATGTTTAGGTGAGTCTGTCGTGGCTTAAAGATGCCTCCCTGTTTCAGTCCTAGGTTGACTGAGTGACCTCCCTTCATCCCTCCACTGAGTCCTCCTGCTGTGTTCCAGACGCAGTCTCTCAATTTCAGGTTGAGAGGGGCCCTGTCTGCCAACTGACCTCAAGAGTCTGGCTGGTCTGCCCTTCTCTGGACTCAGCCCCGTCTCTTGCATGACTCCTCTGCTAGGGCTACCAGCCCCTTGCCTCCTGCTCTCTCTTGCCATGAACTGATTAACTGTTAATTCTTTCATTAACCGACCCCCTGCTCAGCTAAGGCTCACCCCTCTGAATGCCACTCCAATTCGTCCTTCCTTTATGCCCTTCGTCTTCCGACCCCTCCCTGTTTACTAAACTGCCTTCTGCGCCTATTTCCAAATTCCACTTCCCAAACCTACCTTCGCTGAGGACGCCTTCCTATGCAGGAAGGGAAGATGACAATGAAACATGAAGTTATATAAATCACCCACATCATCAAATCTGCTAAAGGCATCAAATTCAACGAGCACTTGACGGAATTGCCTAAGTCAGTGAAGTCCAGCAACTGTGTTTTCGAGCACCTCTTCCCCGATAAGCTCAAAACACGGCCACCATAAAAGGGTAGGGAGTATGTAATGTGGGCATTACAGGTAGTACTGAAACGCTGCCTAAAGGCGGTGGGTAAGAGAAGGCCAGTAAGCTGATGCAGATCTAAGTCTGCATCCCCACCCTGCTATTAACTAGCTCCAGAACCTCAAAGACAATTACTCACCACCCCCCTCCCCGGGTGCTTTCATTCCCTCACCCGCAAAAGAGAGAAAACGCCCACCAAAAAGGTCAGCAGGGAGAGGGTGATAAGCTAACACACACGAAGGCTCTGGTACGTAGCAAATACCTTCAAACATGGGTGGAGAAACTGAGGTGAGTGACTTGGCTCAGCCAGTCCTGCCCATGTAACACGATTCTTAATCCAGCAATTCAATCTCCAAGCGTTTAGGCTTCCCGTGCGTCACTCCAAAAACTTGTTGACTAACGTAAATCCAAGCTGTCTCCTTGCACCTTGTTTTCATTCCCTAGGAGAAGGCTGGAGTTTTGCTGCCGAACCATCAACTGTCAATTACTGGCTCGATTATGTAAACCTGGTATTCTTAGACAAAATGATGGATCCGCCCTCCCCTACCGCAGTTTCCATTAATCACCAGAAGAGAGTACAGCAACGAACACCCAGCTAACACCAAAGGAGGCGGCAGCTGGTAAGGCAACATGCTACATACCCAAAATACCTTTGTTGCAGGGTAAAAAATAAACAACATTTCTTTCTCCCTTAAACTCTTAACTCCTTAGGTGTGTGGGTACCGATCAGATTTCTTCTGCAACCCTATAGTAGCACAGTATGAGAGATTGAAACAAATTTGAACTAAAGCTAAGACGGATACATTTGAAACTGAAGCCGGTAAAGTAAGCATCTCAAAATAAGGAAGAGAGACCTTCATGAGGTTTAGCTGTCGAGCTGCAGCACGGAAATGCAACATGTCCCTCATCCAAATAACTACCCGCGAGAAACAAAGCTACTGTGTATGTGCCACCAACCCAATCATTACGCATAAAATCAAGAGTTCTTTGAATACTCCTTATGGAACTCAGGCATTTACAGACAATTCATTTGTTACCCAAAGAAAGGGGAATTCTTACAGGGAAATGCCTGTGGTATGGGGAGAATACTAAAAGACAAGTGGAAAGACCAGGGCCCAGCCCTGGGTAGTTACGCAGCCCCCAAAACAAGCTACTTCATTTAAACATGCAACAATTCCCCTTTCGGTGAAAGGGGAAAGTTACTTGGTCTACTCCATCAAGTGTTTAGTGAGGACAAAACAAATTTTTATCCGTGATTTTATCTATGATTTCTGAAAATCGTGCACAAATCGAGGCAATGCCATCCACATGGAAGACGTCACTTGTGTTAAGTGAACTAGAATTAGCTCACTGACAGACCTAGCTAAGGCTGAGCCAGCCCTTTTGCTTTTGAGGTCAGTAAGTAATCTAAGACTCGAGAGTTTTCTCTCCACTGCTTCACTTCCCCAGAGTCGAGTTTCCTTCCTCTATCTCAGAAAGTTGGTAAAAATCTTTTCCTGATGCAAATGCACTTTGGATTTCCCATAAATCTCCAGCTAAAGAAAGTTGGTGGCATGCACACAATGGCCAGCTTAGAGACTGCAGTGGACATCTGTCATGCATTTGGCATCCGAGCCCCCTTCCTATGTTTGGAGTCCTCCACGTCATGAGGGAAAGCCAGCCAGCCAGCTAAAAGTGCAGGAGACTCATGTTCCCAGCATCCTCCGCACTAGAGCATAAGCCCAGGGCAATCCCTGCCGACTTGGAACTAGTCCCTAGCGATATAAACCACAGAGGCAACCCATGATCCATTCCCGCACTTAACAATGGTATTGGCAGCTCCATGAGTCTGGGGAAGCTTTGTCGGCAGCAGTTCTGATGACAAGAACACCCCATGTCCAGTGGCAGTGAGTGACACAAGCTGTGTATCTTGTACCCCCTGGTGGGAACAGTGAAGTCTGCACCAGCCCCCTTCTTTGCTCTATTTTGGGGTTTTGTGCCAGCTCTGTTGCCTCTGATTCTAGTTCTCTGAGCCTCTGGAAACTTTTATGAGCCACCCCAAATTCTTCCAGAGGATTCCTTTCCCACCAAGATCAGCAAGAATCCACTTCTGGGCATTCTGACAACAAAATCTTATGAATTCAGAAATCATCCTCAAGGCTAAGAAATCAGCCAAGACTAGCAGAGCACCCTCCTTCATCCAGAAATTTCCAGATGATGTGCCACTAAACCTCATGACCCGATCCACCTTTCCATTCACCATCTACCTCACATAGTGAGCACAGGGTCACACAAGAAAAGGGAGGAGGGAGAGCCTGAAAATAACCACACTGCAGTTCACTGGTACAGAATGACAAACCTAGAAGGTTGGAGTCTCTAAAAATGTTTTAGGACCCACTCTACTCAGACATTTTATACAGAAGTGGACTGAGGTACCAGAGTTAGAACATAGACTTTTTAGTCAAAAAAAAAAAAAAATTTTTTCTTGGAAAAAAAAAAAAAATCTGAATTTTTGTTACTCCCTCCATTATTGCCTCTCCTCCAGTGCCCAGACACAGCCTGGCAATATCACAAACTTACACACCACACAGGACATGCATATTCAACCTCCTTTGCTTTTCCTCTGCTCTTCATTCTGACTAAGATGCGTTCTCCTTGCTATCGAACTCTTATTCACCCTTCAAAACCCAGCTCAAAAGTCTCTTCCATTGTGAAGCTTTCCTAAGGCCCCCTAAATTAACCACTACTTCTTCTATGTTGTTGAAACCTCTCCCGTGGCTATTATCCTGCCCTCTTTTTAAGAGTATCAGTTCATCCCCTACACCCCGCTCCAATTGTGAGTTCCTAAGATAAGCGAAGGTCCTTCACCAGGGCCAGAATTTAGGTTAAGGCAAGCGAGGTTCCTAAAGAAGCACTCACTCTCAAGTGCAAGTGCATAAAACTGGTCTTTACCATCTGTCCTTCTTGAATTCAGAGCCTATTATAGAATAAGCACTCCGACTCTTGTTGACTGAATGGTGAATAATACAAGAAAGTGTATATGATTCAGAGAAGATCTATATAATAGAGGGAAAGCCCAGTAGCTGTAACTGCCACAAACAGGTTGAATAACCCCACTAAAGCGACTTAACCAGGCCAAGTGGGAAGAAAAACATGATGCCTTTCATTGCCACGGTCCACGGCTCTGCAAGTCCACGCTCAAAGGAAGTTCAGAAAGGAAGAGATCAGGACAGAGGGACTCAGTCACGGGACACTCAGGTGCTTGAGCGGAGGCCTGCCCCATGCACAGGATTGGAAGGGAAGGAGGGGAAAATGATCAAACCAAGGTAAGATAAGCTGAAGAAAAATAAAGATGAAGAGGCTAACGGCTAAAGACGGTGCATGTCAGGGAGTGAAAAATAAGCTGAACATAAATTGGTTAGCTGCGTGGAGAGAAACCACGAACTACTCTAGAAAACCCAGCAGGGTAATTCTGGGGCTTGGGACTGGGCAATAGGATAGAAAATACTGTCTTATAATAATAGTGAGAAAACCAAGAGCTACCGCCCAGCCTGGTCAGGTATAACATGTGAGTGAGCTCATTTCATTCCCAAATCAAGCCTCTGTGGTTGCGATGATCCATCATCCCATGTTACAGATGTGGACACTCAGACTTAGTCAAGTCAAGTCATATATTATAGAATAATATATTCAAACGGCAAACGGCAGAACCAGAGTTAATTCATGCTTTGTTGCTGTGAACACACCCAAGAGGGGGAGAATCTCACACGGGGTGGGGGGTGGGGTAGAGTTCGCAGGTATGGCCAGAAGAGCTGGCCTCTGGGAATGCTGTTCTCAGGACGCAAGCTTAATACAAAAAAGACCATTAGAAAGAGGGGTGGGGAAATGAAGAGAGTATGCATAGAGGAATGGGGTGCAGAGTAGAGTGGGGAGATCACTTTAGGTAGACAAGAGGGCAAAAAGAACATCAGTCAAGATTAGGAATGGCCCTGGGATCAGAAAGGGGTGACCCGGGGTCCACACTCCAGCACCACAACTTACTAACTGATGTGTCCTGGAGACACAGTGTGCCCTCCTTGCATTGCAGTCCGCACATCTCTAAAACGAAAATAACAAATCTGACCTTCCATCTATGATCTCTGAGCCTTCTTCACAGCCCCACTGAGAGCTTGAGCATCAGGCATGTAACAAAGGGTAATCTTGTTACTACTCAGAATAGAAGAATCAAGGACAGGAGAGACGCAGAAATGTAAGGTCAGGGCATAGATATACGGCCCTTAGCGGGAATGAGGGGCAGTCATTTTTAGCAAAGAGGCAAACTCATCTGTTGAGAGAAAGGAAAGCACAGAGAGCTGGCGACCTCACAGGAAAGCAGATGTAAACAACTTTCTCTGCCATTCTCAGAACATTAAAGCTGAAAGGGACCTGAAGAATAATTTAATTGAATTCTTTCCCTGCCTCCATTTTACAAATGAGGAAACAAGCAAATTTACTCCCATAAAGGGCCAGGCCGGGAGATATTTTAGGCTCTGTGGGCCACAGTTTCTGTCCCAATAACTCAACACTGTCATTGTAGCATGAAAGCAGAGATAACATGTAAACCAATGAGCATGGCTATGTTCCAATAAAACTTTATTTATAGACAGAAATTGGAACTCTGTATAATTTTCACGTGTCATGAAATATTCTTCGTTTGATTTTTTTTTTTTTTTTTAGCCACTTAAAAACGGATAAACCATTTTAGCTCTTGGGCTGTACAAAAACACACGGTGGGTCCCAGTTTGCCAAGCCCGGCCATATGCTGGTTATGAGCTCATGCTAAAGATAGTCAGACATGAGTCTGGGCTTTGCCCCCACAATTTACTAGAAGGGAAACGGGCTATGGTTTTTAGTCTTCCTACTCCTCATCATTACAGACTCCTCATTTATCAAATGCACATAAAAATTACACGTGCACCACACAATTTTGGGGAGGATTAAATGAGATAATGCTTGTAAAAGAGCTTAGCAAGGGGCCTCACTTGAAATGAAACCAAAACAATGCACAGAAAATACTACATCCAAGAAGACGCAGGTGACACAGTTAACTCACAGCTAAGCCAGGATCAGAACCCAAGTACCTGTCTACTCAATTCAATACCTTTTCCAGTCCCACAGCCATTGGTAGACTTGGGCTTTACAAGAAGTCAGATACTCATGACGATGTGATTCGCTACGAAAAAAGTCCCCTGTCCCCATCCCAGAGACTTCACCATTAGAAATCTATTATTTTCTTTATTATTTACTTGAACAATGCAAATTCCCCTGGATGAGTTTTTAATTAAGTTCTATTACGTAGACTGAGATGTAACTTATTACTCACTTCTTTTCTTTTTTTTTTAAAGATTTTATTTATTTATTTGACAGAGAGATAGAAGAGCACAAGCAGAGGGAGTGGCAGAGGGAGAGGGAGAAGCAGGCTCTGCACTGAGCAGGGAACCCGATGCGGGACTCGATCCCAGGACCCTGAGATCATGACCTGAGCCGAAGGCAGACGCTTAACCATCTGAGCCACCCAGGCGCCCTATTACTCACTTCTTAAGTGGTTCTCCAGACACCAGATTTTGATGGGAAATAGAAAAGAGGAAAAAACGTAATATATCCATACAATGGAATGCTACTCAGCCATAGAAAGGAATAAAGTGCTTATTCGTGCCACAATATGGATGAACCTTGGAAACATGATGCTGAGTAAAAGAAGGCAAATACAAAAGGCTCTGTAGTGTATGATTCCATTCATAGGAAATATCTGGAAGAGGCAAATCCATAGAAACAGAAGTAGCTTAGTGGTTGCCAGGGGCTGGGGTGTGGGGGGCCTGCTTTCCATCTGTGGAGATAAAAATGTTCTGGAACTAGATAGCGGTGATGGTTGCACAACCTTGTGACTACCAAAAAACACAGAACTGTATACTTTAAAACTATTTAAATGGTGAGTTTTAGGCTATGTGTATTTTACCACAATAAAAAACAGATACACATGAGGATTCTACAGGTGTGATGAGAAGTTCTCAGTTGAGAAGTGAATCCACCAAAGGCCATCTTAGTTCACTTTCCATGTTTGCGTAAAAGGCTCGGCTGGCACACGGCTAATAAATAATTTATTCAAACACCACTTGTTAGAGCACCTACTATGTGCGAGGCACTGAGCCTGGGCTCTGCGAATAAAACAGTACACAGGATAGAAGTGTTTCTTCCCATTTTTTCCCGATCTATAATGAACCAGAGCAAAAATCCCCATCGAGTCATTTTTACAAAAATAAATGAGAAATATTTGTTGTGGAGTCATTATCATAAAACTAAAAACATATGATAGCACTGCTTCATTCATTCTCGCTTCAAAACTGCCTAATTACTAACATATCCAACAGTGAGGAAAAGGAATCAAATGTTCTTTGGTTCCAGAGAACCAAAGACCTGGGCTCTCAGAGCGGGTGGGGTTGGAGTGGCAGAAGCTCCAGGGGAAAAGGGATGGAATGTAGATGAGATCTGTTAATTTGCAAACTTGTTATCTTTCCAAAGCTAAATCTCCACAGAGGACAGAGAAGTGAGACAGCTGTTCACTTCTTTTAAAGTGTTGTTTGTAGTCGAACAATCGAACACTGATGGCAGCCCATCTATTTTATTCTTTCAAATCAATTCCAAATGATTGGAATATATTCTTTATTTTTTTCAAACTTTTAGGAACATTGGATCCAAACCAACCCATAAAGCTGATTCTGTCCTTTTTGTGAAGACTTCATAAACTTACTGGATCGTATAGCCTCGCATTTACAACTATTACACAAAGAACAAGGTTCTTCCACCATCTCCATTATTTACCTTTTATTCTTAGCAGAGTGAAAACAGATAAATGCATTTTGGAGAACAAACATGTGTCCACTTATACGTAAACTCAGGTTACTATTAAAGTACAGGTTTAAGTAGTTAATTTCTTCCAAACTTCTACCCAAAACAACAAAAGCGTGCATGGTTTTCCAGAGCCCAACAGGAATGGAGGGAAGGTAAAAATGTTTGAAATACTTCATCTGCTGGCATTCACCCATCTTCATTTTATGCTTCTGTATTTGCACCGTATCTCTGTATTCTCCCCATGGTTCAGCCTTAAGGCATCCTCCCAATCAAATCAGGTATTTCTTGAAAACAACAGAACGTACTGACCATTCAGTTACAAGGAGAGGAAACTGAGGGCCAAGCAAGTTAGATGAGGTAGATGAGATCACAAATCCAACCAAAAATATAGATAAGCAGTTAATTTTTTTTTCTCTGATGTGTTGCTAAGTTTGTTGCTAAGAACTATACAAGGCCATGGATACACAACTTGGGAAATTCTAAGCTAAAAAAGAAAAGTTTAGGGGTGCCTGGCTGGCTCAGTCGGTTAAGCATCTGCCTTGGGCTCAGGTCATGATCCCGGGGTCCTGGGATTGAGCCCCACGTGGTGCTCCCTGCTCAGTAGGGAGTCTGCTTCTCCCTCTGACCCTCCCCCCATTCCTGTGGCTCATGCTCTCGGGCTCTCTCTCTCAAATAAATAAATAAAATCTTTCTTTAAAAAGCTGAAAATAACACAAAAATAATAGGAACTGCTTATGAAATGTGGAGAGAGCACCTCAGGTTTGGTTTTGCCTTCCATCACCACCTGGGTGCTCCCTCCCGCACTTTTTAAGTGAATATTCCTCTGCTTCACAGATTAAGACTGACTTCCAAAGCCCGGGCAGTTGGAATCTCGGGCTCTAGAACACATAGGTTGGGATTTCTGCTCCGGAAAACCTCCAGAACAGCAGGCCCTCATATGTGAGCAGCACGCACTTGACCTGATGGAGGAAGCAATGGAGGGGGAAGGCAAGCTCCTGGGGTCGTGACAGGCAGGAAAGTCAAGTTAGTTAGCTAAAAAAACAAAACAGCAGGGTGGGAGACATGCCCAGATGAATAAAAACTCCATCATCAGACCTCAAGGCATGCCCTGTAGAACAAAGCCAAGTGCAAGTTGACGATATGCCAACAAAATGTCATGATGAGTTGAGTCATCAAATGGTAAAGAAAACCACTAATACTAAATCAACCCGGGCAAACTCTCTTCCCTATAAAGGTTAATGTCTTTTCTTTTTCTAACTGATAAAGAAAGTTCGTCGTAGATTTGACAAAGGAAAGCTCTTCTATGCTAATTTGGCTCTCCATTTCATACCGAGCTTGGAATATTAACAAAACCTGTTGCTAAGGGACATAGATGCATAGTTGAGTCTAAAATACCAAAATTAGGGGTGCCTGGGTGGCTCAGTCGTTAAGCGTCTGCCTTCGGCTCAGGTCATGATCCCAGGGTCCTGGGATTGAGCCCCATGTCAGGCTCCCTGCTCGGCGGGAAGCCTGCTTCTCCCTCTCCCACTCCCCCTGCTTGTGTTCCCTCTCTCTCTGTCAAATAAATAAAATCTTTAAAAAATAAAATAAAATACAAAATTATATGAATCTAGCTGCTGGAAGAAACCCTTTCTCAGTAGTGCTTGGTACTCGGTATGGGAGTCAGGCAACGAACAACGAACACCTTCTGATTGGCAAGGCCTTCCATACCTCGGCCCCTGCCTATTTCTCCCACATCATCTCTCCCTGCTGCGTGAGATGACCCCCTACCTTCCAACCACACAGAGCTTCTGGATTTCTGGGGCACTCCTACCACCTCACCCTGCCCCACAGACCAGAGCTGCATCCACTTTGTCTCCCCACCCCAATCTCCGACCCTCCCGTTCACTTTGCAAGATCTAAGCAGATAATCACCTTTCCTTTGAGCTATCATGAAATCACAAATGTGGGTCCACACATCTGTTCCCCATTAGAATTTGAGCTTCTTGCAAGTAGGAAGCGTCTCTTTACACACTTCCTGGTGCCTCGGCCGTGAACCACACAGAGAAGCATCTAATAAATGTTCGGAGAATGAATAAATGGATGAATGGCTGCATGCATGATTGAACAAGACCCATTCAATCATCGGATGCCCCACTGAATAAACAGAGGTCCTGATTTCCACTGTGCCTGATGCTCTTGTTTATTTTTTATCTTTAAGCCTCAGGGGTTAGTTTCTGTCTTTATAGGAAGAGTATAAGGGCTCCCCAGAGAGTCAAAGGTTGGCTCTGCATCAGGATGCACCTGGGATGCTAACAGCCGTCCAAGTGTGGGTGTCGGAGATCTGTCTTCCAGATCTACTTTGCTTTCACCTTGACCTTTTCAGTTACTCAAGCTTGCTCGGCCATAGTCGCTTCATCTATACAATGAGGTGTTCAACCTAGATGATTTCTGAGATCCTTGCTAGATGCAGCCTTCCATGATTGGAAACTCTTTCCATCTTGCCAGGTATCTATTGCCCAAACTCTCTGTCCCACATACTCGGGCAACTGTCACAGCACCAGAAAACGAATCCTGTATTTATCACTTAGCCAACAGAGAGAGCACCAGCGTACCTTTTCTGTGTTGTTCTTTCAGTTCAAGGGCACAAACTCTGTTCACCGGACGGTATTACTGCTCCTCATTAAGGCAACCGACCACAGAACAGATGACGGGCCGCGTAGAGGGTCTGAGTCCCTTCCACTCACAGAGACTATGAGAGACTCTGAGGAGACGCAGCTCCTTCCTCATTAACCAAGTTCCTTATTATTAATAGTAGGCAAACTTTTTTTTTTTAAAGATTTTATTTATTTATTTGACAGAGAGAGACAGCGAGAGCAGGAACACAAGCAGGGGGAGTGGGAGAGGGAGAAGCAGGCTTCCCGCCGAGCAGGGACCCCGATGTGGGACTCGATCCCAGGACCCCGGGATCATGACCTGAGCCGAAGGCAGACGCTTAACGACTGAGCCACCCAGGCGCCCAATAGTAGGCAAACTTATAATGACTTGTTACTAAAAGAATGATTGAAACTCCAGAGGTCACAAATACGGTCAAAGCTTCGCTCGCGTTAAAGCCATATTCGTTGTTTTCATTTTCTCCTGGATTTCCTTCCCACGTGCTTATTAAGTCCATCCATTTTTCTGTCTCACTCAGGCCCCCTACTCAGATGACCCGTGCTTACAGCACTGCTGAGTAGCAGTGGGCCGTGTGCTGACTCCTCAGGCCCCCAGAGATGGACACCTGACTCAGGGCCAGCCAATCCAGCAGATACTCTTCATTACAGTTATTATTTTTCCTTTGCAAGATAGAGAATTTGATCTCAGACCAGAGACTGTAACTAGCCAAACAATGGTGGGTACCGAAACTACAGTCATATAGATACAGGGCTAATAGCTCTTTCGAACTATGTGCAGAGAGGCACCCCCGTAGCTCAGTCAGGTGAGCGGCCGACTCTTGATGTCAGCTCAGGTCTTGATCTGAAGGTCATGAGTTCAAGTCCTGTCCGGCATGGAGCCTACTTAAAAATATAAAATTAAAAAATAATAAACTACGTGCCTATTGATGAGTCTGCAGGGCAAAACAGAAAAGACCCTCCAAGAAAAACAGAATAAGGGCCCCTTCAAAGGGAGAGCAAGCAGAGAGAGGTCAGAAAATGCATTTCTTAGTTCCTACCAGGCTCAGTTATACCTCCTACAAGTGGATTCAATGAAACTGTCCCAGATAAAAACACTTTGACTTGAGGTAAAATAAAATACAAAGACACAAACACCTATATATATGTGTAATCACTCTACGTATCTATATCCATTCTTCCTGGGCCAGAAGTGTCTTCCCATTAACATTATTGCTCTGTCTCCATAACCTATTACATATCAGGTAGGTATCTGTAACTGAAGCTATTCCTTTATTATTATGTAGTAGGGTGTTTCTATTTTTCGCTATTTTGCCATGGCAGTTACATAGTGAAAAAACATGAACTTTGGAATTTAAATGAACTAGATTCAAATCCCAGCTCTGCAAGCCCCTAACTCTCTGATCTTAGGCAGGTTATTAATTCCGCGTTCCAATTCCTTCCTTTGTAAAATGGGGGTACTTTTACCTCGCTCTCAGGTTTTTATGAAAATTAGAGCTAATAAGTAAAGTGCTTATCACAAAGCCTTGCACATAGTAGGCACTCCAAAATCACTAGTTATTACAGGATAGATTCTCGAAACAGAAATGCTGGATCAAAGGGAAGAAAAATCCTACCAGTCTCTTGACATCTGCCCACAGGCTTCAGCGAACACTGAGTCTCTCCATCCCCCTGACATATTTTGAGGACAGAAGATCACACAAGCTTTTCCCCTCCACCCCACCCACCCTGCACTTAACGTTTCTGCTTCCCAGCTTTGCCTTAGAATTGGATGCCTAGGACTCAGGGCTGCTGTCTCCCCTAAGACCACGCTCACCTCCGAACCTGAGACAGAAAACCAGTAGCCGGCTTCAGTCTATAAACCAAGGAGCCTGACAATCCAGCTGATTCACTATTTCCTGTTTTCCTCTGACTCTGTTGGTCCCACTTGGAGCTGCGCGCAGGTACTCAACGTGGAGATCAGTCTGGGCTCGTTTCAAACAAGCCCCAAACTAGTTTCTGCTGCTCTTTTCCCGCATCTCCTTCTACACCCAGCTCCACAGGCTTCCTGTGAGTGCATCACGCAATAGCCAGGTGAACCAAGACTCCTTCCAAAGCTGCAAGAAACAGGTGAGGTGCGTACTCATTTCTCATGTGCAGGGCTCATATGGGAGGGAAAGCACAGACAGTCCTGCCTGAATTCTGCACCCTGGCTCTTTGGACCCTTTGACTCTCCGATCCCTGTTTTCCAACGGATCTCCCTCCCTGTTTATTATTTCTTTCTTCCCTTTTCACGTTGACTCATCGAATACTTGACTTTCTGCCTCGCTTCTGCTGCCCACCTGCCCTTTTGCCGTTTGGATTGCCTGTCCCAGGACCACCCACCGAGCTCTGAGGGACACTTTCCCTTCCTGCAGCTTTTTTCTGGGGTGCCCACCTGCCCCCCACCCACCCATACTTGAAGCATGCCACCATCAACACCCTAGCTGGGCAACAGAGGATGGACTGTCTGTTCTAAGCTGGGAAAGTTCCTTCCCACTGACCTTACCCCCAACCACCCCACCTCTCGCAATATGCCCTGACAATTTCATCCCATACTGTGCCCTCTCACTCAAGCTGGATCCTAGTATTTTCATACGTAATTTTATGCTAAACATACTCCAACCACATTAAGAACATAAAGCTATTAACTCTAGTAAGTATACACAGAGTTGAAAAGACCTTTTGTTAATAACCAATATTTAAGAAGAGCGCCTGGGTGGCACAGTGGGGTAAGCGTCAGACTCTTGATTTCAGTTCAGGTCATGAGCTCAGAGTCGTGAGATCGAGCCCCAAGTCGGGCTCCACACTGGGCGTGGAGCCTGCTTAAGTTTCTCTCTCTCCCTCTGCCCCTCCCTCTGCCCTGCTTGCATGCTCACTCTCGCTCTTAAAAAAGAAAAAAGTCAATTTTTAAGAGCTTGGTAACACTCAAGTAGAACTTTTTTGTTGTTTAAAGGCTTACAGCCTTTTCTAAAAATAAGCTTTGCCTGGTTACAGATCCTTGGTTCTTACTCACTCCCATTCCCTCTTAAGCTTTGTTTCATTAGGACTAGAACCATGTGTTACAAAGGGAAGGATACCCTCTTCCCCCAACCTCTAAGCAAGCACGCCACCTCTGTGTCTACCCATGAAAGCCGCCTGTGACAACCACTGAAAGCATTTAGTAGATCTCATTGCCTCCAAACATGAGTTAAGTTTTGGGAATCAATACAGCAACAGCATGTGTGTGTGTGTGTGTTTTCCAATTTAACACCCCCGAATTTAGAAGCAGCCAGTCTGTCATTAACAATAGAAAATCAGAAGGAAGAGCAGGTAGTCTGCTCGCAGACCAGATGGCAAGCCTCTTGTTGTACTTGCTTTCCCTCCTGAGAAGAACCACACTTAAAATTCCATTATTACCAATTTAAGGTCCTCCCCCTACCGACTGCTTTCTTCATCTTCCCAGGTCAAGTTAGACCATTTACGTTCCTTGGTATCCCAGCTGCAGCTTGTACCAGAAATCCTGTGCGCATCACACAGAGCAGCATTCGCGTGCTGCCATGTTTACCTTCCCATGTTATGGGTTGAACTGTGTCCCCCTAAAATTGTTATGTTGAAGTCTTAACCCCCCAGTACCTCAGAAAATACCTTATTGGAAATAGGGCCATCACATACATCATCAGTTAAGATGAGGTCACATGGGATTAAGGGGGGCCCTAATCCAATACGACCAGCGTCATCATAAAAAGGGGACAGGGAGAACACCACGTGAACTTCGTGAAGGCAAAGGTCAGTGTGATGAAGCATCTACGTGCCTACAAGGAATGTCAAAGATTGTCAGCAAACCACCAGGAGCTAGAAGAAAAGCATGAAATGGATTCTCCCTCCCAGCCCTCAGAAGGAACAACCTGGCCACCACCATGATCTCAGACTTATGGCCTCCACAGCTGTGAGACAATAAATTCCTGTTGTGTGAGCCACCCAATTTGTGTTTTTTATTCAACTAAAAAATATATGGTCCTCTGCACCCCCAGCTCTCTTGACCATCTGCCCCTACCCCCTACCTAACCAATGCTGACTCTCTTGTCCTTAGCCAGATCACATCAGGAAAAAAAAAAAAAAAAGATTGAAATTTGGGATGGGAAAAAGTTATTCTAACCCTAATGTATCAGGAGCTCTCGATCTCCTTCTTAAATCAACTCCAGAATTGAATCTGCATCTTTTTCCTACTTTACCTATAAAAACGGAAGCTCAATCAGGATCAAAGCCCCAAGCAAGAGGACCTGGCAAGGCACTCAAATGAGATGACATAGCTGGCAGGTCCTACCTACCTAGCTGGGTCATACATGCTCTTTAACCACACAGCAAGGTAAGGCAAAAACTGCCCTGTGTCTTTCCTGACTCTGAATGGGGGTGAGTCGGCCCACCCACCTCACCCACTCTACTGACCCTGTGCTGAATGAAGTCACTGAGGAGAAAGCAGGTGACTAAGGACTGGTTACACTGAGAAAGAGCCTACCGTGAGCTCCAGAGCCATAGGTCACTGTGTTTTTTAAACCAAGATAATGAAAGACAAGTTAATTTAACCTATCAATTGTTTCCATATATTTATCTTTTAAATGGAATTTTTCTGAAATCAAAAATACCCACACACAAAATTTATGAACTCTCTTGCCAGTACCCAATATCCTGCTAGAGAGAATAACTTCAGTAAAACAAAGAACCTTCTGGAACACCTCCCATAAGGGAAGTAAAATCCAGGAATGCACTGAACAGTTTTCCTCTCTAACTGACTTCTGATGATTCTAGAAAAAGGAAAAGCACTAAGAAATGGAAAAGACAGGTTGGCAGGTTATAAAAAATGAAAATTGCAGCTGTGGCCATGCTCTGGAAAATATTCCCTGACTTAGCTAGACGTTGATTATTGAACCAACAGCTTGCTTATATAATTACAGTGTGCCTATAAACCCAGGTGATATGATATACTTGTTTAACTATTAACCTCTGGATTTCCTGGAGTTTCCACAATCCAAAAAAAAAAAACAACCTCTAAAAGCATGAGAGAGGATATATTCCACTTGTTAACTTATTATGATCATAAGTAATAACAACAGTATATAGCTTGGTAAGAAAAACAGGAATTCTTAGAAAACACAAGCGAGGTCTTTTAAGCTTCAGATACTCTGCTTGGACATCTGTTTTTTATCCTTCCAAGGAATTGTGGTGCCTACATGAACATTCTCTTGGTGCCCCTGGATACTTGAAGTCAAGGTTCCTTCTCCATCCCGACTTTGGATCTCGGGCACAATTTCCTCATCAACTCTGAAATTCATGTTGATACTTGCACACTCATTGTAAAAATTTTCCCTGAGCTCCTTCTCATCCCTTGGACGCACCCACTCACAGTATCTCTTCTGGACATATCTAGGATGCTAGCTTCTATTCTACACATTTCTGTGCTTTTCTTACCTCCTACTAGACTATAAGTTTCTTAAGGCTAGACAGAAGGGAAGAGGGGAGCAAATTTATGTTCATAGTGAGCCTGCGATAGCAAAACGCCTCAAACCCAGCAGTGTGCCCAATAAATATTTGTTGAATAAATGATGCCAAGCACTGGCCAAAACACATGACGTACAAAACCTTGCCTAATTTTCATAACAATCCTGTGAATGAGTGTCAGTCTCTCCATGTAGCTGGTAGGGAAACCAAAGCTAGAGGGTAAATAGATTTTTCAAAGCTCATAGCGATAAGCAGAAGAGCAGAGCACAATGCACCCCTGTCTAGTTCCACAAGCTCAATGTCTTAAAGGTAACCATCGATCCCAACTTTACTGGTTGAATTAGTCTGGACAAACCCCTTACTCAAGTTCTCTCTTTAGGTATGTTCATAGTCTCTGGGATTATGTTTTTCAAATGGCAATGGAGTTTGGGGCACAAGAAGGAGTAAAGAAAGTGGGGAGAATATGCTTATAAAGATTTCAAATAGCACAGAGAGGCTGTCTCTGCACCTTCATTCTAAAATAATTCCCATATTCTTTACCATTCTGTTCCCACTGGTTCTTCAGATTCTAGCCTTACCCTTATCTCTAACTCATTCGTCCCATGTGGGATTGGAGCAAGGAGAATCTAGGAAGGGAATAAATAACTCGTCCCTCAACATCTAGACCATCTATTCCCATGGCTTCCACATGGGATCCTGGGAATCAACTGAAACATAGGTATGACTGTCCTGCTTTGGCTGGAGAGAGAGTCAAGAGAGAGAATTCATCCATCACTTCCCCAGCTGCCTCCTCCACCACAAAAAGAGAGAATTCTAGTTCCTTCCACACCATCCAGTACAAAAGGAAAGCAGTGGATATGTAGGTCCACTCACAATTTCAAGGAAATAACACCTGTTACATTTACACAGAAATAACCAGGAATACAGGAAATCGCTAAACCACAAAGGGGTTAGAGTATGCCTCTTCTTAGGTGTGGTGCCAAATTGGTCATGTTCTTACTACTGTTTTAAAATTTTTTTAACTTAGATGTGCAAGGAAACACATGAAGTTTGGATCTGCTTAGTTACAGCCTATAAGACAGCTAATGGAATCAATATTCATTACTGATGTTCAACATTAACTTCCTGTCTGTACAGTATCTATCAGTAGACCAGTTGTAACCAGCTTCCTTCTACCGATGGGTACTTTGTACTTGGAATTCAACCTTTACGCTCAGAATGAGTCAGACTTGCTATCCCATGACAACAGAGGCTTAAAGGAACACGTCAAAAGGAACCTCTATATAGGTAGCCACAGGCCAGCCCCTCCTAATAACCATACCCAGCCCCGGTGTAGACAAATTCACATGGAATCTACTCATGTTTTCTATCACCAACCATGTCTTCTGGGTAATGGGTTCATAAATGTCTTATGGGGAAACAACTCAAGTAGAGTAGCCAGGAGCTCAGGTTCTAGGGTCAGACAGACCTTGATTAAAGCCACGGCTCTGCCACTGTCAACGTTGCCATCAAAGGCAAGTTCCTTGACCTTTCTAGCCTCAGTTTGTTGATATACAAAATGGGGCATCACCTCACCAGGCTCTAGGAAGGGGAGAATGAGATAATTCACATATAGAAAGAATCTGCAGCCTTGCTACCATCTAGGAGAGTAGGAATTGTAGCACTCCCCTGTATGTGACTTAAACTTAACTCATTCTGGATATGGTGAGCAAATCTGGGCTCATCCTACTGAAGCTACTCTGTCTCCATGTAGCTTCCATCCCACCTCTATCCTCCCTTCCTTTGCAGAACATTTCCCAGGACTCTCCTTCCTAAATACACACAATACCCACAGTTTAAGTGACTCTGTAAGCAAAAGGATACTCATTCCCCAAACAAAATTGTCCACCCAGGGGTGGGGAGGTTAATGTGATCCACCAGCTCTAACCTTCACAGGAGATGAAAAACGAAAAGCTATCTAGGTAAGATGGAGGCTATCTTACTATGGAGGGAAGCTTCCAACTTCTCTCCACACAAAAGAAATGATGGACCCTCTGGGCTGGCTCATGATCGTGACCAACAAAGCCAGGCCACGATGGTAGTGAGAAATTGTTTTTACTTTATTTGCTTCTTCAACAAAATGTGAGATAGGAAGGGACAAGGGGAAGAATGAATGAACAGCTTCTCAGTGGGAGGGGAAATAAAGAAAAGAAATCTAAAGCAAACAGGAAGAGCACAGCTGAGGGGAAAGGACCCCAGGATGGGCTGCCGGAGACCGGTAGCTGAGTTTGGCGGAAATGAGCAATGGCCTACAAATCTCATAACCAGGAGAAGCACCACTCAGACATTTCCTGTGGGCTGGGCCCCAGAGGTAGCTGGTGGAGTAGTTGTCCAGGTTAACAACTTCCAATTAAAGCCAAAGAAGAATGTAATATGGAAGCCCCATCATGAAAAGATTCCATTACTTGATTGAATAAAGTCATAAAGGGCAAGGTCAGCAAACGTTTTTTTGAAAAAGGCCAAACAGTAACTATTTTTGGCTTTGTGGGGCATAATGTCTCCATCACTACTATTCAACTCTACCATTGTCGGGGTTAAAGCAGCCCCGGACAACATATAAATGCATGTGCACCTCTGTGTCTTAATAAAACTTTATTTGTAGACACTGACTTTGAATTTTATATGATTTTCATGGGTCATGAAATATTACTCTTTTGGGTTGTTTTTCCCATTTTAGCTCACGGGCTATCCTTAAGCACAGGTGAGGCTATAGTTTGCAATTTCCCTGATAATGAGCATGGGCCCTGTGGTCAGACAGGCCTGCCTTTGCATCCCGCCTTTGCCGTTTACTGCTTATCCAGCCACAGGCAAGTTAACTCACCTGAGCCTCAGTTTCCCTATTTGTAAATTAACGATAATAGTATCTATCCCCATAGGATTTATGTGAAGTTCAAAAGCGTAACACATGAAGTTCAAAAGCATAACACATCCCATAGTATAAGTGATGAGGATGAGGATGAGGATGAGGATGATGATAGCATGGGGTGTTGGGGTGTGGGCTTAGATCAACATCCAGACCTACAGCTAATGGTCTGTTAAAAAAAAAGGTTGATCCCAATCCAACTATCCAACTTAAGGAGGAATAGAGAGACTAGAATATAAAACAGACAATGGGCTATCTAGCAAGGGTCTATTTAATGCTTCAACTCACAACTGAGTTGACTCCATTACGATGCTTTGATAAACGTCATGTGACTAGGTTATAACCTGAATATCCTGTCAATGCAGAAAGAGGAGTTTTATGGGCTGCATACCAAACTGTATGGACCAGCTGAGGAAAGGAAGACCCTATGAGGAGACAGGGCGAAAGGGGGGCAGCATTGACAGCGGCGGTAGGCTAGGAGGATGTGGGGAATTGTCGCATTTGGGGGTTATCCGTGCAGAGTTCCCTGTTTTGTCGTTGAGCCACCAGCTGTTGAAAACTTTCAGATTATCTCGGACAACCCTTCAGAGGCTCAAGCGCTGAGGGAACTTACAAACAGCTCCTGAAACCAGCATGGGATGGAGGAATTCACTCCAGTCCTGTCCCATTGGCTTCTTTAGACAGCTCATCTTAGTTCCGCATATTTTTAAAAGAAAAAGTTAGCCAAGGATCAGGCCACCTCTAAATCTGTCTAGAGGATGTAGGTAGGAGAAATGACACTGCTTTAGCCATCTAAATTGCCACTTACGCTATTCTTAAAACTTCCAAATAATGAAGCAAAGATCTAATGGGAATATTAATGGAAACAGGGCAGCAGAGGAAGAAAATTACCTTATAATTTAATTACCCCAAACCTTTGATGAAATGTGGAGGGAAGTGATAGAGACCCCCCCCTGATTAAAAATACTTTAACTGTCAGACATGTATTGAGCACTTCTTATTTATAAGCACAATGCTAAAAGAGGTGGGGATGCAAAGTTGTACGAGAAGAGATGTTAGCTACCCAGCAGGGGCTTTCGGAGATCGTCCATAAAAGGCAAATAACAATTACAGTGGTTAAAACGCGCAGCTGTATAGTGTAAGCGCTGGGAATTAAAATGAGAGTATTTGCAAAATATCCCCTGGCAGAGAACTGGGGAGAAGCCCCACCACCATGATTCATGGATCACCATCTCTTGGGTACAGAAAAAGAATCCCTGCTGTTTGGCCTGTCAGCCCCCTTCTCCAGCATGCTCCCCTCAAAAACAAACAAAACAAAAAAGTGTGAAATATGCTAAAGATTCTGGAAAAAAAAAAAAAAAGCTCTATAAATGTGGATTACTAGTGTTTGTGTGTGGTTTAGTGAAAAGAGCTTTGGGACAGAGAATCAGGGGACTTAAGTTCCACCTCTGGCTCTTTCTACAGGCAAACTGCTTTCTTGCAAAGCTTCAGTTTATTCATTTGTAAAATGAGCTGACTGGACTATAAGACTCCTTTCCTAGCTCTAAATTCTATCACTGAATATCAGGATGCATAAATAAGCACATTCACTAAAGAAGGCTATGATAAGAAGATGTTGTGAATGACATCTAATTTGGGAGGTCATCAAGCCTTAATTCTTCTAACAAATCTCATAAACTAAACCACCTTTTATGATGCACAGGATTGCACATGAGGCTAAAAAAAAAAAAAAAAAGGCAATTTTTCTGCAACAGTGCATAGAACACAGCCAGGTGCTATGTAAGAATTATTTATGAAACTAAAGAAAAGCTACTTTTGCCTGTAGAGATTAACTGAAAATGCAGAAATGTCCAGAAGTTAGTTATTTCCCAGACTGGAATTTTAATCAGATCATTACACTTTTTTCTTATTATTTTCATATGGATCTGGATAGCTATATAAAGTATAACAAAATGAATTTATGAAATCTGTGATGTTTATTTAAGACATTTGGGTTAAAATTAAAATTAGAACTCTCCAGGGAACTAAACAGTTGAGACACATAGGACCCAACTCTCAAACCATGATTACCTAAGCTTTGCAATTTTGGAATGTTCTGTCCTAACTCCGGAAATAATTTGATCCCCAAATTAAAATTTCAAGACACATTTTATGAGAAAAAAACTCAAACACATAAAACACAAATGTCAAAAAAAAAGGGGGGGAAATTCAACTTTTTTTTTTACTAAAAAATGCAAATGACAGTAAAGTATTAAGATCTTTGATCAAATTGGCAAAGGTTTTTTTTCACATTATGAGACCTAGGATGAAAAAAGTAGCCATAGCCTTTCTGGAGAGCAATTTATTTGGCAATATTTACCGTGATGCTTAAACCCGAGAATGGGCACTCCCAAACACTGATGGGAATAAGAATTTGTGTTAGGTCTCTGGAGGGCAATCTGGCACTATGTCCATGCCCTCTGACCTAACACTTCCATTTCTAGGAATTCACATTTTAAGGACATAATTGGGCAAATGCACAAAGACGTATGTCCGTGATATTCCTTGCAACGTTGCTTAGAGCTGTAAAAAAATGGAACTATGGGGCGCCTGGGTGGCTCAGTTGGTTAAGCGACTGCCTTCGGCTCAGGTCATGATCCTGGAGTCCCGGGATCGAGTCCCGCATCGGACTCCCCGCTCGGCGGGGGGTCTGCTTCTCCCTCTGACCCTCCTCCCTCTCATGCTCTCTGTCTCTCATTCTCTCTGTCTCAAATAAATAAATAAAATCTTAAAAAAAAAAATGGAACTATGTGAAAGTCCAACTGGAGATTAATTAAGCAGCTACATCCTTACAAATTAAAATAAGCAACTATTTAAAAGAATGGGATACCTGACTGTGTGTGAATAGGGAAAGATGCCCAAGATACATGGCGAAGTATAAAAGAGGTTGGAAGTATCATACATAGCATGCAAAAGAGCACCCATGGATACATATGTGTCGTTATGTGTGTGTACAGATGCAAGGAGATGTTTACCGAAAAGCGACCAGTAATTAGCTCTGGATGGTGTGACTTGGAGTGATTTTAATTTTCTTATTAGGAAATTCTCTTTGGCTTGAATTTTGTTTTCAAAGAGCGTATATCATTTTTATAATAAGAAGAAAGCTATTTTTAAAAGGTGGAACAGAAAAGGACAGTGGGGAAGAATTTGATATCCAGAACCTGGGACTTCCTCTAAAGCCACAGTATACAGTCACAGTAACATACGAGCTGGTCTGATCCTCATGGTAACTTCATAATATTCAAAGCTAATAAACATGAAGGTTCTGTTGAAGTAAATCAAATAGAACTGAATATTATGAATGTAGAAATATATTCACTCAGGGGGCACCTGGGTGGCTCAGGCGATTGAGCGTCAGGCTCTTGGTTTCAATTCAGGTCATGATCTCAGGGTCATGAGATCAAGTCCCAACTCGACTCTGCACTGGGCGTGGAGCCTGCTTCAGATTCTCTCTGTCCCTCTGTCCCTCCTCCACTACCCCGCTCAAAAAAAAAAAAAAAAGAAATATATATATATATACACACACATATATATATTCACTTGGAAATATTTCACAGTATATTCGTAAGTGAAACAAAAGGTAACTAAATAGACATGAATTCTGTACACACTTTAGATTTATTCATACACATATACAGGAAGTATTAAAAAAAAAGTCCAAAAGGATATATGCCAAAATGTATAGTGTTGTCACTAGTGATTCTTATTTTCCTTTTCTTTATTTTCAAATGTTTCTATAATGAACAAGTGCTATGTATGTACTTTTTTCTTTGGTTCTAAAAATATTCCTTATAGATCTTTCAGATTTTAAAATACTAGAAAGTAGTCCCAATGAGATAAATCTCAGCCCTTTTTAACTCCAGCATTAAATGGACCACCAAGAGAGCCCCTCAGAGCCCCTGCAGCTGACACGCAGCTGAATGAAGTGCTGAATGCCACACCACCACAAAACAAGCTCGGGGGAAACCCAAGGTACCTATTCTGATTTTGTGTCCTGAGATGTACGGGGTTATAAAACATCCTGGCTCAGATTACAGGCTAAGCATGACAAGTCTGTCTGGTACAACCTAACAAAGGAATTTACACAGAATGAGAAATTTACACATTTCATTTCCCAGGGTGGAATGAATTACAGAGGAAAAGAGCCCCTAGGAGTGCCTGCCCCACTCCTACGTGCTTCTGAATTATGCCTTCCATGCATTTCCCCCAACACGATTTACCCAGTACTGACTGGCTTAAACTAAGGGAAGCTAATATTTTTAAAAGGTGAAAAGAGGGAGAAGGGAGAGAGAGTGCCTTTCTTACAGAGTCAAACTTCTGTATTTTCAGGTGAACTGGGAGATGCCAGACCTCCCCACCTCCCTCTCTCCCTTCCTCCCTCAAATCATCATGGCTAATAACAATAGTTTTTTCTCTCCGGGGTAATGTAGATGACACATTTTTCCTGTAGCTTGTCTTCCTGTAATGTGCAGGAATTCCTGCACTTTCTGGGTGCCCTTCCTGTTAACTTACATTTCAGATTTCCTCAAAGGCATTCTACCACTTTAATATTTGAAAAATGTCAGCTCAACCCCAGACAGCTAATATAAACAAGCTGAAAAGCATACCACCTAAAGTTACAACTGTGGAAAACAAAATTTCTTTTTAAGAAATTCTTTCTCGGAATCTCACCGTTGGTAAGGCTGGAAAGAAGCAGCCCCGTCCTTCCAGCTCCCAGGGAGTCTGTAATTCTTTTGCCTCTGCTCTGCCTTAAATTAGAGGTCTGGGAGACCGAATTATAGTGATCTAGAAAGTTCATAAAGGTCCTCTGAATTGAACATGTGGTTAAATTCTTCAATACTATGAGGTTGTGTCCACCTTTCACTTTTGCCTCCCATTCCATTTGGTTATAGTATTACAAAGCACTTTGGTACTGCGAAAAATGTCTTGGCCACTTGAGAATACGTAGCCGAATTAGGCCAGTTCCACACTTAACATCCAGGCCAAGGCTCCCATGCCATGTCTGAAATGATCATCCACGTCCTTCTATCGATAATTTTCCTTTTGGACAGACACCTCACATTGGCACCAGATTTGCCTTCCAAAGAGGACCCAATTAAGAAAACCATTTGGCTAACTGGGAACTGATTTGAAGAACCACCAGTAGCTGATCTACAGTGGGCACACTCCTAATGCAAGTGTGCCATGCTGGTACCTTCTAGTTTCCCAACTCAGAAACTTGCTCTAGTACAACAGAGCTACCTTCAGAGTGAGAGAAAAAAAAAAGTAGAAAAGGAACCTGATTTACTTTAGACCCTAAGGTCCAAAGATAAGATCACTATAAAACCATCTTCTTCACGAAACCTTCTTATCTCCCAGAGAGATCACTGCCATCTCTAAACTCCCAACTGGGCCATTTCTTTTCACTATCTATGCAATTATCTTGTATCATAATGATTTGCACACATGCTTTCTAAATGGTAAGTTCCTTGAAGGAAACAGTACATTTTAAATATTTTGTGTGTGTGTGTGTGGATAGATAGATAGATAGATAGATATCAATCACACATACACATACGTGAATACATACATATACATACACATACATATTCATACATCTATTAAACTGAACTGAATAAATGAGTGTATACCAAATACAAAGTAACTAGATGCCAGCTCTTTAATGCATCAAAGCCCAGAATGCCCATTCTAAGCTGTTAAGTCTCCGCTCAGTTAGGAGATTGTAGGTTTCCTCTTTCCTAAGGAACATCTGTATTTCATAATGCCAATTCCTAGGTTCTTCAGCACTCTGAGCTTTCCAGATTTCCATTCGCCCCCAATGGTAAAGGAAAACACTGCCCTACTTCGAACTCTCGAGAACATATATCACTTCCTTCTTGGTCTGAGATGTGATTCCCATCAGGCAGAATTAAAAAGTGGTTCAACAAAATACCAAAAAAATGGCAGAAGGCTTATGAGACACTTTAATTTCACTGGATCTTCCCCATGCATGTAGTGTCCCTCGTAGCCTTACTCACCTATATCTAACTCACCTCTTCCCTCCATACAGTCTCATATGGCATATGCTTTCTCTATAGTGAAGGATTTGTTCTGAAACAAGCAGTGACTTAGGGTCCTAGAGGCACCTGACAGCAACCCCTCAGCTCTCTGATGCCATGTCAGGAATTTTTTTAATCCCCTCCCCAGTATGACATTAAGCCTGCAAAATACAACTGTATAAAAAAATTTTTTTAAGAAAAAGGAAAAAAATTTAAAAACAACCATAACCCTGAATTTCTGACCTATTATAGCTGTCTAAATACACGTAATTACACACTTAAAAAGATTTCATTATGATTTTCAGCGAAACGGTGCATTCCCCCCATGTTGGTGTAATGCTTAAAAGTACAGTTTTCTCCCCATATTTTCCCTCGAGATGCAAAGCACCTCCCAAAAGGGGAGACATAAAACATCTATGTCCTCACTGCTGCTTCTAAATACTGTGAGCCAATAAGCAATTGGTGTACAGTGTAAAATCTCAAAAGAGAAAGACTTCCCGTCTGCTCTTTCTGTAATATGTTATTATTCACACCTCACCTTTACTTCCTTTAAAAATCAAAAGTTGCTTAATGTTCAAAGCGGTATCAATGGAAATGTAGCTAAAAACGGACACCGCAACGGTTTATTCCCAAAGGAATATAAGATTACATTAATTTCCTACTAGTTTAACTCAACTTTTACCTTTCATCGTCACCTACAGACTTTTAAAAAGTTTGTATTCCTGTTGCACATAAAATTACTTATAATGTGTGTGCATACTAAAGAATTTTACAATTATATAAAGCACTGCACATTTAGACGCTACCAACCTGCTCTATCTCTCCTGACTGTGCAAAAGGCAAAAAGAGCTCAGTAATCCTAGCAGAAGAATGCAAATAACGTCAATGCACAGCTGAACTGCAAGCCCTGCCTTACAGGAACTCTCTGTGTCTGCAAAAAAAAAAAAAGACACATACTAAACAGGAAATGCAACTGAGCTGTGGAAAACCTCAAACTTAAAAATGCAATCGCTAGGCGAAAATTGCATCCATGCATTCATAAATGCATGCACAACCCTTTGCATTTTTGCAAGTAATGCAAACAGGCTCTTACCTTTCGACTGAGACATTTTCCCCTTTCCTTTGATGGGGGAGGGGAGCACAAAAGACTTTGCCTTGCTTCTCTTCTGTAGCTAGTTTTGCAACAAAGATGCAAGCTGCAGGCGTGCAATCTTCATGCAAGTGGAGTTTCTCTTGACCGATGCAGCAGATGGACTTTCAGGGAATCAAGATGGAAATGCACACCTTGCAAAACAGACTGGAAAGTGATTTTTTCCCCAGTTGCAACGTTAGGGAAGGCTGTGCTGCAGCTACATGATGGGCCAGGGCTGGCAGCTAAAAGCTCCAAACTTGGAACTGAGTATCTTAGTGCGCAGACGTCCTTCCTGCGAAGGGCGCGGGGGCCGCTGGGTAATGTAGTTCCGAGCAGAGTCCACGGGGCTCTGATTTAAGGAAACGCGGTCGCTTGGGTCGCTGAGCGAGATGACTGGGTGCGCCCAGATAAACAAGTCAGACACGCAGTCGGTAGTAAGTGATGGGGCCAAAAACGGCAGGGCCAAGGCGAGGGAGCATTTTTTGTTACCGAAAAGCCCTGAAGCAACAGTTGAAGAACATTAGGTTAGCTGAAAAACATTTGGCTCTCTGAGAAGGTCGGCTTGGGTGTTTCGTGTTTGCCGCGCAGCACCTGTTGTAGTAACCCTGCCTGTAGACGTTTTACCCCCCACGCCTCCATTTTTAAAAACATTTTTCTCGCTTGGACAATTGGTTGGTGACTTGGCTGGCTAGAGGTAAGATTACCTTTGCAAATGAATAGAAGATGCGAAGTTTTTAGGCAGAAATGATCCGGTGGATGATTGTCAAGGAACCTGAAATTCATTACTGGGGGCTGGGGGAGGGGCAGTTCTCATTTCTTGAAGGGTTCAAGAGGAAGTTCGCTTTTTATGTGTCAAAGCTAACTTTATCAAAGTTACAATGTTTAGATGCTTTTTCTCACCTGATGGGGGAGGAAAGCCCCCGGTCTAAGGGAGAAAGTAGGTGGTAATCTTAAATTACCCGAACCAGAGATCTTGAATTTATTCAGCTAAATTAACAGTATTTGTTGAACTCCTGGGATGGGCCAGGCACCTTTCTGGGGTGTTGGGTCATCCATTTGTCGTGTATTGCCCATGGCTAGGGGATGGGCAGCAACATGGTAGACAGAGCCACCCCCTTCACAAGGAAGCCAGAGATGCACAGAACGATTCCATGCAAGCAAAGAAGCTGAGTGAGGGGGCGTGGGCTGAAATGAGCTCAGACTTCTACCTCACTGAGTAGACCAGGCTCAGAAATGTGCTTTCAAGGGAGAGAGGGAGAAATGGAGGGTTTCAGGCTGCCGAGGTGTGAACCAAGCACAGTAAAGAAATGAGGACAAGCCTCTTCAGGAGACAGTAAGGATACTATGTTGCCTTGTATACAAAAGCGGGGGTGGACAGAACCCCAGGTGAGGACTGTACTGGGTGGTAAAGGCCGACGAGAGGTTTGGACTTTATTCCGCAGGTACTTGGGAGGTGGTGAAAGGCTTTTGAGGGGCGTAAGTGAATCAAGGCATTGTTTTAAGAAGGTAAATTTGCCTCCACAATTGTGGTTGAGTCGAAACTGGGAGAGTCTAGAGATAGGTCGGGTCAGTAGTGGAAAATAAAAAGAGGCACTTTGAAAGAGGATTCAGCCAGATTTGATGACTGCTAATGAAAACTATGGCCGTTTTGTTTGGAATTCTAGGAAACCAGGGCCTTCTGAGTAATGGATGCATTGGAGGGAGGAAGACCACCGTGTTTAAGCTAGAAGTCACCAAATCAGCTCTTAAAACAAATACGCAGTAAGGGATGGAACGAACATTAATTTACCTAAGTTGATCTCCTGTCCTGGCATTATTGAAAATTAATCATAAGGTCACCCCGGGCTCATATTAGCTTCTGTCCGTAAGACCAAAGGGTCTCTGTCCCAGGGACCACAGAATCGGGAATGTACTAGCTCACTTTCTTTCACTGTCCTTCTAGACAAATCCTTGCTGTCCCTTCCTGTCCTGGCACACACAGCCTCGGCACATCTTGGAACTGGCATTTTTGTTTTCGAAGTCTCATTTAACCAAGAGGCACGTGAGGGCAGAGATCCCTGTCCGTGCATCCCGTTCACCTCTGCAGATATTCACAGAGCACCTGCTAAGTGCCAGGCTCTGGGGTGGCCACTGGTGCATGTTGCTGCTGTCATTTCTGCTGGTACTTTCTCTTCGTGGCATGCGGAGTTCATCACTGGCAAACGGATCGTGTCCCAAAAATCCATCTGTAATGCATATTCCCATAGAAACGATATGTTCCACCGCCAGTGCCCACATTCACTCACACACCCATACCCAAAACACCTTTGACCCACACATTGGCTGAGCCGCACGTTTAAAAATACCAAAACTGGGGCGGCTGGCTGGCTCCATTGGCAGAGCATGCGGCTCTCGATCTTGGGGTCGTGAGTTCAAGCCCCAGGTTGGGCGTGGCGCTCACTTAAAAAGATAAATAAAAATAGCAAAATTTATCATTTTTTCGTTAATGGGAAAAATGTGTTTTGAATTTCCACGGGGAACGCAACCTCCCTTGGAAGTCTTAGATTCCAGAAGAAAAAGTTCTTGCCTTGGTGGCCAACAATTTCCTCCTCCCATGGTCTTGGGTGGCAGGAGAAGCTATACCTCTGTACTGTCGTGGGCCTTGCCTCTTCTTGCCAGGATAGGAATCCCTCCCATGGTGGTGTAAGGAACTGGAAGCAAAATCTGGCATGTTGTTCCTTTATTAGACAGTACATCAGGGGTTTATCTTGAGGTGGCCTGGGTTCTTGCTTCAAATCCCCCATCTTGAAAATGTTCTATGCTTTAGATCTTTCTAAAATGCAAATTTGATGTATTCCCCCCCCGCCCAAA
The DNA here is from genome assembly GCF_054177405.1 of Leptonychotes weddellii. Classification (NCBI taxonomy): domain Eukaryota; kingdom Metazoa; phylum Chordata; class Mammalia; order Carnivora; family Phocidae; genus Leptonychotes; species Leptonychotes weddellii. Next base: position 9,950,940 of record NC_138383.1, read on the forward strand.
CCCAGCTTATAGTGAACATCAAGACAATGGCAAACTCCTTGGCATGGCATAATTGGCTTCTTGAGACCTGTCCCCTGCTGACCCTCCAGCTTCATTTCTCACCCTATGTTGATGCTATAACCAGAAGCCAGGGTTCCCTCTTCTTTCTTTAGGTATGCTGATCCCTCTACCTGGCAAGCCTTTTCCATTCTTGACCAAGCTCATTCTGATTTGTGCTTCAAGAGTTAGCTTAGCTGTCATTTCCTTTTGGCAGCCTTCTGTGACCCATCACCCTATGAGCACCCTCAGTGTGAATTAGGTGCATTCTCTAATTCTGTAGCTCCCAGCATACACCTCTTTCTTGATACTCATCATAGGGCTGACAGGTGTTCATTTACCTTTTTGTGTCCTCCAGGAGCCTGAACTACTGGAGATCAGAGACTTATCTCTGCATTCCCAATACCCTGTATCTAGCATAGAATAGATCCTCAAATGCATACTGAAATAATGAATGCAATAAATCGGGAAGGGACTTGTGACCATGGACAGCCTGGAATAACAAGATTCCAATGATAGTAACACCTGCAGGGGAAATTAGAACACCTGGGCAAAGCCCTATGCTGTCAGGTTAGAGGTGTGACTCGTGAAAGGATGACCTTAGGTTAAGTCAGACTGGCTCTGAAAGAATTATTCTAGAAGTATATGCAAGGTGTCTCAACCTGGGGTGATTTTGCCCCCCCACCCAGGGACATTGGGCAACGTCTGGAGACATTTTTGGTTGTCACAACCGGGACGGTGGAAGTAGTGACACTGGCATCTAGAGGGTAGAGATCAAGGATGCTGATGATCGTACTGCAAGGCACAGGAAGCCTCCCACAACCAAGACTTACCTGGTCCAGCGGCACCTGGGTGGCTCAGTCCATTAAGCGTCTGCCTTCGGCTCAGGTCATGGTCTCAGGGTCCTGGGCTCGAGCCCCACGTTAGGCTCCCCACTCATGGGGAGTCTGCTTCTCCCTTTCCCTCTCCCTCTCTCGCACTCCCTCTCAAATAAAAAAATAAAATCTTAAAAAAAAAAAGAATTATCTAGTCCAAATGTCAGTAGGGGTGAGTTTGAGAAATGCTGGTACATAGTGACACCTTGAGAAGTTACTGACATTCTATTTTTAAGTTAATTTAAAGCTAATGAGATTCAGTAAGTGTAAATTTTGATGTGAAGAGCACACTAGAATCTAAGAGATGTGGGTTCTAGTCCTGGCTGCAGAAAGAGTTAGCAGTGGCTCCTAAGGCAAGTCACTTTACCTTTGTGGACCTCTTTTTGTTCCACTAAAATAAGGAGGGCTAGACTAAATTCCAGTTCTAATATCCCGTAGCTCTAAAACCAGCTCAGTGTCCGATTAAAACCACCAAAGATTTAAAGGAAGAGAGGTGTGATCACGTATTCTACTTTTTACATTGGAATTAAGGGTTCCTGATCCCCTGTTCCTGCAGGCCAACTAATGACTGTTGTAACAATAACCCTTACGAGATGAGACAAGAAATATTCAAATTACAGTTTGAAATATTGCCTTCCAGATAGCAGTACTCATCTGTACGTGACATTTATGAATGTTTTCCAACAATGTCTACTAGATGTCAGAAACATGGGAAAGAAGGTGCCAGAGTTAAAGCTAAGAGTTCAGCTCTGAATATCTACTTTCCTAGATTCTAGAAAATTATAGTATAAATAGGTACGTTATGCGGAGAAACATGGCAGGTTGGTTTAAGGAACTGGATGATGAGTTGCAAGTGTACAATAGCTTTAAGCACAAATTTTGTTTTCACTGCATTAATATATCACAATGAATTATGATTGTTGGTAGAAATTTTAGAAATTCCAAGGTAGATTCAGCTTAGCTTCCAGTGCCCTCCCCAATAGCTGTCATTTCCTGACAGCTATACCTGTTCCGCCTTCTTCCATTCCTATACTCTAGGATTCCTTTGTTTAAGCGAACTGGTCAAAACAGGATTATTTATCCTACTGAGATAGGAATTTATATGTCACCATTTCTGTATGTTAACTCACGCCATTCTATGTCTTTGCCTTATTCTGGCCCCAACCCAAGTCTTCATTTTCTAAAGTCTACCCTTCATTCAAGGTTCAAGGTCACCTCTTCTATGAAGTTGTCCTTGATCACATCCCTCTGTCTTAAAAGACATCGTCGCCTTTAAATTCTGATGGCATCTGTTAGCTTTTATGGGCCATATATCTAATACTGTCTTGCAGTAAATATTACTTAAGTACAGATCTTACCTCTTCTGCGAAATCTTTCATTCTCTGCACATTCCTAACTTACTCCCTTGGGCAGACCTTACTTGTCTATATTTGGCCCTTGTTCTAAGCTTGGGCAGGGGCAGTTTCATCTTCATCATGTTGCCCCAAGTCAAATATATGTCATGCATATAATATGTGCTCAGCTAATACTCGTTTATCTGATGTATGGATGGGATTTATTACATACTGAATGCATTCACCTAACATGGGTTGGTTAGCTTATCTTAGCATTTTATTGAAATTGAAACAAATGCCAGCATAGGGATTTATTAGGAAGAAGAATTTTTATTTAATTATGATATATAATTATCAAAAATATATATTACAGAGGGGTCCAGGGTGATTGATACATGCATTAGGGACCTGAAAGGCACATATCAAACATTTTTTAAATTACAGAGCGCTGGGCCGCCTGGGTGGCTCAGTTGGTTAAGTGTACAGCTCTTGATTTTGGCTCAGGTCATGATCTCAGGGTTGCAAGATGGAGCCCCACATCGGGCTCTGTGCTCAGCACGGAGTCTGCTTGGGGATTCTCTCTCGCCCTCTCCCTCTGCCCCTCCCCCCACCATGCTCGCAAATAAATAAATAAATAAATCTAAAAAAATAGAGAGCTGGGAGAATTTCCTTACAAGAGGTGTTGTCAAATTATGGCCCATGCTCCAAATTCACTGCGCCTGCTGTTTCTGTAAATAAAGTTTTACTGGAACACACTTATGCCCAGTCACTTACGTATTGCCCGTGGGTGCTTTTGAACTACAGCAGAGTTGCAATAGAGACTAACCAGCCTGCAAAACCTACAATACTTAACTTTCTGGCCCTTAACTGCATGAGTGTGTAGACCCTGCTTTACAAATTGGTCTTGACTGCTTGTTCCTATAAACCCCGGTTACTAATTAATGCATTTCCAGAGGTGTTCGGTTTTCTCTACGGTCACCCTGTGCTTGAACTGTTTCTAGTACGAAAGTCTTAACTCCACAGTTATATTGTAAAGCCCTTGAGAATACTCATGAATACCCTGGAGAGCTTACAGAGCACAGCAAGGGGGCACAGAGTGAGCCTGTGCTAAGTATTTCTTGACAGACTGATTAAATCGAGCATTTCCTCTAAGAATCATGACTCTTGTAACATAAGAAAAAATTAGCTCTCAGTTTTCCTTGAGTATCTCTGCCTTCCCATCTATTTCCCTTTTCCTACGTATCTCTCAGGATGTTCAAATCCCAGATGTTTAAATACTAGGTCTATGTACGAAAGAAGGATTAAGAAAAATCAGAATATAAAAGACAGGCAATGCCAGGTATAAAACATTACATCTCACAAATCTTTTTTGTCCCGGGAGCCCAAAAGAAAAGAACAGAGGGAGGCACCCTGGTTTATTACACCCCATTTTAAAAAGTAATAGACCCTCGTTAAGACCTACAGTTACGACAAGCATGGCATGGGTTAAGAAAATGGAAAAAGTATGATCTCTGTTCTGAGAAACTTAAAATCCTGTGGGTAACATTAGTAACATTTTTATAATATTTCAAGGTTTACAGGCTCTCTCCACATCCACCATGTATCGTTTTCTCCTTACAGTGACACTGAAGTGGGTTGTCCCTAAATCCCGGTTTATCATCATCTCATGTTGTTGCTTTACTCAGACAAGATGGAAGAGCATGTGATTTAAAACTGTCTGGTTGCAGATGTAGAAACTGGTCTTCTGATCCCTAGTCCCTTACTTCAGCTGTCCAGTCTCGTCGTAAGCTAGGTAACTTTTAGTCGATGCCCTAGAAATTGTACCTTTTTCAGGTTAAGAGTCATTCGGTAACATTTTGCTTCGTTTTGTATTAGTTATTCATGGGACAAGCTCAGCTCAGGACTCATACAAGTCCACAGTAGACCTGTGTATCTCCTTTACACTCTGTACCTTAGCCAACGCACTGTGACAATTCAGTAAATCCTGTACTATTTGAGGTTGAGTTAGAAACACTGATACAGGACAGTGTTGTGCCCTTCAAGGCTCCTTGATCTGTTTACACTGATATTAATAGATGGTTCTGGGCTTCAGTCACAGACCCAAATAATTCCAGTCGCACTGACCTGCTACACTTCATTAAAAACTATAAAATATTCTGGGAAATATTTTAGGTAAGCGATATATGCAAGTTACAGAAAAAGTTCAACAGTTCACAGAATATTAAGAAGCTGTCTGAACTATACAGTGCTATAGAAATAATTATGGAGAGTCAACGTAATAAATCAACTTTTCCTTAAATTGTTCCATTTTTGGATTAGTGTCCAAAGGAAATGCTTTATTATTTTTTTTTCTTTTCTTTTTTTTTTTATTCTTATGTTAATCCCCGTACACTACATCATTAGTTTTAGATGTAGTGTTCCATGATTCATTGTTTGTGCATAACACCCAGTGCTCCATGGAAATGCTTTATTATTAACAGCATATGGCAGGTAAGTTGAAAATACTGCTAATTTTCCTTATTTCTGCTCCTTTGAGATGGTAGACTAATTATTTTGTTTGTGAGCCAAATTCATAAAAACAGCGGGTTCTGTATATTTGTTCAATTAGTCTATCTTATAACCAAATAGGGTTTTATAAGTATTATGTAATTGTGTAGTATTAGAAAGCGGCTATTTGAGAATATAATGAGTGTCTGATGGTGCTTTATAGATTGGGCTTCCTACCATAAAGAGGGTTAAGGTTAACCTCTTTATGGTGCGGTAACGTGAACCACACACTCCATGCCTTTTCATGATCCTGTAGCCTACAACATAAGGAGTACAACAGCATACATCATTAGATTGTACCTACTGCCTCTGGAATTGTTCGGAAGTCTATTTTAGAGCTCCTTCCCATTAGCTTTATTTTACTGACATTTAGGTGGGAAATGAAGACAACCTAAAAACCTGCACATTGGCAAAAGGCAACCAGAGATTTCCATTTTACGGGGCCTTATTTATCCTGTTGTTTCTGGATTGTTTGAATCCAAATAAGTATCAAATGCTTGTATTAAACAGTTTTGGGCATATTGCCATCTGGCACTGAGTAAATTTTGGAATGCGGGGAGATATTTCAAAGAAAATTGCAGAAAGCGTCGTGTACAATTTTCTTAAGCTGATTTCCGTGAGATCTATGATTTCGGAAGCTCTCGGAAGCTCAATCTACAGGTTTTTAATAGACATTTGGATGATTTTTTAAAAATACCCAGGTAGTGCTTTATGAAAAAATAGAATGCTTGGCTCCTAACTTTTAATGGCTCATTCATTTTGAGCTTCTCATGGTAGTTATTTAAAATGCGCTACGTAAAAAAAATGTTTAAGGATGTATGAATTGCATAATATTAGTTCTTACCCCATCTTAATGAGATAGCAAACCAAAGTGTATCTGGGTTTGAAGTTAGGGAAACTGTATATTCACAATAAATGCTCCTGGCATTATAGGTAGATTCAAGAAAGGAAGTAGAATATTTATTTATTTATTTATTTATTTATTTATTTATTTATTTATTTATTTGAGAGGGAGAGAGAGTGTGTGTGCATGCAGGGGGAGGGGCAGAGGGAGACAAACAGACTCCTTGCTGAGCGGGGAGCCTGACACAGGGCTGGATCTCACAACCCTGAGATCATGACCGGAGCCAAAATCAAGAGTCAGATGCTTAACTGACTGAGCCACCCCGGTGCCCAGAGCAGAATATACTTATGACATCTAACTATCTTCTAGACTAAGATAAAATTATTATAATTCACAGGATGTGAGCAAAAGCCATCTCAAATATAAAATACATTAGTTATTCCTGTATCTGCAAGTATCTATTTCTTTCTTCATCAACATTGGAGGGGTCAAGTTGATTCAGATTTTAATCTAGTAAACTGAAGGCACTGTTTTAGTTTGTAAACCGAGAACCCTCACTGTCACAATTTTAAGTGACCTGATTTATATGATATTGACTTAGGAGCAAGGTGAAACTAAAATCATTACCAGCCATTCTCTGTTATATTTAAAATTAACAGAGGAACAAAATTTTCCAAAATATGACTAAAATAAGATTATACCTCTTTGGATGCTACCAACTTTTTAATACACCTCCCAACTCAGAGACATAAAGCCTGTGTTTTATAAAGATGTTTAACGATTTCAACCTCAAGTCTTTATATAACCAATAGTCATGGACTATTTTTCAAGGATAGTGGTGACTCTGAAATATGGAATTTATTGGCTGATGATGCTCTTCAAGTGCCCTTCTACATAATACGGTTCCTGTGTTTTGTTTCAAACCCATTTTTGACAATGAATCAACAGAAGTCACATGAAAAAAAAATGATTCTAAGGATTCCTGCTAGTTATTTTCTCAGACGTTCACATTTAATTTAGGAAGGGAATTTGAATTAGCAAATTAATACCTATCCTACCTGTTTTTAAAAGTTTATATTAATAGAAGAGTCAGATATGAAGGATATTTCTTAAAGTCAAGTGTTCTATTGAAAGCAGTTTAGTTTGGAAAAGGCAGAAAAATTCAGAAGGATATTATATGGAAATATTTCATAAGAATTAGCAGATATGGTTGGACACAGATTAAAAGAAAAATAAAAAGGAGTCAGATAATTTGGAGTGTGTTTTATCTGCTTACAACATATACCTCGAATACCAAATTCATACATAAAAAAGCAAAGTAACCGACCTTAATAAAGTAACTTCAGGTCTGTTTCATAGATGGTCCCTGCCTCATCTGCACAGGAGTAGATAAGTGTCTCTGTTGTCTTAGCTGTACTTAAAATCACCCTTCTTTCCCCTGGGCGCCTGGGTGGCTCAGTTGGTTAAGCGACTGCCTTCGGCTCAGGTCATGATCCTGGAGTCCCGGTATCGAGTCCCGCGTCAGACTCCCTGCTCAGCAGGGAGTTTGCTTCTCCCTCTGATCCTCCCCCCTCTCATGCTCTCTCTCTCTGTCTCATTCTCTCTCTCAAATAAATACATAAAATCTTAAAAAAAAAAAAAATCACCCTTCTTTCCCCTCAGCTGAACAGTTGACGATTGAGGACTGAAGACACGTGAGTTGCCGAGATGTGGTCTAGGCTGTAAATACTGTGATTTAGGCTGTAAATACTGTGAAGAATTAGGTGCAATAAAAGTTCAAGTAAATGTGAATTTTGGTCCCCGTTTTATGTTGAGAGGACTCTGGTAGAGGTAGTCAAGTGTCAAATACCAAGAATATGGCATCAGAAGATGCTTTTTTCCTGTGTAATAGCCCATGGAAGCAGATAAATTGACACAGCTCTAGCACTTGCTTCCATGACCAAGTCAGTTTCCGTTACCGGCTAGTTGTTCATAGGTATAATTTGATGACACTAGACCTGTATATGTTGACCTTAATTGCAAAGGTTTGAAATGCACGGATCCACTTATTTGTGGATTTTTTTCCCAATAAATACAGTACAGTACTGTAAATGTATTTTTCTTACGATTTTCTTAACACTTTTTTCTTACTTTATTGTAAGAATACAGTACATAACAAATATAGCTTGCAAAATACGTGTTAATCAACTCTTTATATTATCTGTAAGGCTACCAGTCAGCAGTATGTCATTACTAGTTAAGTTTGGGGGGAACCAAAAGTTTTTCATGGATTTGCCTGAAGCTAATGTAACCTTGTGTGTCAGCTACACTCAAATCATAAAGAACTTATACAACTCCACACCCAAAGAGCAAATAACCCAATTAAAAATGGACAGTTTGGCTCAGGTCATGATCCTGGGGTCCCAGGATCGAGTCCCACATCAGGCTCCCTGCTCAGCAGGGAGTCTGCTTCTCCCTCTGACCCTCCTCCCTCTCATGCTCTCTGTCTCTCATTCTCTCTCTCGCAAATAAATAAAATCTTAAAAAAAAAAAATTTTTTAAAATAAATAAAAATGGGCAGAAGAAATGAACAGACATTCCTCCAAAGAAGACATCCAGGTGGCCAACAGACACGTGAAAAGATGCTTAGCGGGGCACCTGGGTGGCTCAGTCGTTAAGCGTCCGTCTTCGGCTCAGGTCATGATCCCAGGGTCCTGGGATCCAGCCCCACATCGGGCTCCCTGCTCCGCAGGAAGCCTGCTTCTCTCTCTCTCCCACTCCCCCTGCTTGTGTTCCCTCTCTCGCTGTGTCTCTCTCTGTCAAATAAATAAATAAAATCTAAAAAAAAAAAAAAAAAAAGAAAAGATGCTTAGCATCACTCACCATCAGGGAAATACAAATCAGAACTACAATGAGATATCACCTCACACCTGTCAGAATGGCTAAAATCAAAAACACAAGACACAACAAGTGTTAATGAGGATGTGGAGAAAAAGTCCTCAAAAAATTAAAAATAGAATCCAGTAATTGCATGACTGGGTATTTACCCACAGAATACAAAAACACTAATTCAAAAGGATATGTTCACCCCTATGTTTATTGCAGCATTATTTACAATAGCCAAATAACCAAAGAGTGGAAGTAGCCCAGGTGTCCATCCATAGATAGAAGAATGGATAAAGAAGATGTGGTATACATACACAATGGAATATTATTCAGCCACAAAAAAGAATGAACTCTTGCCATTTGCAACAACATGGCTGGCGCTAGTGAGTATAATGCTAAGTGAAAGAAGTCAGTCAGAGAAAAACAAATATGATTTCATCCATATGTAGAATTTAAGAAACAAAATAAATGAACAAAAGAAAAAGACACACACAAACCAAGAAACAGACTCAACTATGGAGAAAAAACTGATGGTCACCAGAGGGGTGGTGGGTGGAGGGATGGGTGAAACAGGTGATGGGGATTAAGGAGTGCACTTGTCAGGATGAGCATTAGGAGATGTATGGAACTGTTGAATCGCTAAATTGTACGCCTGAAACTATTATGACACTGTATGTTAACGATACTGGAATTAAAATTAAAAACCTAATAATTTTTTTTAATTTGAAAAAAATGTTACTCATAGATTTTCAACTGGGGGGGGTGATGGTTAATTCCCCTACCCCCCATATTGTTTGAAGGTCAACTTCTACTGGTTCTGCAAATTGGGCAAAACAGATCACTTCTCTATGCCTCAGTTTCCTACAGGTACAAAGGCAATGATAATTGTACCTACCTCAAGGGGTGGTCAAGAAGATTAAATGAACTAATAGACTTAAGGCTTTAAGAAGAGTGCCCAACGACGTGGATGGAACTAGAGGGTATTATGTTGAGTGAAATAAGTCAAACAGAGAAAGACATGTATCATATGATCTCATTGATATGAGGAATTCTTAATCGCAGGAAACAAACTGAGTGTTGTTGGAGTGGGGGGTGGGG
>NC_138383.1:9961038-9983065 GCF_054177405.1 Leptonychotes weddellii
GGGTGTTGTGCACGAACAATGAATCATGGAACACTTCATCTAGAACTAATGATGTAATGTATGGGGATTAACATAAGAATAAAAAAAAAAAAAAAAAGAAGAGTGCCCAGCCCATGATATATGCTCAGTGGCTATTAGGTATTGAGGCTTTCGGTTATCTTTATTACTATTAAATTTCTCAGCATTGGCTCCTTTCTTGAGAATGAAGATACTATACGTGAAGTGGAAGAAAATTGGGGTGTAAGAACATGCATCCTCGCAAGTGACAAGAGAAATAAGGAAGCTTTGAAATTAGAGAAAGTTTACCACCAACATAAATGTGAAAAGAAGTGCTTGGTTTAATGGAAGGGACAGGGAGAAGAAATATTTTTATTATTGCGGCAAATCAAAACACTGTTGGATGCTTGTTAAGAGGAAATGGAGGCCATATGGAGAAAAACATTCCATTCCACAGTGTGGAATGGATTTAAAGGACAACCGAATAGCCCAGGCATGAATTATGTAGGCCCTTGGCCATATAATGTCATAGATTAACAAAGCAAACAGCAGAGGGCATAGTAGTAGTTAATGCGAGGTGGAAAGAGTCGTCAGGCTTCAATGGTCGTTCTTACGATACGGTTTTCCTTATTAAAGAAATATACTGATAACAGTATTTTGGTTCTTTCCAATCATTTGCATGCATTAGGACCTTAATATTCTAAATCTTTTCATTTTCTTTAATCTCTATTTCTTATATTCATTGTCTTTGTATGAACTTTTCTCTTGTAACCATTACTAATGGGGCTGCCTTTCTGCTAATTAAGTTGTTAATAAACTAAAGTAGCTCAATTTTAAAATTCATGTTAGACATATTTTAAAAATCAAAATGTTTTCCCCAGGGCCTAGCTGCCTGATAATTAAATCAAGAAGAGGGGTGAGCATGTATTAGAGGTATTTTATTATTATCTAAAAATGGAGCAATTCTTATGAAAGATTTATTGATTGTACGTTTGAAATAATTTGGAACCTATCCAAAATGATCCACATGAATTGTTTGGAACTAGGCAGGGGAAAAGGAAAAGACCAGAAAAAAAAATTAGATTTTTTTTTTTATCTGAAAGAGTTACTTTCCATCATGAGTTTAAAAATACATGTAGAAAATAAATGTTCTTTTATCAATGTTAAGAGAAGTCTAGACTTCTAGTTCTTCAGAACCTCAAAAGGATAGGCACAATGTTACATTGAGGTTTCCATCAGTGTTCAGAAAAATTAAAAAGTCCAGCCTACTGGTAGCGTGTTCTATTGCTTTCCTTCCACGATATGAATGCCAGCTTCTGTAGCTATTATGGATTGTGAAGCTACACTTTTAACTTGACTAAAAATGTATACATTTAACCTTTCCTAACTTTCATTTATCTGGATGAATTATTTTAGGAATTTATGATCAATGCTGGTTTCAAGTAGATCGTTAAGTGAAGAAAATAAGGTATTTTTTTAGATTTCTTGTTCCCCGTGACAGATTCCTTCAAAGGAAAAAAAAAAAAGTTTCTGTAACAAGAGCCGGGCAAATATCTATCAGTGTGCCTTCCAAAAAATGAATTGCACCTTGTGTCTTAAAAACAGCATTTTAAAAATAAGGCATAAGGGAGATGAAGAGCTGAGCTATGGTAGATGATATTCCAGATATCTCTTCAATCAGTTTTGTATAATGCTTTGGAGGCAGAATAACGAGTAATAGGAAATCATTTTTCAAGATGCTATATGTGCACGCTCTTTGTTCTATTTCTGTATTCATTGGCACAGGCAATTTATGCAGTGTACTTGGAATACTCCAAGAACAAAGACCAATTTCCCTGAAGGTGATGAGCACTCTTGAATTTTACAAATGCAAAAAAAAAAAAAAATGATTTTCCTGTTGTCACATTTAGATAATGAAGTGTGCTAGATTTACAGAGTCTCCATGTTGAGTCTCAGAAATCATGCCCACTGTGTATATTTTTTATTCTGAGATTCAGGAAGTAGATGTAGGCAGTTCTTAACAGGCATTGACAAGTAGTAATTATCAGTGAGTGTTGTGAAAGATGAAGGGCTGAATGGATTCAGACATCAGCTTCTGAACACAAGTATCTTTTATTCTTGGGAAAACAGGTATCCAATTGATTTGTTGATGATCCTTCAACTAGGTTTCAGGATCGGACGGGAAAGGGAGGAAAAGGTCGAATGAGGACAATATGTTAATCCTTCTGGCACCTCGTAGCCATTTTGCTTGTTTTGTTTTACTCTGGGGGGATGTGCAGGGCTGAGAGAAGTGCCTCACATCCGGACCCCCTCCTGTGACACTCCCCTTGACCGTGGCATGTATTGGAGCAGCACACAGTCTCCCGTTGGAGGGGATTCCCACATTCTGAAGTAGCCCTGTAGCTTTGCTCATCTGATTTTCCCTTCAATGTTGACACGCAGGGTTTTGTTTGTTCTCTAAGTGTACCAAGGGTGCTTTGCCAGAGAACCAGTTCCCTCACAGCATAGGTAGGAATAGTGTCCATGTGATTAAAATGTTCATAGCTCTCTGACAAAAAAATCCTTAAGTGGAAATCCATGGATTGCAAGAAGCCTGGATACTTTATAGCTTTCCTCCCTGTTCATGAAACCTAACCTGAATGAACAGGAGGTGAAGATCGGTTGAAGACTCTCTCCCCGCACTCCCCCTGAAGTTCCCCCATCTTTGGGGGCACAGTCCTGCTTAAACTTGTTTCTTCACATTCCACACAGAGGGCAGAGTTCTGAATGTGTCCACACTCTACCCTTACCCAGTTTCACGTTATGTAATAGCTGTGAATGCCCTCTTGTGCCTGGGGAGAGTACAAAACTAAGTCTTGATAGAATGTCTACCAAAAGAAAACCTTTGGGCACCCTCTCAGTATTTAGGCACAGACAGAAAAGTAATTTTGCCCATTTTGCTAAAGCCTGGGACCCCATTATAAGATCATAGGAGAAAATCAAGACAGGGAAGTGTTTGAGTTAATAACCTCTCTCAGACCTGAGTGTGAAAAATTAGGGCCGGTTTGAAAGTTTTAATTTGCTTTATTAGCTTAAAAGTTGGAATGTTCACTCTCAGAGTCTAGCTGCTCAGAAACCAACAGGCTCATTCAGATATAACCACCTACAGGAGTCCTAGGACTCCTCATTCAATGACTAGATTGTAAGAACCTTAATTGGGACTACAAAAATGCTTTTACGTCAGCTAGTAGGAGGCTTAGTTGTAACTTCACAAATGGCCCACACAGATGAAGGGGGAAAAGCATGAGCATAGAGACCTGGCAGTCAATCCCTTGCGTTCTGACTCCTTTTAATGGTGTTTTCATTCATTCATTCATTCACTCATTCTGCTTTGGAAGGAGGATGGAGTGGGGAGAAGAATGAGTTTGGGCATCTCACTTGATAATTTTGCTTTTCCTGAGAGGTTCTATCTGTTTTGAATAGGAAGAACATTGCTGGTAAAATCACATACAGCTAACCGTATTTAGATGGGTGGCGATCACTTTCTTAAAATTGCATTCAAACTTCCTTTTCTTATATATATTTTGGAAATCCAAGAAACCATCAGCACCGATGATGTTGTAACTGAACTGAGCCTTTGGTCAAAGGAAGGATAGCTGAGGAGCAGATGGGTGAGGGTCCCAGTAAACCCCTGGTCATAAGGCTAATTAGGTCTGTAGGTTCTTTCAATTGTATAATTTCTTATTTTCCTTTGTGTTCAAGGGTATATGATTTTTTGGGTAAATGGCTGGATAGAAATGATAAACTAATGAAGAAGTAAGCATCCTCATGACATATCTCTTTGACAGCATTGATCTTTATCGCTATTGTCAGCAAACCTGGCCTTCTCATCCTGTTTCCTATCTCTAGGACAGGATTTCTCAATCTTGGCACTGTTGACATTTTGGACCAGACCATTCTTTCTCGAGAGGTGCTGTCATTTGCATCCCTGGCCTCTATCTACCTGGTACTCGTGGCAACCCCCTAGTTGTCACAACCAAAAATGTCTTCAGACATGGCCTTGGGGGCAAAATCACCCCTGATTGAGAGCCACGACTCTGGCGTCAACAGATTTTCCAAGACAGTCGCTACATTTTCCCAACTATAGGGCTTGTCCTTTCACTCTCAAAAGCATCGTAATTTGGACAGGGAGTTAAGTGGTCCCCCCATTTACTGGGGTCTCAGGAAATCACAACTCCATATTTCCAGTTGTTCATGCCAAAACTGAAGACGTTCTTAACCCCTCTCATTCCCTGATACCCCGACCAACCACTAGCAGGTCCAGTTGAAGAAAACCACCTTCGAACTGTGTGCCATATCTAGTACCTCTCGGTATCCACTGGTGCCACACGGGTCCGGGCCACCGCTTCTCTTCTCTTGCCCAGCAGAACATGTGCCCCTCTTCGGGCTGTTCTCAGCACAGCTGCCAAAGCTGTCATGTCTGATCACAAGTCGGATTGTGCCACTCCTGTGCTCAGAACCCTTCAGTGGCGTCCCATTCCACGCAGAGTAAAAGCGAAAGTCCAGCTGTGCTGGCCTCTGCTAGTCCTTGGACACCTGGCAGGTCCTGTTTCAGGGCTTTTCTCTGTCAGTTCCTTCTGCCTGCCCCCCATCTGCTCCCCCCACTCCAGATATCCATGTAGCTGCTCCCTTGTTTTTCAAGGTTTTCTTTTAAAGATTGTGTTTATTTATCTGAGAGAGACAGAGATAGCGAGAGAGAGCACGAGCAAGGAGGAAGGTGAGAAGCAAGCTCCCCGCTGAGCAGGGAGCCTGATGCGGGACTCGATCCCAGAACCCTGGGATCATGGCCTGAGCCGAAGGCAGATGCTTAACTGACTGAGCCACCCAGGCGCCCCTGTTTTTCAAGTTTGTATTCTACTATCAGCTCCACCGTGAAGCCTTCTCTGACCACTCTACTTACAATCGCCCCCTTGATTCCTCTCCCATGATTTATTTTTTTTTTCCATAACTCTTATCCTTATCTGACATACTAAAATTTTACCCGTTTATTTATTTACTTACTCCCTCGTTTATTGTGTGGCTCTCGGGATGAGGATGCAGACTCCATGAAGGCAGGGATTTTTCGGTTTTATTTACTGTGCTGTGCTCAGTGCCTTTAGCAGTTTTCCTGGGAAACACGTAGTAGGCACTCATTAAATACCGAAGGAGTGCAATAATGAATGTATTGAATGCTTTCTTCTAGGTGTTGGGCTCAATACTTCGTATCCAAAAGGGAGCGTGGTCCTGTGCCTGCCTTCAAGAAGCTTACAGTCTAGTAGAGGACGTGCACATGGGAACACGCAAGCACGGCTGAGCGAGATGCTTGCAATAAAGAGAAAAATGCAGGGAGGTAGGCTAGAGGAATAGAAGGGGTTGGTGGAGCACAAGGGGACTGCAGTGTATTAAGGAGGAAATGGATGAGGGGTGGCGGGATAAGACTTAAGATGCTCCTTCTTGCCGCCCTGTCTCAGTCCATCATCCGCCTCACTGCTGCAGTGCCAATATAGTGGGAATGGCAACATTAAGCCGCTGAGTGTGCCATTGGCTCCTCGTTGTGGACACTACACCTGCAACGTGGAATTCTGACTCTTTAGCATGCTATTTACCATCAGTTGGGTCAGCAGCATGCTTTGCAGAACAGCATCTCTGTAGGACCTGTTATTCTTTGAATATTTATTCAACAATTGAATAATTCAATATTAAATTCAACTTCCAGTTGGACAATTCTATAGCCAAAGACCTAAGCGTCAGGCATTATTTTGATCTTATGACATTCTCAAGAACCTAGGAATTAAGTGTATTTTCTCCACTTCTGGATAATGAGGCTGAAGCTTAAGGAGAGTTAAGACCTTCACCAGCCAGCAAGACAAGAACTCAAGATCCAAACCCAGTTCATTTCAGAGTCAAAGCTCATTCTTTTTTTTTTTTTTTTTTTAAGATTACTTATTTATTGGGCGCCTGGGTGGCTCAGATGGTTAAGCGTCTGCCTTCGGCTCAGGTCATGATCCCAGGGTCCTGGGATCGAGTTCCGCATCGGGCTTCCCGCTCCTTGGGAGCCTGCTTCTCCCTCTGTTTCTCTCTGTCTCTCATGAATAAATAAATAAAATCTTTAAAAAAAAAAGATTACTTATTTATTTATTCGAGAGAGAGAGAGCATGGAGAGGAGCAGAGGGAGAGGGACAAGTTGGCTCCCTGCCCAGGTTTATCTATTGCCGCTCTCCTCCAAACTGCCTCTCTCACTAACTAGACTGGTGGGAACAGGATGTGTTCTTGCCACGCGGAGGCCACTCCTTGCTCCTGGGATGCCCTCCGCCACTGCCTGGTCTACCTGACGGGTTTCAAGATGTGGCTGACATGGAATAACCTCTACGAAGGCTTCCTTGATGTCACCTTCCATCTGGATGAATTATCACACAAAAGGCCAGAGGCACCTGCATCAGAGAGCTTGGGAGAGCACATTTCTTTTTTTTTTTTTTTTTGAAGATTTTATTTATTTATTTATTTGAGACAGAGAGAATGAGAGAGACAGAGAGCACATGAGAGCGGGGAGGGTCAGAGGGAGGAGCAGACTCCCTGCAGAGCAGGGAGCCCGATGCGGGACTCGATCCCGGGACTCCAGGATCATGACCTGAGCCAAAGGCAGTCGCTTAACCAACTGAGCCACCCAGGCGCCCCTGGAGAGCACATTTCTAAACAGAAGGAACTTACTAAGAAGGTTCGAAGAACAGTGCAAAAAATAAATGCCATCCATCAAGACTGTGTTAGGAACTTTGAGGAATTACAGTCTGAGATGCACATTTCTGGAATAAGAAATGACAAACCTGTCATAGATCAGTATAAACAAGGAGACAGCATAAGCCCAGGGCCCGGACAATGAGAGAAGGGGAAGATCAGGGATCTTTTCCAAGCATTTCCCTCATCTGCCTGAAGTTTAATCTGGGAAGGGTTAGAATTAAATTCTGGACCACACTAATGACTACATATCATTGTATTTAAATGTATATGAAGCGAAATGGGTAGTAAACTAGATAAGTTTGTCTTAGGTTTTGAGTTTTATGATTTATAACTACTAATTCCTATCATCCTGATAAAGTTGTAGGTTGAAAGTACCGATTCGAGTATTTTTAAAAGCAAATACTACAACCAGGTAGACCAGAGTGAGGTTACAATCAAAATTCAACCAGAGTCTGATCAGTTGGGTCAGCAGCATGCTTTGCAGAACAGCATCTCTGTAGGACCTGTTATTCTTTGAATATTTATTTAACAATTGAATAATTCAATATTAAATTCAACTTCCAATTGGACAATTCTATAGCCAAAGACCTAAGCGTCAGGCATTATTTTGATCTTATGACATTCTCAAGAACCTAGGAATTAAGTGTATTTTCTCCACTTCTGGATAATGAGGCTGAAGCTTAAGGAGAGTTAAGACCTTCACCAGCCAGCAAGACAAGAACTCAAGATCCAAACCCAGTTCATTTCAGAGTCAAAGCTCGTTTTTTTTTTAAGATTACTTATTTATTTATTCGAGAAAGAGAGAGCATGGAGAGGAGCAGCGGGAGAGGGACAAACAGGCTCTGAGCTGAGCGTGAAGCCTGACACAGGGCTCTATCCCAGGATCCTGAGATCATGACCTGAGCCGAAACGAAGAATTGGACACTTAACTGACTGAGCCACCCAGGCGCCCCAAAGCTCATTCTTAACTACTATGCATGTCTGCCTCTGTGCTACCTCAATGAATGATTTCATTTTGGGCATTTGTGTCTGAATTGAGGATAATCTTTTGCATCCAATTTATACAGATTTTGATGGTAATCCGTGTATCATGAATCCTGGTTAGTCACAAATTATTTATTCAGCTTGTAATTCTTACACCGTCAACTCATTCATATTAATGAAATAGCTGATAATAATGTTTGAGGTATCTAATCACATAATAGGCCTTTGTGAAAACAGAACAGTTATAAGACTAGTATCAGCAACTCCTAAAGGAAGATTAAAGCAGCTGACAGGGTCTTGAAAATTCCCATGGCTATTATGGATTTCATTTTAAGTGAAAAATGCAAAGCAATTAAATCTCTTGTAACAGAATTCCTTAATTACACACAATTTATACTGATTATTTTTATTTAAAAGTTAGCAACCTTGGTAAATGTAAATATGTAAAAAATATTGGTGCACATGGAAACGATGAAGAGGATATGCAAAAAAAGAAAATATTTTTGGCCTAAGGATAGTTGGAGAACTGGAAGATTTTTCTCCTTTAAAAATTTTTCAATATTACTGTTTTAGTGGTTTCTCATTTTTAAAAGAAACAAATAAGTAAAACTCATTTACTATTTAATGCATGGAAGAATGTAGTGGGTTGGATTCTATGTTACTATTTATGTGATGTAACACAAATCACTTCATTCTACACATTTAGAATATATTTACTATAAAAACAATTAGGTTACAAATTATCCCCATCTTCTACTTGCCCTATGATCCCTTGGGGGCAAATCACCTGTTGTAGGTTGGATTGTATTCCCCAGAAGATATGTTCCAGTCCTAACGCCTGTGAATTTGACCTTATTTGGAAATAGGTCTTTGCAGATGCAGTCAAATTAAGACTAGGTAATATTGGATTAATATGGGTCTTAATCCAATGACTGCTATCCTTATCAAGCAAGGGACATTTGAGCACATGGAAGACAAACAGGGAGAAGGCTATGGGGCAACAGAAGCAGTTAACGGGAGTGATGCATCTACAAACAGAGCAACACCAAGGATTGTGGGCAATCACCAGAAGGAAGAAGCAAGGAAGCCTCAGAAGGAGCGCAGCCCTGCCAACATCTTGATTTCAGACTTCTGGCTGCCAGAACAGGGAGACGATGAATTTCTGTTGTTTGAAGCCACTCCATTGTGATCATTTGTTACAACAGACTTACTTCATGTGTTGCATCCCCCAAACCTGCAAGGTCCACATGGAATCACCCTCTGCATGGGATGAAGCCAAGGAAGGAGTGTTGCATCTGAGGACCCCCAAATCATCCACAGGTACTTGCTGAGAGCAGCAACCCAAACTAGGAAGGACTCTGCTGGATTCAATTCATGAATATATGCAAGAGGCCAGGATGGCATAAGGTCTAATCATGTCTACTGATACTTGAGAAATCCAATCTCCATAAGCTCAGGAAACTAGCACATCAAGATCCTTTCCAGGGAAGTTCTGCTTTGAACGTGATGGAGTTACAGCCTACCCGGACTGCCTTCAGATAAACTCTGAGCCAAATACCAAAAACAACCAGCAACAGCAGAAAGATTTTGGAAGGCTTAAGCTCGGATGGAAAGCTCCCCCTCTTTCTGGACGGGCAAACCGGGAAAGGGGCTCAGGGCAATCAGAGCTTCCACAGAGTGAGGAGGGAACCCCAGAAAGGGTCTCATCTCATGATAGCTAGAGGACCCCAAAGTCAGTGTGAAAACTTGCCACGTTTCTTGTTCACCCTCAGAACACACATGCGCAAAACAGACTGAAGTCAGGCTGAACTGAGAGCCGAGACGCCATGCAACACAAGTGTTGACAGTTTGAAGTTAATTGCCTACGAAAACACAAATATCAACAATCTGGAGGAAAATAACAGAACCCACAATGTCCATTTTACAATGCAAAATTACTCTAAGTACAAAGAGCCAGAAAAGATGTGATCCATTTTAAAGGGAGAAGACAATCAATTGATGTCAACTCCAGGATGACCAACGTGTTAGAATTAATCAGACTAGATTTAAAAGCAACTATTTTAACTATACCGAATGAGGCAAAAGGGAACATGCTCACAGGGAATCAAAATAGAGGAAATTTATAGAAATGTAAAAGAGAAACATAGACTTTTAAACATAAATCCAATATAAAAATATATTCCTGGGGCGCCTGGGTGGCTCAGTCATTAAGCGTCTGCCTTCAGCTCGGGTCATGATCCCAGGGTCCTGGGGTGGAGCCCCACATCGGGCTCCCTGCTCAGCGGGGAGTCTGCTTCTCCCTCTCCCACTCCCCCTACTTGTGTTCCCTCTCTCGCTGCGTCTCTCTCTGTCAAATAAATAAATAAAATCTTTAAAAAAAATTTAAAAATACAGTAAATATTGTCAGTTTTGGGGCACCTGAGTGGTTCAGTCAGTTAAGTTGTCTGTCTTCGGCTCAGGTCACAATCTTGGGGTCCTGGGACTGAGTTCCCCACATGGGGCTCTCTGCTCAGCAGGGAGTCTGCTTCTTCCTCTCCCTCTGCCCCTCTCCCCTGCTCATGCTCTCTCTCTCAAATAAATAAACAAAATCTTTAAAAAAAAAAAAGTATTGTTGGTTTTTTGTTTACTTTTCATGTTTGTACTACAAAGTTTATTTTTTTTAAAGATTTATTGTGGGGCTCAATCCCAGGACCCTGAGATCATGACCTGAGCCAAAATCAAGAGCCGGCCACTTAACCTACAGAGCCATCCCAGGCACCCACAAGGTTTAATAATAAAAACAGTTTTTGGAAAAAAGTATAAGTGAAAGAAAGTTAGAATTCAGTTCCTCAGTCACACTAGGCACATTCTAAGTGCTTAATAGCCATATGCAGGTAGTGTGCTATTTTGGACAAGGTAATTATTAAACATTTCCATCATTACAAAAACTTCTATTGGACAGTTCTATTATAGATGATATATACAACTTGAAAACCCAAAATAAGCAATAGAAACAATACTACAAACAATTAAAACATTAGGAAAGTACTGAGTTTTAAAATTAACACACCAAACCAATAGCTTGCATATATAGGCTATTTTTACAACAGCAATAAATATAAATAAATATAAATATTCATGTTCTTGGATAGGCATACTCAACATTATATAAATTTTAGTTTTCCCTTCACTCAACTACAAACGTAATGCAATCCCCACAGAAATATTATGATGTTTTTCCTGTAACTAGACACATGGGTTATAAAATGCTTGGGGAGAATTAAACAAGCAAGAAGACCCTGACTAAGGAGAGAATGGGGTGGGGGTGGGGGACACACTGGCCCCCTACAGGGAGGGCCAGGAGAGACAGAGGCAGGCCACTCCAGAAGGACAGGTGGTGGTTTTAGGAAGGGGACTCACGCGGCTTGTCGTGGGTGCCACCAGGAGAGTAGATCTCTGAATGGGGAAGAATTTAAACATTTATACAGAGGCCTTGAAGGGGTTCTGTCATGTATACACCCAGAGAGTCTCAATAACACATTGCTCTCTCAAGGCTACGTCCTTGAAAATGCCCCTGGCCGTCCACGTGGCAGGCAAAACATACCTTGTACATTCCAAGGACAAGGGAGGGGGTGAGGAGCCTCTGAGTACCTGGGTCCAGTGCGGGGGTCAACCGGCAGTCATAGCCACTCCATGACCTCCTCCAATAGTAGTAGTATCAGCTATTAAAATATACTCTAAAGCAGGGATTCTCAACTTGTGTTTCCCCTCCACGGAACACTCAGCAATGTTTGGAGACATTTTTGATCATCACAGCTAGGGTTTGGGGTAGGAATCACGGGTTGCTATCCACTTCTAGAGAGTAGAATCAAAGGATTATGCTACACATCCTACAATGCACAGAATAGCCCCTACAAAAAAGAATGACCTGGTCCAAAATGACAATACTGCAGAGGTTGAGAATCTTGGCTCTAAAGTTTCTTTCTTTCTTTTTTTAAAGATTTTTTTATTTATTTGACAGAGAGAGACAGCGAGAGCAGGAACACAAGCAGGGGGAGTGGGAGAGGGAGAAGCAGGCCTCCCGCCGAGCAGGGAGCCCAATGTGGGACTCGATCCCGGGACCCCAGGATCATGACCTGAGCCGAAGGCAGACGCTTAACGACTGAGCCACCCAGGCGCCCTCTAAAGTTTCTTTAATTAAGCCATGCACTCCATATTGGTGCATGAATAGACAAACTACTGGAAAAAAAATAGAAAATTTGGAATTAGATCCAGTTGCATGTTTAATTTAGTATACAATAAAGACACACTGCAAATTAGTGGGGCAGAGATTGATTTTTAAATAAGGAAGACTGTGATATCTGGATAGCCATATGAAAAAATCTAAAGTTGGATCCCATCCTTAGATATACTTCAGGATAAATTAAAAACAGATCAGATATTCAAGCGGAAAAAATGGAACATAATATAGATAGAGTAGCTCTTATTCAACTTTATATATATACACCTTGATAAATTCTTATAAATAAGATAACTACCATCCACATCAAGAAATAGAACATTACTGTCAGTACAGAAGGTATTTTCCTGAGGACAATCTTTCCTCCTTCCAGAATTAATCACCATTCTGATATTCTGACTTTTAGGGAAATAAGTTCCTTGATTTTTCTTTATATCTCTAAGAGTCTAAATAGAACTATTGCATTCTGGCCTTTATTATATTTTATATAAATGGAAGCATACGATATCTCTTATGCATCTTGCTTTATTTTTTTCTCAAGATGTTTATGTAATTTATCTACATTGGCCTGTCTGACTATATAGTTCATTTTGATTATCTTATAATATTCCTTTTATGGGTTTACCCCCATTTATCCATTCTGTTGTTGATAGGTAGTTGAGTTGTTTTCACATCTTGGCTCTTATGAATAATGCTGTTACAAACATTCTTTTTTTTATTTTGCTATAAACATTCTTATATATGTGTATGGTGCACATATCCACTCACTGTTCCAGAATATATAGGAGTGTCTGGGGGAAAGTGTATGTTATATTCTTGAAAAGAATATACAATCTGTGGTTGTTAAAAGCAATGCTCTATAAATGTCTATTCAAGTTTTGCTAATCATGTTTTTCAAATCTTTTATATCTATTTGTCCTGACTTTTTATTTATCGCATCAATTACTTAAAGTGTTTTTTTTTCCACAGGACGATTTATGGGTATTTTTCTTTCTTCTGTGGTTCTTTCTTCTTTATATATTTTTAGACTGTGCTTTTGAGTGTACATAAATGTAGAATGGTTTCCTTCCTTTTAAATTAAATGTTTTATCCCTATGAAGTGGTACACTTTATCCCTAGTTTCGCTTTGGATTTCCAAGTTTACTTTCTTTCATGTCTATTTGGCTACCCCAGCTACCCCACTGGGCGTGGAGCCTGCTTAGGATTCTCTCTGCCCCTCCCTCCTCCCTTGCACTCTGTCTCTTTCGAGAATAAATAAATAAATAAAAGATTACATTTTCTTGAATGTAGTATAAGAAAAATAAAAGAAAGTAAAATTGTAATTGTTGAACTTCACATGTCTCTTTACCACAGGAAAACTCATTTCCTAAAATATGTCTCTAAGGTTAATAAAAAAAAACTGCAGGTATAAACATTAAAAACATGAAGCTATTGGAGTCATGCTTTTTTAAAACACTACATGCTTCATATTTAGGAAGTATTTATAGACTGCTGTGAGCCATAGGGATACTCTTCCCCCCATCTTCCCTGTGGTGAGTTACATCACTCTTACACCATCGGGCTTACCGCATTCGCATTCCGTTCACTGTAATCCTCATGGTTGTTTTGCTCTCTGATCAAACGGATTCAAAGTTAACACTGTGCTTTCACTTCTTGCTTCTTTGTTCCTGAATTCTTTGAGACATCTGAATTATGTTATCAAGCCTTCAGAAAGGCTCATGGTGCAATTGCACTGAGTAAGTCATTTCATGTTTGAACATCTGACCTTATAAATAGAACAGCAAACTAATTGAAAGAGAATATTCCTGCGGACGCCTTCTTTCTGTGAAAGCGTTGTAGATTACTAACTCACACTTTCATATGTGTCGACATTACCTGGGGACTTGTTAAAAATGCAGATTCAGGAAGGCTGGCATCAGGTCTGAGATTCTGCATTTCTAACATGGGTCCAGGTAGCGCCCACGCTACTGACCTATGAATCCCACTCTGAGTAGCACTCTAAAGGACTTTGCTTCATTGTCTTTGGACCCTGAATGTGGCAACAGAGAGGCTGAAAGCCAGTTTTATTTTTCCCCTCTGGAAAATGATTTATATTTTCTGCCTGGACGTCTAAAGAATTCTTCTGTCCTTGAGATTCAGTCATCATGTGGGATTTGAGCATTCTCTCTCAGACTTTCCTGGAAAAAAAAAAAGAGCATGTCCTTTTTAATTTGGAAATGCAGCCTTTTTCTTTCTTTATGGGATATTCTTCCTGAATTATATTTTTGTGCACATCTGTACCATCTGATGGGTCCCTATTTCGTGGAGAGAAATTTATGATTGAATTATCTTGGTCTGTGTTCTGGATCTCGTCGCTTCATGTATTGCCTTATTTTCTGTATTATTTTTTATATGCATTTACTCTGATTATCCAAAGCTTCTCTATGCCAGTAATTCAATTCTCATTAGTGTCTGTCCTATTAATTATTCTTTCTTTCTTTTTTTCTTTTTACTTTGTTCTGTAATTACATAGTTTTGGACTTTGTGATAATTTTCCTTAGGTCAGTATTACCCTTCCTTATTCCGTTCTTGAACTATGTTTTCCTGTAAGGTAGCTCTGTAGCTCTTGCATGCTATATTCACTGTACCCTCCATAGGATACTTGAAGTTACCAAGCTACTGCCTTTTGCTAAGACTTGAGTGCCTCTCTCTCACCTGATATAATATGATGACTTCTTGATTCTTTTTCCACAGTGCGTTACACCTGTTTATTCAACGTTTGGACCAGTTCCCTCAATTCAGAGGGTAGCCCATCGAGATAGTGAAGCTCATTGTTCATCTCTCTATCTCCCTTGCCCCCAACAAGAGTGAGATATTGTGATTTATGGGAAATATATGTATTTGGTCATCTGAATGACCAAAATATATTTCTCATATACTTTTGTTTTTCATCCACTGTTCCTGACTCAGAGCTCACAAAACCCTTAGAATTTGATGAGCGATAAGAGCAAGGGAAGCCTCCTTTTTATAATATTTGGTCTCTTGTCCTTATCTCCTGCAAATGCTTCAAAGTCATCAAGGTGCAGTGGATGTCTCCATATTCATAACCAGCCCCTTTCCACCACAATTGTGTTTATGTTAATGAGGTGACTTTTGGAAAGCACCTAAGAATGAAGGCTGGTTGCCAGGGGAACTAACCAAGAATAGAGGGTGGAACTTTCAGTTCCATCCTCTGATTTCCGGGGAGGAGAGAAATGTTGAAGGAATCAGTCACCAATGACCAATGAGTTGATCAATCATGCCTGTGTAATGAAGCCTCCATTAAAAACCCAAAGGAGGGGGGGAGCTTCAGAGAGGTTCCACGCTGGGGAACCAGAAGCTTCCACGTGCCAATATGTCAGGCCCCAAACTCCAGGAAGACAGAAGCTCTTTTGTTCAGGACCTCATCCTGTGTATCTCTTCATCTGGCTATTGATTTGTATCTTTTAATATCCTTTGTCATAAACTGGTAATCTCGTGTATAAATGGGTTTCCTGAGTCCTGTGAGCCACTCTAGCCAATTAATCGAACCCAGGGCGAAGGTGGAGGGAACCTCTGATTTATGGCCAGTTGGTCAGAAGCACAAGTAACAATCTGGGCTTGCAATTAGTGTGTGAAGAGCAGGGCAGTCTTGTGGCACCGAACACTTACCTGTGGAATCTGATGTTGTCTCCAGATAGAGAGCATCCGAATTTGGCTGAATTATAGGACATCCAGCTAGTGTCCCAAGAAATGTGTGTGGGGGGGTAATCTCCCCCCTTAACACATGGGAATTGGGTGCAAAACCCAAAATAAACCATGTTCCTCATCCTCGGTTTAAAGGGAAAAGAAGTGAATAAACCAACTCAAGAGGAAAGATGAGAGCCACGCACTTCCCATTGTTTCCTCTATAGATTCTTTTATTTCTTGTTGATTCTTTCATTATTTGATTACAGTTGTTGCTTTTTCCCTCTGGCAATTCTTTTTTTTTTTTTTTAAGATTTTATTTATTTGTTAGAGAGAGAGAGAGGCAGAGGGAGAAGCAGGCTCCCCCCCCTGAGCAAGGCACCTGATGCAGGACTCGATCCCAGGACCCTGGGATCATGACCCGAGTTGGTTAGCAGACGCTCAACCAACTGAGCCACCCAGGCGTCCCATCTGGCAATTCTTTTAAGATTTACGTCAGGTCATACCACTCCATTACATAAAATTCTCCAGTGGCTCCCCATCTCTGAGAGGAAAGCCAGACCTTACACTGGTTCCCTGGTCCCATAAAGATCTGCCTCCATCCTCACCTGTTACCTCCCTGACCTCATCCAATTCTCTCCTCCTTGCTCATTCTGCTGAGGCCAGCTGGCCTCCCTGTTATTCCTCAAACACACCAGGCATTTACCTGCCTCAGGGACTTCTACCTGGAACATTCTCCCCTCATCCCATCCCATCCCATATCTTCAGGGCTGGCTCCTTCTCTTTAAGTCTTTGTTCAAATGTCTTCTCAAAGTGACCTTCTCTGACCAAGCTATTTAAAACTATAGCCCTCAGCCTTTCCCTTCACTGTTCACGTTTTTCTCCATAGCGCCTATGACTCTAACATACCATATTATTTATTTCTTCATTTTTCCTACTGACTGCCTCTACCACAGTGCTCCCTACCCCCTGCAAGGGAGCTTCACCAGGGTAGAGATTTCTCTGGCTAAAAAAGTACTTGGCACATAGGCAGTATTTAATAAGTGTTTGTTGAATTTATTTATTTGTTTGGTGGTGGTAGTTGTGTATTTTGCTCATCATGGTATCGAGGGAAAGAAATTGCGGTGGGGGATGTTTCTCCTGTCACTTCAACCCATCTATCTCACTTAATCTTCTCAACAATCTACTTCATGTATCTTGATGAAAGCCAGTCCTGTTCCCAGAAAACCTGTAATAAGCTTGTAATCAGGATGCCTTCCTGTTTGTTCAAACTGTATCTTTAACTGTAGCCAGCTCAGATTTCTTTGTTCCCTGGGGTAACCGAGAAACACATACCTAAATAAAATATCCTTCGTTTCTCTGCAATGCAACATTTATTTTGGTGGTAAGATAAGCTAAAATAGGGCAATTGGAAGCTTATTTTGACTCCCTTATTTCGACTCTTTTATTTGCCAATCCTTCTTATATCTTCCCTCTTGGTGACAAAAGCCGTATTATTAATGCATCTTCAGCAAGTGGATGCCTTTGATTAGTGGCAGAACTGTGAGCTGTGAGAGTTGGTTCCTTTCAAACTCTGTATGTTTTTTCAGGTGGTTTTCTTGAGCCTCTGTATCCATAGGCACTTCAAGTGGTAATTTAATCTCCACTAGTCTCTTCACAGGTTTTGAAAGTATTTAATATGAATCAAAACATGACTTTAAGTGAGATTGATATTTGAACACTTATAACCAAAATAGATGGAGTTTATGGATACATAAGTCCTTCTCTCAAGTAACTGTAGCTTTTATCATCTTCAAACCATCTGAGCCAAAGCCTTTGTTATTTTGAATTCTTACCAGCTCCCTGTGAGGAAGACACTTGTTAACTGGAACCAAAGCTCACTTGGTCGGTAGACTAAACATGAATAATCATCATCATTATGTCTTGGGCACTGTGCCTAGTGCTTAACATGCGCGCATCATCTTACTTAATCCTTACGGTAATCTAATTATGTAGGATAATTTTTTAAAGATGAAAATAAAAATTAAGTAAATCATGACCCTAATACAAATATGAGATGAACACATCCAAGATTTTATTTAACTTATTATTTAATGAGGAAACCAATACATGTTATAACTGATTCAAGGGAGAATTCAAAGAATTACAGAGCAATTAGGAATGCTGAAATGAATTTGCAAATGAACCTAAAACATGTTCATATTCAAAGGCAATGGTCAATTGCATTTCAGTGGACCCAATCTGCACATCTTTAGGCAAGAATCTGTTTGAATCACTACCAGTTACAAAATAGCTCATAGACAATGAAAGGTAGCGATAACCCAGCAGGATATTCTGAAGAGGACACTTAGTACTCTGTCCATTTCCCAGTCTTTCACAGCCACTGTGTTTTCCTGACAGTATTATTCCAACTTTGAGATTTTAGAATTCAATACATAGGAATAAAAGATCAGCTTAATATAAGTAAGATCTTCAATTTTTGGAAAACAGAAGGTGATGTTTAAATAAAGCAAATAATCGCTGAATAATAGATCTGGAATCCAACACTGAAGATCAAACTTGACATTTTATACATGAAAGAATCTGTAGTTAAATAATTTGCCAAAACCATAAAGCTGGTTGTTGACAGGCTAGGAGAACAGAGAAACTGCGATTTACCTAGAGTATTACTAAAATAAACAAAAACAAAAATGAAACACCTTGTGTGTTAAAAGTGCCTTTAAATATATTATGTTTAATGAATTACCCCTCTGTGATAAAAATAAATTGAAGCAACCATCAGTCAGGAGAATTCCCTAAGATTATATAGTTCAGGATAAGATCAGAGTCTATGTTAGTTTCAGAAAACCTATTTTCTCCCATCAGAGCAAATGTGATGGACTCACATTCCCTAATTACACAAATGATATATTCATTTAAAAATTACAAATATGTTCTCTAACTGTAAGGTTTCACTGAGCTGATTATTATTTCTTTGATTCAATATATCTGCAAAGAGACATTCTCTAAAAAGACTCATCAACTGACATTCTTTTTAATTAAGTCAAAGTATTCCCTTGCCTTAAGGATACATTATCAAAGAGATTACTTCAATTACAGACTTGAACACTAATTTAGTAAATTAAGGATGTGCCTGACATTTAATCCAACAGATAGCTAAACTGAGCACTACAATATTTAAATTAAAAATCAAGTCCTGTTCAGATTTGATTCATGTATATAAAAACAAAACAATTTGCTAGAATTTTTCTTAGCTCCTTAGGCTTCTGAAATGCAAATACAGGTTTTGACAGTTTAGCAAGTGGGAAAGTCCTGGAAACCCACTGATCTGCTTATTCTGATTGGCATGATCAATATAACAAAAAGTAAACAGATACCATAACTTACTGTTTTGGGAAGTAAGCAAAGGCTCCTGAGGATGGACTGAGTCCACAAAGCTCTGTTCTTTGGACTTATCCAATCTATGTCTCTTCCTCTATTCCAAGACCATTCACTTTGACTTTGACAAAGCACTTCTTTTTTGTTCGAAGTAGCAACTGATCAGTCAACATTACTACTGGAGAGAGATTAACCATGAAATGATCTAAAGGCTGGACTACATCTGGCGAACAAGGAGGAGTATTGCAATCTCCCTTGGGAACAGAGATTGTCATCCTGCACTAATACATGCTTGGCTTAAAACTCACTTGTACTGTCAAGGGCATGGGCTTTTTGAGGTACATCTTGCTTTTGAAAAAATTAAAAAAAAAATGTAGGAGGGACCACTATGAAATCTTTTCACCGTATTTGTAGTTTTGATTGACCTTCCTTCCAGTGCCATATTGAATTTTAGATACTACAATTTGAAGATTTCATTGAAACTTTTGTGTCTGTAAAAAACTATCAGGGAGGAAGACTTTCCTCTGCCCTATGGTCCTTCTATCTGGACTTAGAATCAAACCGACATGAAGCAGACTAGCAGGAGAAAATCAAATGTAATGGGCATATCTGTGGGGAATCCACACAGACTGGAAATTCCAAAGAATGAGGCAACATGAAGCTTATCTAAGCTGGGGAGAGGGGTAGGGTCAAGGAAACAAAGGGGAGGTAGGCCATTAACAGGAAGGAGAAAGGCAACTGTAAAAAACAGAGTTGCCCTATTATGCCAATAGGTTTCTTAGGTAAAGGGGAGTCTCTGTTAATAGTTCTCTTCCTGGGACAGGCTCTCCTTTCTGATGTAAACTTCAGCAGAGAGCTTTTCCTGCATCTGCTGGGTTTTGATTACTTTTAACTCAAAATAATCTTTATACCAAAGTGACCCACCTTGGGGCAGCCTGCTCTTGGCCTCTACACTATCATTAAAATTGGAAACAGGGATTTGAGAATATAGAATGCCAAGGTTAAGTGAAACTGGGATTTAATCTTGAGAAGAGAAAAATGACTTTTAAGTCTTGAGTTAGTGATTCAGTAAACACAGAGGCCTCCCGGTGTATGGTTGCTAAGAATCACACAACTTCTGTTGTCCCAAAGCTTTTCTACATCATTGTTGCAGTAACTGAAGAGAAGGTGCCTCCTGGTAGATCCAAATTTGTCTTTTAATAGCTGTGAGAACTTGGACCAGCCACTAAACTGCCCTGTTTCCTAGTTTCCTCTTTTGTAAAATGGTATAATGCTCACTACTTCCTGGAATGATTATAAAGTTTAAAGATGTTAATATTCATAACATGTTTAGGATAGAGTCCAGAACTTACAGGCATCATATAAATATTTGTAAATTAAATACATAACACAAACAAATAAACCCCATAATCCTGGATAAGATTGGAATCCATCGGAGGCTAGAACCTAGTAAAGGAGTTGGGAAGAGCTGTGGGACAGAAGTTATAAGTCATGCCCAGGTGACCTGAATCTTGTGTATACTCCTGGCCTCTACTCATGAATTCACAAGCTGGACACCCATCGTTGTGAAAAATCAGGCCTTCTAGGTCATGGCATTGAAAATTCAGGATCTTTACACTTTTCTATTTAAAAATTTTTTTTCAGCTTTATTAGTAAAGAGACAAGAGATAACAGGTGGAGAAAAGGAACCCTTGTGCACTATTGTGAGAACGTAAGTTGGTGCAGCCACTGTGGAAAACAGTATGGAGGTTCCTCAAAAAGATAAAAATAGAACTATGCTATGACTCAGCCATCCCACTTCTGGGACATCCATGTGAGAACACGGATGGACGTTTCCTCTTTTCTATTTACACTCTCCCTTGGTGATCCCATCCAGTCTTGTGGCTATCAGAATTTGCTAAGTTCTGAATTTATATCATGTCTGAATCTATATCCTGAGTTCCAGATACGTACTTAACACCTGCAATGTGATTATTTAATAATAAACATTAGTAATGTGAGTGGAGATATTAACAACTTATTATTTTGCTCATTATAATTTATATTATGCAATTTTATTTTATTCATAAAATTTGCAGACTTAAAATATTTTTATTTTGTAAAGCACATGATTACATATATAAGTATGCTTATATTATTTATATTATACATTTTGATTTATTTCTGTTAATGTTATTTATTATTAATAAAAGCAGGGAGTGGACAATGAGAACTGTATCATACACGAGCCTTTTTTAACAGAGTAGCAACACTCTTGAATACACATGCCATAACTGTGCAACTGCATTATGGACCGAAAGGCTGTGTCCCTTCAATTCGTTTATTGAAATCCTAACCTCCAATGTGGTGATATTAGGAGGTGGAGCCTTCGGGAGGTGATGAGGTCATGAAGGTGGAGGTCCCATGAATGGGATTAGTGCCCTTATAAAAGAGACAGCAGGGAGCTCTCTCACCCCATCAGCCAAGTGAGAAACAGAGAAAATGGCCCTCTGTGAACCAGGATGAAGGCTCTCACCAGACACTGAATCTGCTGGTGCCTTGATCTCAGACTTCCCAGACTCAGAAACTGTCACAAATGTGTGTTGCTTAACCAACCTAGTCTCTGGTATTTTTGTTATAGCAGCCTGAACAGGCTAAAACACACATACATCTCTTACATATTCCTAAAGTGACAAAAAAAAAATGAATATATTGATTAGTATGACCTCAAACTATAGCCTTGCTGTAGAACAAAAAAATTAAAAAGCAGAAGTATGTAATGATTACCTATTAATTAACTCAGTTTAGTATCGGTCCAAGGCTGGGTGGGAAATGTGAGATGGAAGAGGATGGTGAGTAAGACACAAGAATCAAAGGTAGCTTTGAACATGTATCATATGACCTCACTGATATGAGGAATTCTTAATCTCAGGAAACAAACTGAGGGTTGCTGGAGTGGAGGGTGGGGTGGGAGGGGTGGGGTGGCTGGGTGATAGACACTGGGGAGGGTATGTGCTATGGTGAGCGCTGTGA
>NC_138383.1:9983565-10006648 GCF_054177405.1 Leptonychotes weddellii
AAAAAAAAAGCATGGGTGGGGATGGGGATGGATATACAGGTAATTAAATTTTAAATTTCTTAGCGTCCCATTTATCCAAAAGGAAAGGAACATGTTGGGTTTATTTTTTAAGGATACATTTAAGAACCAGGACCACTTAAAATTTAGTTTGGGCAGTTTCTTCTTCCCCACGTCCCAATCTTCTGATTGGTTAGTTTCTCCAGTTCTCAGAAGGGAGAGAAACTGAATCAGCATGATTGTCTCTCAGGCATACGTGCGTCATCTAGTGGCCACTGCCAGTAATTACAGGTAATCACAATTCTCTATAGAAACACTTGTTTATTTTTCACTTGTTATTTTTACTATGATTAGCTAATAAAAGTGGGCCAAGTTCTGACTGGATAAGGAAATAAAGTGACCTAAAATAATATTGCTTGGTCATTGGATTAAGATAATGTGGAATCAGATACAAATGAATTAGACACCAAGGGCTTATTCAGAATAAAACGTGAAAATTTCACATCGGACACTTGACATCAAATTGTATTTTGGAATGAAACTTAAAGCAGGATCTATCTGAGTTTGTAGAGAGAGCTGAGAATAAGAAAGTCAATGTAAGTGAGGAAGAGGCAGGTTACAGTACTCTCCCAGAGTTTTCTGTCCTTCTCCTTTGCCTAAACCCTATTCAGGCTTCAGACCCTAATATGACTTTCTGTGAACAATGTTCCTTCACCTCTCAGGTCTGTATCAGATGAATCACTTACCTCCTCCTACTGACGACTATGCCCAGGTTGCCACCGACCATACTGTACTGTCACACCCGTTTTTATCGATAGCCCTCCTTACAATGTAAACTCCTTAACATCTTGTACTATGTCCATTTCATTTTCTCTTCTCTCCCTGATGCTTAGGAGAGAACCTGACATATAATAGACATTCCAACAAATACAACTTACAGAATGAATGGACAGATGAATGAAGAGAATAACCGTGGTGGGAATCTGTAAGGGACAAATATTGAGAGTTAATATTGGTAAAATTTAAATGAAAAAAATTTTTAGGACTATTACTAGTAGAAAAAAACTTTTTTTTTCATTGTATGTCATTTCCCTCCATGATGTCCATTTATTTGTAATCTATGGTGCTTTATAACTTTCAGAATACTTCTCTCTGCCTTGGTGGGGGAAACATAGTAGTTCATAGCTCACATTGTCATTATAGAGATTAAATAAAAGACTACAAGGCATATACAGCAGCATGGAGCACCTTTATGTGCTTAATAGTTGGCTTTTATGATTTCACTCACCTCCTCTCAAAAACTCCTTGAAGCAACCCAGAGACTCAAAGATGGTAGATATTTTCTATCCTATTTTCCAAGTTGGAAAACTAGTGATCATACAGAATAACGATGCATCTCTGATTATGGAGTCACATGAGTTATTAAGTTTATGAATCCACAATATCTAAGTAATAATTCATTGCCCTTCCTATTGCATTACGTTGCTTACGTAGACGGAGAGAAGAAAAGAAAGGACTTGGATGCTAAATAATAAAAGGGCTATAAGGCAGAGAATGAAACCAAGTTGTAAGAGGTGTATTATTTTTCTATTGCTGCTGTAACAAGTAACCACAACCTTAGTGACTTAAACAACACGCATTTATTATCTGACAGTTTTGTGGGTGAGAACACATGATTCGCTCTGCGATAAAAATCAAGGCGTTGGAAGGGCTGCATTTCTTTCTGGAGGTTCTCAGGGAGAGTGTTGCCTTGCTTTTTCCAGCTCCTAGAAGCCACCTGCATTCTTTCATCCAGCCTCAAAGCCAGTGGTGGTGGGCTGAGTCCTCACTTTGCATCACTCTGACCTATCCCTCTGTTCCCCTCTTCTACTTTCAAAGACCCTTGTGATTACACTGGGTCCACCTCGATAATCCAGGATAATCTTCCTATTTTTAAGTTCAGCTGATTAGCAAACCTAATCTTCTTTTTCCATGTAAAGTAACATATTTCCAGGTTCCAGGGATCAGGATGTGGACACCTTTGGGTGGATTGCAGGCCGTATTCTGCCTATTCCAAAGGGATAGTTAATTCTAAGGGGAATACTGGGAAAGGGATCCCCCAAGGACGAAAGGAAGGGGCAGGTGCTTGTGGGCACAATGTTTTCAAATGGAAATGTTAGAGGTATCTCTGCAAGCTATTGGACATATATTATTAACTCACATTGATTTTGGCAGACAAGAAAACCTCTTGACGATTTTCATATGGCTAAACCAGAAGCCTCTTTTGTACTTCCTTTGTGCTTTTATTTTTCAATTTAAAGCAATGTAGGGACTTTCATATATTCCTGTTAAATTTTATCTCTATATTTTAGCACAGAGTTCAAGTTGTTAATATAATTTTGTTTCCTGGTCCTGTCTTCAGAACAGAACTTTGGCAACAATATCCAACTTACTTCGAGTTTACCTAATTATAATTATATGAAGCCATTATTTTGCAGTCTCATCCACAAATATCATGAAACACTGGATTAAATGCTTTGCTGAAATTAATTTCTGTCATGACTATACAATTCTCATTTTAACTCAAAGATCAAATAAAAAAGAAGTACAGTATGACTTATCTTTAGTTAGTCTGGTTCTTAGTGACCACCCTCTTCTAAATGTTTGCAAAGTATACTTAACTATGAATTCTGGAATTTTACTTTTCTGTTCTAAAGCTTTTAGTGTCTATCTTTAAACCAGTTTTCGAAAGCAGGTGATCTGTCGTCTTGTTTTCATTTTTTACAGTTTCTCTGAACTTACCAGTCATGGGTCTTAGGTTACCAGTAAATAGCTGTGGGATGTAATTTGTGCCTGGAAACATGAACTTATTTGAAACAGATAGGTGCTTGATCATTATCCCCTCACCGCTCTTGAGTTTCACTTCTTTCTCTACGTAGTTTCAGCTTTACCCCCTTAAATTCCATTTTCCTTACTGAAGAAAAAACACACAGATCGAGTCAACTCTCCTTTTTAGCCTTTACATTATTCTCTTCGGTAAATTGATAATTTTGTGTTTATAAAAACCTAGGCAGGCATAATTATTTCTCTGTGCCCTCTATCATACTCTATGCTGGTTAAGCCCACCTTCCCAGCTTTTCCTCTGGAAGGTACCAGGTAACTCCAGCCCTCAATGTTTTCTCCACGGCACTTTATAGTTCATACCACATCATTTAACGGTGGAACAGGTATCACCTTCCATTTGATGCTCCTTAATTATTTATTTTGTTGTCTCTCAGAATAATTGTTGATTTCTTTGCAAAGTTGAGGTTCTTGCTAAGCAAGAATACCAGGTGCTCGATAGATACTGTGGGTTAGAGTTTTTTAAAATATCAAATTTGGCTAGATATTCTTCACATATTAATCTCCTTGACTAATTTTCCTGTAATAAAAGCCAAACAAACTAAAATTACCTTTAGAAGTTGTTCTCATCTCCAACCTTCCACCAGTTATTAATTAATCATTTCTTTAAGCTATTTAATAACAATCTCAGCCACATTTGAGATGGCAGTTTGGAATTCTATTGCTGAAGACGCAAGATTCTCTTTCTACTTTGTCAGTCAAGTCTGTGTTTCTTTATTTGTCTGGCCTTATTCTAGAAAAAGATTCTAATTTGAAACTCTTCTAAATTATACCTAATTTAAACCCTGAATTTAGAAACCACATCCTTTCTCTTAGCACTTTTTTTAGCTTGGAGAAATGGTAAATGTTTAAAAACAAGGAATTATAAGGAGTGCTTAATAGTAATAATTTAAAAATGGTATATGTATTTTTCAATGCATTGATAATCATGCAAAATAAGGTACTGATGTGACACCAGGAAAAGGGTAGCAAGCTTAATTCTCTTTTCTACATTAAATACTGTCGAAATTCTGGTTCACCATTTATTTTGTTCAGCTAGGCAACTTGTTAAATCTCAGTCTATGACTTCTATGATCTATGTATTCCCATGTGATTTATTTGTCTAAAAATCTGTTAATGAGATATGGGGATTTGGGTTGCCGTCATGACAACCACACAGTATGGCTTGTTTGCTATTTCCTAGATACAGAAGCTCGGAAAGGAACATCTTTCCTGCAGATGCTTATTTAGTACTGGGACCTGGTAACTATGGAAATTTAGATTGAGATTATGTGGCTAAATTGTTTACAAAGTACACAAAAACTGATAACTAGCTGGCTCAAAGAGACAGTAAAATATGTTATGGTCAATATATTTTTTTGTGAGGAGAGTTTCGGAGAGCTGGGTTTTGGTCTTGAAACAAGAGTAGAAGCACCAGCAGACAGAATGAATGACGGAGAACCTTATAAAAATAAGAAGCTCAGGAAACAAATGCCTCCTTTAGTACAGAAAAAATGAGGAGACTTCTGAAGGTAGAGCAGGTTGAGACTACTAGTGAAAAGTAAAATTGCAGAGTTGAGATGAATATGTGTTTCAGTAACATGTTTTTACCAAGTTTATTTATCTTTGACCTCCATCGACATACTTGCCCACAAACCCTAGATCATTAGGAATTCATTCTTCTGAAATTGTAACTAACATGTCTTAGACATTTCAAAAGAGAAAAAATACATGGTTGAATAGTTTTTTATTACCTGCCTTCTGTAGTTTTCCTGCATAGTTTCTAAGACATTCTATTTGCACTCCCACTGCCAGATTTTTAATCATCATGGACTCTGCTAAACCTCTTTAAATTTCTCATTTAATCCATATTGGGTAGGAGAAATAAAACACGATTCCTTGATGTATATATATATATTTTTTTTTTCTTGGTAGTATTTAGCTGTGACGGTTGGAGAGATTTGGTTTAAATCAGAAAAGCAAAAAAACAAAGATATGTAAAAATACATTGTGTACACAGGATTAACAGAATTTTAAAAAAGTCTTTAAATAGTTAAATTCCCCAAAGTAAAGAACTGTGCAAGAAATATGACCGTACAGAAATCTGGAGAGGAAAATCTAACGCTAGCGTTGAGCTTTTCTTTCCTTTACAGTAACTTTTGACTACCATTTAGGGCACTTTGGGCAATAAAACTCAAAACATCGGTTTATATTTTTAGCAAAAATAAGTGCGGGTTTAGAATCTCCCACAGATGCCTGTGTGTCAGGCCATTTGGAAAATTCAGGATCCGCCACATTCCCAGACTCTCCTGAGGACACTTTAGAAATTAAAGCACCCTCAGTGTCCAGATGTCTCAGGTCGGTGTCTGATGGGGGAACGAGGCAGCAGTTAGGAGAGAATGAGGACACTGCAACCCAGACACTGCAGCGGGGAACACAAGGGGCAGCGGAGTGAATCGAAATGCAGTCCTGGGAGAGCGCCACTCAAAAGCCGGAAAACAGACAAGAAAGGGTTCCTAAAACGAGGAGCCACCGGGAAGGCTGATGGGAGGGCTGCAGGTCAAGGGCAAATGCTAGGAGGCGGCAGCGTTTGGACTCAAACGCGAGCCCCTGACTTCAGGCCCGTTGTTTTGCCTGTGCCTCGAGGGAGAGCATGCCGAGGTCTCCGCAGACCGTACAGATCCCAAGCTCACTCCAGGGGCCGAGCCAGAAACACTCAAGCTCTGCGGCTGGGCGCTCAGGAGCGCGCGCGCATGCCCGGGCCTCAGCGCGCCCCCGCTCGCCCCGCCCCCCCGGAGCCCCGCCCCCAGGTGCGTGGACTTCGCGGGAGCGTCAACCCCACAACGCGCGCCGGGACGCGCGGGGCCGAGCGCCGGGAGCGCGCGTGTCCGCAGATCCCGGTTCTTCGGGAGCCCCGCCCCCAGGTGCGTTCGGCAGGAGGCGGAGCGAGGCTTCCGGCGTTGCGCGCTCCCCTCGCAGGCGCGCTGCCGGCCCTGCGGCTCTCGGGCGCTCGGGGTCGAGCGGCAGGGGCGCGCGCGCGGGGCCGCGCTCTCTCTCACACACACTCCCATTTCCGAGCTCCGTCACCCGCGCGGAGTGTCTCCCCAGGCGGAGCGTGTCCCTGCCTGACCGCGCTGCGGCTCGACCCTGAGGTGAGGGGGGCTTGGAGGGCAGCGGCGCCGGCGGCTCACCCGGGGTTGGAGCGGGGGGAGGGACGCCGCCCCTTCGGGAGTGAGGGGCGGAGGAGAGGCGGGCGAGGGAGAGGGGTGGCGGGGAGGGGGGAGAGGGGTGGCGGGGAGGGGGCCGGACCAGCCGGCGAGCTGAGGGGGGCGGGAGGAGCCCCCAGGTGGGAGGAAGCGCGGTTTGCGGCGGGCCGCGTCGGGGTCGCGGTGGCCGCTGCCCCGGTGTCACGCGCGGGTGCGGGGGCCGCCGCGGGACGGCTGCGGGGCTGCACTGGGCGCGACGGGGTCGGGTCCCTCGCAGGGCGGCGAGGGAGGGAGAATGTGCGAGTACGTTTCCCTCCAAGCGCCTCAGGCGCTGAGCGCTGGTCACTCGCTGGGGCTCTCGCGCCGCTCCTTACCCTGGGTTGTTGGAAGGGGAGTTTGGGAGAGAGGAGGACGCGCAGGGCTCCTGACATGATTTGGGGGGAAATGCCCTGATTTCTGAAACGCAAGGCAGAGCTCGGGCATGAAAAGATTTCCGCGTCCCAGAAAGCTGGTTAGGCAGGAGGTATCCATGTATGGGTTTGAGGCGCTAGCAGCTCGGAGGGGGGTTTCTCCAGTGCTCCGGAGGCTAACATGCCCCTTTTTGAACAAATAAGTCGGAAAGACTATAGATGATCACGTGCTTTCTGTCGAGGACGTTCTGAAGGAACAGAAGGGGAGAAGAGATGTGTTTGACACCCAGCTGTGAGCCAGGCTCCGTGTTAATCTCATTTCATCCTGACAGCAAGCCGTTGAGGTTGGGCACAGGTGGAAAATGGGTCACAAAAGAGGTTAAGGCACTTACGAAGGTCTCAATTAGCAAAAAGGTAGAATGAAGATTCTAACCCAGGGATGCCTGACTCTAAATCCTGGTGCTTTCTTTACCCACCATATTTTGTGTCTGCCCAAGAGAGCCATATGATGGGTATCTTCAGGGAAGACTCCATACAAGAGAACACTTGTTAGGGCAGTTAAGGCTCTTGGGATGGTTGGGTTCAAAGCAAACTAACAAGGCAATAAATTAATCCTTGACTGTGCTGCTGGAGTCTGTTTCCCTTTAAACAGGGTTTGGTATAAGAAATCTTACAGTCTGAGTCAAAGCAAATTTATTAATATTATACATGTTTATTGGAATGTCTTTCCTATCCCAGATACTATGTGGGAAGAGTACCAAGATGAATACGGTTTTTATAATCTCTGCCCTTGGGTTAATTGAGAGGATCATGTAAAATAATTTTGCCATATTCTACTAAGTCATAATCTTTACTAGCATGCGAATTAATTGGATTAAAATAGTTGTGAGCTCAAGCTTTTAGGAACCTATTACATGTTAGAAAAGGGATGGGATAACTGGTTATGTGGGCACCATTGCATTGTTGTTTTCCCGTTCAACAACAACAAAATACTGTCATAAAATTCAGGTTAAGTCATGTTGACAGTATTTTGTTTTATTATTATATTACCTTCAGTAAATTTTAAAACATGAGAAGAAGGGAGTATTTATGATTTCCCCTCTGTTAAGTTAAATTTTATGGTGCTTTTATTAGTTGAGAAACCAGTGATGTAATTTGGCAGGAATTTCTTTCCAGGCATCTGTCAAATATATTCTTAACCTCTTCCAAAAAATAAACCTTAAATATCAGATTCTGTTTAAGCTTTTATGGTTCAGATTTTTAACAAA
Organism: Leptonychotes weddellii; assembly: GCF_054177405.1. NCBI lineage: Eukaryota > Metazoa > Chordata > Mammalia > Carnivora > Phocidae > Leptonychotes > Leptonychotes weddellii. Next base: position 9,991,306 of record NC_138383.1, read on the forward strand.
AACAGTTATCAGGTTAGCCAGAAATGGAATATTGTTGAAATACTTAGCATTATCTTAGGCATAGTTGCAGGTGGAAGGAAAGGAAGGATAGTGAGACATTTGGAAATTTCTTCTGATTGCTTCAGTTTTTTCAGTGAAGTAGGAATCAAGGTTTTAATCTGAGTGTGGTGCTGCTGGTAGGAGTGGAGGTTTGGGGATTGGGAGAGTGAATGCACTAGTGAAATACATGATTGCTAGGCAATTAAACAATTATTCTTAGGTATGAAAAGCAAAGTAGAGGAAATACAGGGTGCTATATGTGGGTGCACAAAGTGAAGGTGTCTAATCTAATTTTGCGTACTGGGTGTTTCACAACCCATCTCCAGAGCCTGTCTTTTCAGTGTCATCTAGCGCAATACACCTGCCCCCTTTGCCCTAGTTCACTTTGCCCATGCTTCGGCCACATCACAGGAATCCCTGTTCCTTATACAAGTCAAGCCCTTTTGGATTCTAGCTTTCCCCTTCTTTTTTCTTTGCCTGATATTTCCATTCCATTCTTTCCCCAATTGGACTTAATACATTATATTAAATTTTATCTATCTGCAAAGTCTTTGACAGTGTCTATTTTTTCCCATTATGTTTGATGCATAAATTTCTTAGTAAGTGTTAAATGAATGTGCCACTTTTCTTCTTTCTCCCTCCTTTAATCTGTAACAGGGATGAGCTCTGTAAAGAGCTAGATAGTAAATATTTTAGGTTTTGTGGACTGTATGGTCTCTGTATCAATTAACTCTGCTATTGGAGCACAAAAGCAATCATAATACAGAAACGGGTGAGCATGGCAGTATTTGAATAACACTTTATTTATAGTCATGATATATGAATTTCATGTAATTTCTACATGTCACAAGTATTATTCTTTGATTTCCCCCTCCCCCGGCCATTTAATAATGTGAAAAACACTCTTAACTCATGGGCTGTACAAAACAGGCTCTGCTCTGGATTTAGCTCCTACCTCCTTCATTGTAGTTGGCAGACCTTTGATCTATAAGGATTCTTAGCAAGCCCTTTAATAAAGGAATTTGCAGTAAGAAGATACTGGTTATAATATTACCATTGGTGGTAGAGAAGCAAAGATAAAGCAGTCTTTTTTGGTCAAGAATCTCATGGTCAAGTTCAAGATTAAGACATGTAAACAAATAATGATGAGGACACAGTATGGTAACTGCAATTAGTTTATTGATTGGATATGGAAGTGGAAGAAAGTAGTGTTAATCATCTTTGCTTGGTGGACTAGGAGTAACCTCAGACAGTTATCTGTTGGAGATGGGGAACATTTTTAGCAAAGAGCCTTTCCAAAAACCTTTGAAGCTTGCTAAAAAGGTGACTGACCACATCTCTTACCAGGACAACTCAATTTCTTTATTTTATAGGATATAATCTTGATTCATTTCTCTCAGAAATAAAACTAATACATTCCAAATAATTTCTAACAATTATTTCTAACAGTCCTCCACTTTTTCTTATTGCTTTGAGAAAGGTAAAATATATTTCACAGCAGGTATAATGTAGTAATCAATATTTCTTTAATAAACAAATGAATATTTGATACTGAATACTGGATTATATCACTTCTAGTCTTAATTATCAATACATTAGAAAAGGAAGGTGAGCTTTAGTGGGCTTTGAATTTTCCTGCAATTTATAGATTTAGTATGAATTGTTTTTATCTAGGAAAGTTAAATATTTGATTAAACCTTTAGTGATACTAGGTGTTTAAGACAGATCTAATTATTATTTAAAAGCTCTACAACAAACTTAATGCATTCCCCAGGTATGCTGTGGAGCAATGGAATGTAACGTAAAATGTTTAAGAATAATTGTGTACTCTGTGTGTCTGTCATTGCTTTTAGCATTGTTTTAAGAATTGGCTTTGTTAGACAGTTTTAAAGATACTGGTCTGGTACGTCTTTGCCCTGGAACTATATCAGGTATTACAAGTTTTCCAAAAAGTATGATTTGTTAAAAATATGCCATTAGAAGTTTTATTGTATTTCAGTTCTTAGCCTGTGCTTTCAAGGATCCTTTTCTGGTATATGCTGCAAAAGAGAAAGTCCTATGTGTTGTCTACTCAAAAAGCTCCTTTGATGTTGTGTAGTCCTTTCCTCCATTCACAACTCTCCCGTGGCTTTCATGAACTCTATCACGAGTGAGTGAACTCCTGGATGTGAGATCCTGTTCCCACTTACAGACAGTGTCAAATGTGGGGCTGGCTAAGCATCTTTTCTTGCCTTTTCCTTTTGTTCTTTTGAATGCCTTTATAAGGCTATAAAGCTTGAGATAATTAAAGAGAATTAGAGTGCATAAAGAAGACATTTAGAGCCCTGTGCTAAATATGGCATTTCTTATGGTTTAGGAGAGGGCACATGACAAGTTAAAGTCTTCACAGTTGTCCCCTCACTGGCCGCACCTCATTTCTAACTTGGCAGCCTTGTTTCAGTTACACACGTCTGTCAGAAGCACCACTTTCATGTCCCCTCTGCTGGATGGATCTCCTTTCTTTCAGGAAGCCTCATTCACCCACCCATAGGAGTTGGTCTCATCTCAGATATCATCTCTTTCTCTTTGGCTTCAGTATAGAAAGCACTGCCTTCCCACATCTTTCCTTCACTCTAATTTCCCATTTGAAACCCTGCAGAAGAGTGGGGGGATGAGGCTGAGAAGAAGGGACTTCTGTGTTTACCCTACCAGTGTGAGTCTTAGGCACCCCCTTTTTATTCTTTTTCTGTCTTCTTCCCAAAGGGCAAACATTCTCAGAGCCAATATGGTCTCAACACTGGAAGAGGAAGCAAAATATTTCCCCAAACACCCATAATTTGCAAGGAATCTTTTAAAGTAGAGTTAGTACTTCACATTACTATGCAGAGCAGACGTTGCCTGGTTTATCCCCATGGCCCCTTTCCTTTGGGCTTGCTTAGACACCGTGGGCTGTGGGGGTGAGGACAAATAGATCCATTGTTGTGTCTGTTTACAAAAACCTGACTATAGCTTTGAAATTGCTGTTTAGATGAACATTAAACTAAAAGGTTTGTGAAAAATCGATGTTAAGAATGTTTCATTTTGGGGTGCCTGGGTGGCTCAGTTGTTAAGCATCTGCCTTCGGCTCAGGTTATGATCCCAGGGTCCTGGGTTCGAGCCCTGCATCTGGCTCCCTGCTTGGCGGGAGGCCTGCTTCTCCCTCTCCCGCTCCCCCTGCTTGTGTTCCCTCTCTCGCTGTGTCTCTCTCTGTCAAATAAAAAAAAAAATTTTTTTTAAAGAATGTTTCATTTTTTTTAAACAGCCAAACCAGGTGTTACATGTCACAAAGGAAACAAGCAGCCAATTGGGTTTTCTTCTTTAAGATTTTTAATAAGTTGAATAGATAGAAGTTCAGGGTTATTGAAATTTAACATTTTCACATGATTAGACTAGAGCTTGTAAGTATAAGAAACGTTACTTTGTTTAGGTCAGTGTCATGAACACACTATGAAGGTGCACACACCAAGCTGTGTCTTTCCACAATGTCAGCTTTATTCAGTCATAAAGCAAGGTTAACATTATTATAAGGCGGTTACAGGATTCCAAACTCCATGACATTTCATCATGTGATTAACTTGGCTTCTTACTCAGCACACAAAGCAGAACATAAGGCAAGTCACACAGCAAACAAGATAACACAGAGGGTAGGAGGTTAACGAACCAAACGCAAAGTCAGTGTATAGGCTCATGGTTGAGATAAGGCATCCGCCGTCCTGGTCAGCTCTTGGCACTTATTGCTAACTGTGTTTGAGCAGTGAAGAATCTCGGTTCCCTTCGCAGATCAGTTGGACAGAGCCTTCGGCAGCAGCTGTCTTTTTTAAGTGGTCAGACATAAAGGGGTCAGGTCTGAAGAGTCTGACAGTTTGCTGCAAAAATCCTCCCTTTTTAAAGGGATTTAATCAGTCTTGGGCCCCGCAGACCTCCTCTGCTTCTGCTTTTTATCAATTCTGGAGTGTCATCAGCTGATGCTGATCATGGTGATATCTCGTAGCTGCAGTACCCTTAATTGATTGTGTTCTTGTTTGACACAGGTCCCTGCATGACATGGGTGACTCCTTCTTGCTCTCTACAGTCAGTCATACTGATCCATCTTTATAATTTTATAACAGATTTCTTAATCGTTTCTGGCTTTTTGCACTTTTACCATCCATTCTGGGAGATTTCCTTACTCAGCGTTCTTTCTAACTCACTGATTTGCTTCAGATGCTGTTCACCCCATCTACTGAGAATTTTATTTCTATCAGTCTGCTTCATTTCCAGGTTCCAGGTAGTGTTTTTTTAATTGCCTTGTTTTTGTTTCATGGATATGATATTCTTTGTTATCCTTTTGAGGATATTAGTTATACTTATTTTCAACGTGTATAATTACTTGCCATGTACCAGACACCATTTTCATGTTTTAATTTACATGTGTTAATTCTTTTAGTTATTCTAATAAGCCAAAGAAGTGGATACTATTATTATTTCACTTACAGATGAGAAAACTTAAACATAGAAAAGTTAAATAACTTTCCCAGAGTCTCAAGGCTAGTAAGTGGCAGAGGCTGGATTCATGTTTTAATTGGTTTGCTTCCGGAGGTCATACTCTTATACTGCATTATTTGTTGTTGGGATTTTAGACTTTGGTGTCTCCTCTTGGTATTGTTTTTATGTAAATGCTTACTGATTCCAGCTTCTTTCAGCATGTCTGAAGATGCTGCTTGGATTTACTATGCCTATTGTTCTTTGATTGTGTGTGTGCTGGGGCAGGGGAAAGTAGTGCCAGCCTGCTGGAAGTCATCAGCCATCTATGGGCTTGCACTGCCTCTCAATTTAAATACAGACTCCTACTCTTCCACAGGGAAGTAGATGAAGAAGTAAGGTTGGGATTTTACCTGATAAGTTAACCTCTTGTTAAAAAGGTATTATTTTAATTCAAAATAGAAATCTTTTTAAAGTATCAAAGTATCAAATATTAAAACAGCTGTTAGCTCCATTTATGTTTGCTTTGATTTTGAATCTTTTTTGGTGGAGAGGGATGACTGATGATAATGGATCAACTCAGCATCAGATTGATTAGATTATCTAGCCAATAAGTAGGAGAGAGACCTGGGAGACCTGGGTACAACTTAATGTAGTATGATTTGACTAAGGAAAAGGATGAGGACAGAAAAATCTACCTAAGGAATAGAGAGCTCAGGAGCAGAAGGGAAATGGCGTGAAAGCACCTTTTACTTAGAGGGATTTTGTGCTTTGGAGGAAAGGATGTAAAACTGAGAATTGGATAGACACCAAAGTGACTTCTTTGATTAGTTACTGTGTGTTCTCTTCTATAGAAACATTACCCTGTTAATATTATTTTAAAGTAACTTGAAGAACTCTACATCATTTAGTGGTTCCCAACTTTTTATCTGCCCTTAGGCATTCCCAATAGTATCAGTGGAATTCTTCACTTAGTAGGGAGAGGAGGTAGACAGATTTTTAACATTCCCCTTATCATGCTCACTTTGAAAATCACTCTTGTCCTTATGAATAGTTTAACTATGGACTTAAGAACACATTATACTGTTACATTAGTTAAGTGTTTTTGGTTGTGAAGAACAGAATCTGATTCTGGCTAGCTTATGTGAAAATAAAATATATTGGGTGGATAATAGGGCATTTCACATACTCTAAGAAAGAAAAACCAAGTTTTGGGCACAGGAGGTATCATACTTTAGGGGAAAGCATAGTACCAAGAGTACATGAAGTGCATGAACTTTTTTTTTTTTTTAATGTAAGCTCTATGCCTAACATTGGGCTCAAACTCAGTGAGTTGCGTGCTTTTCCCACTGAGCAACCAGGTGCCCCTGAACTTTCTTTCTTAAATGTTTCCATTAATGTAACTGTTTACATGACTCCCAGTCTCTGGATCTTACTTAGTTAAAAATTCCATGCTTCCAGCCATAGAGGTGATAGTGGTAGGGATGGCAGTGGTTTGTGTGTCTCTTGGCATGGTGGGAGGGTGGAGGGTGATGTGTTTTTGGAGTAGTGTTGGGGTCCAGAGCTGATGGCCAGGAAAGAATTCTTGAGATGTCTTTGGTGCAAAAGGTGGTTTTATTAAAGCATGGGGACAGGACCCATGGGCAGGACCCGCTGATCTGTGATTGTGAGGGGCAACTGATTATATACTTGGGGTTGGGGGAAGTAAAGACAAAGGGAAGTTTCAAAAGGATTTTCATATGCTAAAGAAGGCTCTCAGGATAGTGGAGGCCTGGCTGTTAATCTGAGGTAGTTTTTCCCTCTACCCAAGGCATTAATGCTAAGACAGGTGGGAGCTTCCTGGAGGAACGTTATGCTCTGCCTGCCTCGAGTTATTTGTCATTGAGCTGCAGGTTATAAGGACATTTAATTTTATCTACATTTCCTTCTGCCTTTGTTTCCCACATCAGAGGGTAGAAGTAAGTTTTGCTGTAAAAAGCCCTAACTAGTGGTAGGGTAGGTGCAAGTGTTCATGAACTTCAGACAAGCCTGTTAAAGACAAAACCCTGAGTTCAGGGAACAGTTCTCAAGGAAGAAAAATATTTGTGAGTCCATCAGCAACTTTATGAGGAGCCTGTTTTCTAAAAATGAAGACTTTAAGCATGCAGCATTCAATTTGAATGAATAATTCATTGGTGCCCACTAAATCAGTGTGTTTTGGCAGATAATGAGAATGTTCTTGCTGTACTGGTTAATGTTTCTGTTCGTGTTGTAGTAAATCATCCTTGAATGAGTGTAGTTTTTCTTTTTTTGTTTGTTTCTTCTTTTTGGCCTAGAGATGATTATCAGTTCTTTACAGAATCTAATATAACATTAATGAGCCTGTTGGAAGAATTTATTTTTAATGTATCCTCCATTCTTGACTGCTTTATTAGTTCTGTTTTCAATGTACTTATTTAATATTTTTTACAGTATGTCTAATTGTGTAATTTTTTAAAAGATTTTTTATTTTTAAGTAATCTCTACACCCAGTGTGGGGCTTGAACTACCAACCTTGAGATCAAGAATTGCATGTTTTTCTGAGTGAGCCAGCCAGGCACCACTATGATTTTTTTAGTACATAAGTAACACATATTAATAGGAAAATTGAGAAAATGGAAAAAAAAGCACAAAGAAGGTAAAAGTTGTCCATAATTCCATTGTTAAAAAAATCTCTCTTGTCTTTGTGCACATAAAAAGGATACTTATTTAATCCAAACTTAATTTATATTTACTTTTTTGAGTAAGACGAGCTGCCTCTAAAAAGTTACCTGCTTTTTTTATCTAGGTGGAGATGGTCAGCCAGCTTGGAATGGATTGTTCTTGTTTTGGAGGGAAGTCACACCAGTGGCCCCTATCAAATAGGTTTATATACAACAAGGCAACAATTAATGTTCTAGAAAATGGCCTAACAGGACTTTTTTGTTGTCTCTTTCAAGCTGCCCTCTCAATACCCTTTGGTGTGTAGAGATTCTAGGTTACTGGGGTAAGCAAATTGGAATAAGGACCACAGAGATAGCAGCTGAAACTCTGGCCACTTCTCTTAGGTTCAGCTTTACTATAACCTCTTTGAAAAATTGAGGTAGCTCCAACAGAGGTCCACTGGCAGAAAGAGCTCCAGGGACCTTCAAAGGGTAAAGTTAGGCTGGAAGAGGGATACTGGACCTGAGACAATGATTTAGGTCATATTGTTTTTGTTTTTAAAGATTTTATTTATTTGAGGGAGAGCATGAGCTAGGGAAGGGGCAGAGAGACAAGCAAACTCCGCATTGAGCAAGGAGCCAGCCTTGGGGCTCAATCCTAGGACCCTGATCCTGACCGGAGCTGAAGTCAGATGCTTAACCAACAGAGCCACCCAGGCATCCTTAGGTCATACTGTTTAAAAAAAAAATTAAGGTGAAATTTGTTTCCATCACTTCAAAGTAAAACCCCTTACTCATTAAGCAGTTTCTCTCTATTCTCTCCCCAGCCTCTGGCAACCATTAATCTCCATTTCATTTCATTTCTATGGCTTTATATATTCTGGAAATTTCATATAAACAGAATCACCTAATATTTGATCTTTGTGTCTGGCTTCTTTCACATAGCATAATGTTTTGGAGGTTCATCCTTGTCATAGCATATGTCAGTATTTCATTCCTTTTTATGGCTGAATAATATTTAATTGTATATATACATCACAATTCATTTATCCATTCATCTGTTTATGGACATCTGGGCTGTTTCTATCTTTGGCAATTATGAATAGGGCTGTTATGAACCTGCATGAACATGCACTTATTTGATTCCCTGTTTTCAGTATTTTGGGGTATATACATAGAAGTGTTCCTTTGGGTATATATCTAGAAGGGGAATAGTGGGGTGATATGGTAATTCTATGTTTAACTTTCTGGGGAGCTGACAAACTGTTTTCCTCAGTAGTTGAACCAGCACTCCCACCAGCAGTGTATAAGTATTCCAGTTTTGCCATAGAGTTTCTTAGGAGAGATCTGCTCTCCTTCAAGTCATTATTCCTCTATAGGAAATGCATGGTTCTGTGACTGCTTTCAAGATTTTTTACTATCTTTAATTTTTAATGGTTTGATTATGATGTGTATGGATATGGATTTCCTTTGATTTGTACTGTTTGGGATTCACTCAGCCTCTTGGAACTTGCAGATTTTTATCTCTTGCCCAAAGTATTTTTCATCATTAACACTCTTTCTTCTCTCCTTTCTGGAACTCTGATAATTTGAATGTTAGACTTTTGTTATTGTCCATAGTTCTCTAAGACACTGTAATTTTTTTAAAAACCTATTTTCTCTCTGTGGTTCAGACTGGATAACTTCTATTAGTCTATGAAATTCACTGACTTTTTCTATTATCTCCATTCTACTGTTGAGCCCATTCCATGGGTTTTATTTATTTGTTATTGTGTTTTTCTGTTCTAAAGTTTTGTTTTTTTTTAAAGATTTTATTTATTTATTTGAGTGAGAGAGAGAGAGAATGAACAGGGAGAGCAGCAGAGGGAAAGGAAGAAGCAACTCCCCGCTGAGCAGGGAGCCCCATGTGAGGCTTGATCCCAGGACCCTGGGATCATGAACTGAGCCGAAGGCAGACGCTTAAGAACTGAGCCACCCAGGTGCCCCTGTTCTAAAGTTTCTATTTGGTGCTACTTTATGTCTTGTTTCTTTGCTGAGATTTTTTTATTTTTCATTGTTTTTAAGAGTGCTTGCTGTTGTTTGCTGGAACACTTTTTAAATATCTACTTTAAAGTTTTTGTCTGAATATTCCAAAATTTGTCATCTTGGCATTGGCATCTGTTGATTTTTCTTTTCTTAATAGAGTTGATATTTTCCACCCATTTCTTTTGCTGAGTTGCTTTGGATTGTATGAGACTGGGCTTTGTTTTGATTATATGGAGAGTGTTGATAATTTCTTCTAGCATGCTGGTCAGCCTGGTTAGGTTCAGGTCACAGGTTTCATCTGCATTCTTTGAGCTGTGGTTCTGATTTCAGTTTAGTTTTCAAAAGCCCTTGTAGTTAGTTTGTATCTGTCCTGTGTATGCCACCTGATGATCATTCTGGATCTGGGCAGTAGTCTGGCTTTTAGTTCAGTTCCTCAGGTCTTTGGTACACAGAATAGGATTAGATCCATGTGTGCCCGGCTTGGGGGTTAGTCCAGGAGTTAATAAACAACTTTATATGTTGCTTTCCTGAGCTCTTCTTTTTATTTGCTCTCCCTACTACTTTTGGATTCCCTATGGCTTCTCATTTCCATCCTACAGCCAGAATGCTAGGTTTATTTGCCCCATTGGGCCACATACTTGTGCATCTGCATCCACCACATCCAGGGCCCAGTGGTAGGAGAACAAGAACGCCTTGGGATTTGGTTCCACCCTTTTGGAGCTATAGCTCCACTTACTGGAGAGAAGCCTCAGAGTTGGGGCTGCATTAAGCTTTCATTACTGCAGTCTGACACTGCTATCAGGTGATTGCTTGGAGATGGGGCATAGGAGAATGTAGAAAAGAAAAAAAGTTGGGGTATTTTCCCATTCTCCCTGAGCAAATTTTCCTTTCTGAGTTCTCAAGCCAGAACTAGAGAGCTTTTGGACCTTGGTTTCTCTGCCCCAGTGCCTACTTCCAGGGCATTCAGTTTGGGGGATACGAAGAGAGAAAAAGTGGTGAGCTCACTGTTGGTTGTGGGGATTTTGAATTCTGGTTCCCTCTTGTTTCACATGCGATTTACTTTTCAGGGTCTTCAAATTGCTGTTCCATGTATTCTGTCCAGGTAGGAGAGACAGCTTGGAGTATGCTTAATTCCATCTAACCTGAGACTGAAACATCTGTTTGTTTTGCTATTAAATGGCATGTGCTTGACTGTGTGGTTCCAGTTTTTTTCATCTACTCTTTTAACAGACTGATCCAGAAAATATGGCTACTGCAATTAGGGAGGTGGGAGTTTGGAGACAGACCAGAACACTCCTACTGAAGAATTACCTAATCAAATGCAGGACTAAAAAAAGTAGTGTTCAGGTAAATTAAATGACTTTCTTATGCCTTATTGCAGTTTTTGCACTGACATGTTCCATCATCAAGAGAGGGTTTATTCTTCTGGATACATTTTTATTATAATTTTATGGTATTAGGTCTCTCTAATATGCTTGGGAAATAAAACTTGTGTCAGTATAGAAAAGTACCTAAATTACCTAAAGCTTTTGGAATGTTAAAAATTTTAATAAAGATTCCTAAATTTAATTTCTGATATCAGTGCTTAAGTTTGAACTTTTAGACATGTATTTCCCAAAAATTCCACAGAAAACTTTGGAACATTTTTCCACAGTTTATTCCCCATGACTTCCCATCTTTTGGACTCTGGATTGAATTACCCAAGATTACTAAAATTATGTCACATATTTGTTCTCAACAAATGTACATTACTTTAAAAGATAAAGGAAAGTAATAACTCTGGCTAGCCAGTTAATAATTCTAAAGGCTGAAAATATATTGTTCCTTTTCTGAAGCCAGCATAACAGTTAAACAGCAGGGTGAAAGAGTGAAGAGTTCATCCCTGTTAAAACTGATTATTCGATTTAACAGAGTATAGTTTTAACAGTAGACATTTAGGTATAATTAAGGCATGAGTTTTAAATTAGATTTGAATAAAGACATTTTTATGGTGAGCCCTACTAGGGCTGTTTGGTAAATTAATTTAAATAATGTTATATACAAGTAAATTTATTATTATATTTTACATTTAGTAATCTGAGATCTTTAAATATTAGTGTTTATGTCATTTTAATTTATTATGTGACTTGAATTTTAAAGTATTTCAGTGAAACTGAATATAAAGGAAAATTTGTCTAATATTCCTGTTGAGTTAGGTGAGATGCTCAACACAATATTTCTTTCAGGATAGAATTGCTTTTACTTTTTGTGCTTAAGAAAGAATACCCAAATTCCTCCTGTTTTTTCCTTAGTATTACATTGTTTGCTTAGAGATCTTGATGATATTTGCTGCCATTGGTATATTTTGTAACCATTTTGTTTGTCTCCTTTATTATAGGAAATTCTTTTTCCACTATTTTTTTTATTTTGGTTAATATTAATTAGTATGATGCATCCAAATAAGAGATACGAAGAAGTGCCTGATATAGAACTTAACCCTATGGACAAATCTATGCTCTCTAACCTAATTCTGGGATATACTCCAGTGACTAATATTACAAGAAACATCATGCAGAAAGTTTCTACTGACCACCTTCCTGAGGGTATTGTGAGCTTATATATGGATTCTATCTATAACAGTATTTTTCTGCTTGCTTTATTGAGTAAATTACACTCTTAACACTTGAAGATATGTCCCCTCACCAAAATATAGTTTAATAAAAATTATTAAAATCATTCAGTCCTGCTGAAGCATGTTGCATAGGTCTTAATATTTTATATATATATATATTTTAAAGATTTTATTTATTTATTTGAGAGAGTGAGAGATTGAGAGAGAGAGAGCACGCACAAGCTAGGGGGAGAGGCAGAGGGAGAGGGAGAAGCAGGCTCCCCACTGAGCAGGGAGCCCGACGTGGGACTCAATCCCAGGACCCTGGGATCATGACCTGAGCTGAAGGCAGCCGCCTAACCGACTGAGCCACCCAGGCACCCCTTAATATTTTATATTTAATTATCAGACCATTTATAAAATAAGCACATTTGTACAGGATAAAAGATTTGGAGGCATATTTCATTTTGATTCTGACTCACATAATAAGCTAGAGGTATAAAGATTACAGAGCAGTAATCATTTCAGACTGCCATTCCTATTTATGGAGGTATAAGGTGTAAACAGAAGTGGTACTTATCTTTGGAGACTAGGACTGTGGCTAAGTACCTAAGTCTATTTCACTCAGTTTGTACTTCTCACAAGAAATAGACTGGATAACAGTGTAAGTGATTTCATACTAATGAGCCTGACGTGGCTGTGAGAGAACCCAAGACAAGAACTAAAGAAAGTGACAATTTCTACTATGATGATTAATTTAATGAAATGCTAAATTGTTGAAAATAATGAATTAACATATTGTCCTATATAATCAGGTAGTTTTAATTAACTTCTAGTATGTATCATCATAGTTTTGGATAATGCATCACTGAATAGATAATGCTTATACAATCAGGAGCCAGATAACTTTTCCCCTATTGGTTTCTTTCCGTCTTATTACTACTTAATATCTTGTTGGTATATGTTTGTTGGTTTCCCTAAGCACAAGTAGCATGGATAGCCATAGCATTTAGCATGCTAGCTCAAAAAACTGATGAGAAATGTTGAGAAAAAAATTCTTTGGTAATTCTGAGTTAGAGGAAAGCATATACACCAAAGAAACCCAAGTCAGTGTGTATTAACTTAGATGCTAAAATAGTAGAAATATATATAGATTTTTTTAAAGATTTTATTTATTTGACAGAGAGATACACAGTGAGAGAGGGAACACAAACAGAGAGAGTGGGAGAGGGAGAAGCAGGCTTCCCGTGGAGCACGAAGCCTGATGCGGGGCTCGATCCCAGGAGCCTGGGATCATGACCTGAGCCAAAGGCAGATGCTTAACGACTGAGCCACCCAGGCACCCCTATATATAGATTTTTAAAAAAAAAAAAGTTCTGTCTTTTTAACCACAGAACTGTCTGAAAGTGGGACATGCATCCATATATGGTAACATGACTGGTAAGATGTTGAACTAACACCCTCTTTATTCAGATCAGTCTGTGTCCAACTTAAAGGTCCAGAAAATCATGAATTAACATTGAAGTAATACTTTATAATTTACAGAGCATTTTTATGTTTGTAATTGCATTTGATCTTATCAACCAGTGTGATCAGCTAGGTATTAGGGATGAGGATACTGAAGTTTGGAGAATTAAATTGCTTATCTCTGCTCACATAGCTAGTAAATAACACAGTTAAGCACATAATCCTGTGTTCTTCTATTTCACCACATGTCCTGAAACTTCTTTAGTGAAGACTAGTTGCTTGTAAATAAAACTCTAAGAAAACATTAAAAAATCGGGATTATCTGATGTGAAAGGAATCTCAGAGATTATTTTCTCCATATATCTTCTAGGAAAGGAACAAGCAGTCTGGGGTTGAAATGGCAATTTTTATTCAAGGGAGAGTGTGTCTTAGTTACCAGAGTACATATTTGGTTTCTGAGAAGGATAATGGAATTTTCTTCTTCAGAAGAAATATTTGAAAATAAAATATCCATTCACTTATCAAGAAGTTACTTTGAAATAGATAAATGAACTACATATACTGCATAATAAAGTTTATGCTAAACTTCATCATATTAATAACTTTTATGTGTTACACAGACACATAATTTATGTACTCAGATGACAGCTGAGAAATGGTGTCTGAAATTGTACTATTATTCATTATTATGTAGTATATTCATGGCTCTATTTTCTTGAAAGTTAGAGCATAACACAGAAGTGCTTATAAAATACTATATTCATCAAATATCATGCTAAATTTGGTCTATTGTTTGGTACTAAACTTTTAATTCGTGAGTTAACTTTATTGTTACAATATTTTACAGTCATAATTACTGAAGAATATGTAAATGAAAAAGAATTGTTAGTATCCAGTCTTTCTAAGCCCAACAACTTTGTGGGTGTGGTTTTCAAAGACTTCATGTCCTACGAACTCCGTTTTTTTCCTGATATAATTCCAGTATCTTCTATTTATATGGATTCAAGAGGTAAATAGCCTTAAGTAATCTTGTAAATCAAATAAATGCATATCTTTGCTGCTTTTAGTTCATATGCAGAATTTGATGGGGTCCAACATTGGCATTTTCAACTGTACTTACTGGTTAAGAGAAAAAAAAAGAGAAGAAAACTGTCAAGTATAGCATAAATGTATATGTATAAACAAATATCCATCTACATCTACATGTAATATGAAATATAATTTATGTAACATCCATTTTAATTTTAATACATTTGTATATATTTTAATTACAGTAACAGAAAGCAAAATTTTATCTTGAATTATATGACTTTCTGAATCGGCATTTTTTTTCTCCATGTAATTGTTTTTCATATGTGGTGTGCTACATATCTTTAAATTTCAAGGTCTTGGACCAATGAACTTTATTAGTTTTATGTTTATATCATGGAAAACAGCCTTCAGTGCTTAAACCTCTGAAGAGATACTATCAACCACAAACATTTATTGAGCAGTGTTAAAGTCCCTTATGCTGAGTACTGTATTTGTGACTTGATTCCAAAAGGCCCTTAGAATATTTTATTTCTTCCTGTCCTCTTAACCTGGACTTCTCCTGGCATCTGGAAGTGCTTTGAATCTGACTAAGTCACTGTAGAGTGACTTACCTTGAAACAGAAAAGTGACTTATTTTAAATAACCATGCTTACAGTTGATTTCTTTCTATGTAACTCTTTTATTTCAAAAATTTCAAATAAATAATCGGGAATGTGCTATTCTTTGCCTTCAAAGGGCAGTTGCTTATTCTTCGATCCTATGGAGATTGATTAATTATATTGCTTTAGTAACCCTCCATATGTTATCTTTAAAAGAAAGCACTTACATGTTGTGCAAATACTTATGTCTCACATTTTGTCCCCATAGCTGGCTGTTCAACATCATGTGAGGCTGCTCAGTACTGGACCTCAGGGTTCACAGTTTTACAAGCATCCATAGATGCTGCCATTATACAGGTAATATGATGAAGGAAATAAAATAAAGCCGAACCATATATATTTTTTAAAGATTTTATTTATTTATTTGAGAGAGAGAAAAAGCCAAACCATAT